>NC_059336.1:108161165-108465831 GCF_018350155.1 Leopardus geoffroyi
AAACCCCTTAGCACCAGACGTCTGACCTGAAAAAAAATTGTTTCCTGACTAGGATATTCATTTTCATGTCCACTCAAGAGTAAAATGGGACCCTCGGCCAAAAGACTTAATTAAACTTTTCATTTTTTCCGATGGGGTAGAACCAAAAGATAAAGCTGTGGTTTTGATTTTCCACCAGGGAGAAGCAAGAATATGGAGATCACTATGCCACAGGCCCACTCTGACCCTTGGAAAACCATTTCTCCCAATGAGGCAGATTGGTGTTGGCCACAAATAACCCCTATTAGCCCAATTTTCACTTTTTCCTGATTTTAGACATTTCCATCATTGCCATTGTACCTCTCCAGGTTAATTATAGAGAAAGGTGATGAATTTGTTTTAAGTGCTTAACTCAAGGATGGTGAAAATTTTAAACTTGCGAGTACTCGAGATTAGGATGCATGAATTGTATGCAAGAGAGCTTTATTTTGTTCAACTGATATTTTTATGTTTTCCCTAACTGGCATATCTTCATTCTTTTTCTCTGACTATAAAAATAATATTTTCTCACTGTAAAAAAGTTCGGGCAGTAGAGGAATGAATACATGAAGAAGTAAAAATTATCTACAATCTCATTATCCAATAACTTCTGTGAATCTTCTTAAATTGAGATATAATTCACACAACATAATATTCATTCTTTAAAGTTAACAATTAAGAGTTTTTTAGTATATTCACAGGCGCAGCCATCACCATTACCTAGTTCCAGAACTTTCTCCTCATGTCAGAGAAACCCCCATACCTATTAGCAGTCACTTCCCTCCTCTGTCCCCTCATCCTCTGCAACCACTAAACTACTTTCTATCACTATAGATTTCTCTACTCTAGACATTTCATTTTAATGGAATCATACAACATGTAGTCTGTGGTAACCAGAGCCTTTCACCTTAGCGTGATGCTTTCAAGATTCATCCACATTGTAGCATGTATCAGAACTTCATTCTTTTTTATGCCTGAATAGCATTCTACTGTATGGATATACTACTACTTTTTATCCCCAACCCATTTGTCATTTGTTGATGAATATTTCGATTATTTCCACTTTGGGGCTATTATGAATAATGCTGCTATGGATATTCATGTACAAGATTTTGTATAAACGTTATGTTTTCAACTCTTCTGGCCTAAGACTATTTTAGTGAATAACATTTCAGACCTTTTTCTATGTGTATCTACATGTATAGATAAATATATGGTGAAACATTGTATTATTGTTCCCAACTATTTATTCCCCTTTCCTGGAGGAGAAACAGTTCCTGTAGGCAATCAATCAGTTGCCAAATGGCTTGCAGTACCTTCTGTGGTAAGAATATATCTATCCCCAATCCATCACCATGCCCAATATGTTGCTTGCCTTGGCCAATGCCTATGAGTGGTTGTAACATACACCATCACCAGGCAGAAGTTTTAGAGCCATTGCGTGCCCGTGAGCTATCTTATTCTTTCCCCTCCACCATGAGCAGGAGATTCAAAATAAGCCACACCCAGTCTTATTCTGGATCCCAGAATAAGAAGGGACAGGAGCTGAAATGCAGCTTACTGTAGCCATTAACATATATATGGATGAGGAATAAATTATTGTCGTAAGCCACTGAGATTTGGTGGGGGCGGGGGGCATCGTTTCTGTAACAAAGCTGACAAATGCTTAAGTAAATAATTTATCATCTACTTTTCCCACCTAACGAAATAGCGCGGACATCTTTTACAGATGTAAACGTCTAACAATGATGTTACCAAAACCGAGGTCCAAACAGATTAAGTGACTGGTTTCAGGTGACAAAATGAGGAAGAGAGACAAAAGCCAATTTTATATCTCGGTTCTGATTGGCAACCCAGTTTTCTAATGAAAGTGAGGGAGAGGGTAATCTTGGACACTTTGGGGAGGTTACAGGAGGTTTATAAAGATCCTCGTGAAACTGCCTTTTTGTTGGGCTGAAAATTCCAAACTCGCTCACGCTGTACTAATGAGTTCATACCAATTAGAAAATTGTAAGAAGCTGACATGTGTGTGTTGTGCTTCTTGCAAAAAGTTTTTTGAAGTAGGAGAGTATATTATAAGAGTTAATCCTTCTTCTTTATCATCGCAGCCTTCGGGTCTGGGCTAGATTGCTACCGACAAGTAGTTCTCTGCTTTCAATTCATTCCACTGCCTCACCCAACAGCCACTGCATTTTGCAAGATTGAACACAACTGCCTGCCTTTGCCCCAGAGACTGGATGCTTAGCCTGCAAGGGGCCATGGATGGAAGGAAATCTTGGCCAGCATCTGCCCACACTCCGTCTGGTTTAAAGCAGTACTCTCATCTTTTTTTTTTTTTTTCTGTCTTAAACTCATAAATAAACAACAGTTTTGCATAACTTATTTTCAGAAAGAAAGGGTTTTGGTAAATCACCACTAATGTTTAATAATAGCTGACCCCTTACAAATCACGAGGGTTGGGGCACTCGGTTTTCACTATTGATTTCGCTTGGAAGTGCTAAATAGCCACTGGCAAGCTTGAGAAACCTAAACTCAGCAGGCCAATATGGGTAGAGTGCTCCTTCCTTACATTATACTAAGTAGGCGAAACCCCAATCAACAATAACTGATTTCCATGCTGTAATGTAAGAGTTACGAACAGCAGAAGAAAGAATAAGTAAGACGTTTCTTCTGTCAATTTCTTGTTTCTCAGTAAATTTTACACAGATACATGTCAATCGTGAACTTTTTTACCAAATCGATTTTATACTTATTATGGCATAGGCCTTTAGAGATCATCTTACAAGCAAGAAAATAATAATATCCTCAGAAAGAAAAATAATATCCTCAGAATGTCAAGGCTATTTCCCAAGTCATTAAGCAGGTGGTAATGCTGGGGTAGAACCCTCATGTCCTGACTCCCTATCCAGTAGTCTTCTTACTCCATGACACTACCTTAGCAAGAGGAAATGTCTAAGACCTGTCCAAGATGGGAATAAGATGCCCCACAGAATCTTCTAGAAAGTTGAGCTACCCATGCAAAGTGCCCTCTCAGTAGCCAGAGCCCCTGCCAAAGACTAGGAACAAAAATATAACTAAAGTGATAGCTGGAGGCAGACACAGGCCTTTATCCGGTGGCAGAATTATGACCAAGAATGTTTCTATAATCCTCACATTGCCCACACCACCTCCAGGGGGACAAGGCAGGACTAGTCAGGGACAGCAACCTCAAGAGCAATAGAACAAGGAACACTGTGAGAGGACAGTTGTTAAGACACTATGGATGTATTAACCCCTGAGCCCAGCAAGATCTGGGCTTAGTCTGTGAAAGGGACGAGCAGTTGTGGTCCCTCTGGCTCCCATTAGGTTAACATTCTTCTCATCCAGCCAGTAGCCTTCAGTAACTGGATCTGAAGAGAGAGAAACACTCTCTGGCCAGAATCACCAGGGTGTCCACATTTTGCCATGACCCAGGTGTCCTCTGGAACAGGGAGAAAGGTCAGAGGAAGCAAGATTCTGACCAAAGGGGGCAGAGGGGAAACTAAACTCAGCAGGTGACCCTGAAATACAACTACTGACTCTGATCCAAGATCAAGCTTCCAAGAGGGAATTAGAAATGCCCTTCGTGGGAAGCTTACACAGGACTTAGTCTATTTGTTTTTAAGCCACCAGGTTATTCTTAGGCACAGTGTTTCATAAGGTCCCCAAGATAAGCCAGTGTTGGAAGGCTAAAAAGCTGAGACACCCAGGCTCGGTAATTGGACTTGTGGAAAAAATTAGGTCATCCATTGTTCTAAGGCCTCAGAGAGCCAACAATCTAAATGGTTTTGCTTTCTGAGCTTTAGACAATTGCTGGGGGAATGTGGTGGGAGAAGGAAGCTCAAACTATAAAACAATGTGGAAAACAGACATGGTGTGAATAATCATGACAGAAAGACCTTTTTTTCTGTAAGTAGAAAGACTTGTGCATCAGTAGAATTTTTGGTAGAGACCTCTACATAGATTACTCTTGGCATTTTAAATTTCTTTCCCTTTCCTCCTTTCTCTCAACTCCCCCAAATAGCCTCTGCTCACTGAGAAAACAAATTCAAAATGCCAAATAAATCTTCACTCTGACTATAAAACTCCAATGTGCAGGCATCCTGTCACTGCTTGGTATTAAGTAATTTCTGCTTCCAAAATGTAATTTTTCCCCTTTTTCCTTTCAAACTTCCCCCACCTTCTATGCTCCCCATCAGCTGTTTTTGAGAACTTACCTGTTAAGCAGGTCAAGGAGAGTTTTATCTGCATATTCCACTGGAATGCAGAAAGTGAGGTTAACTGGCAACATCAAGGACACAGAACCAGCCAGGAGCAGAGCAAGAGCCCGGAGGCCCTACCACCCAGGGTTCTGCATGCCTCATTATTACACTGCCTCTCGAAAATCCTTGCTGAGACTGGAGTCCCTCCAGCTTTTATTGTCACCATTAAAAATATTAATGGCCCAAGAATCCAGAAGCCCAACTAGAATTTTCTTGAAATACCTTACCATGGTTGAGGCACACTCAGTGTGAAGCATCATTAAACCACACTGCCCACGGACCAAGCAAGACAAAAACGCAACAGAAACCTACTTGTGAAACTACAGGTATACTCAAGGGCACCCTCATTACAGTCACTCCTCTATTAACAAGGGGAACGAATTCCCATAGTGCTTTGGTGTCAGCATCGCCACTACCGGAGGCAGAAATTATCCCTGAGATGTTAAGATATATTTAAGTGCTCGCTTTTCTTCCCAGGAGGGCACTGGTGAATGAATCACTCCTCTACCTCACCGCCCCCTTGCCTCCTATGCTTTGCAACTGTTTCTTCCATATTTGTGATGGGACCCCACTGGGGACCACCAAGGACTGGATTCAGAAGAATCCTTCTGCTCCCAGGAAGCCAAGCTCCTTGGGCTCCAAGTGTGACCTTGCCCTGGGGAAGCTCAGAACCTAGAAGCACCTCCCATAGCCACTGTCAGCGATTGGTCTTCCTGACCATGACCCTGCCCTGAATGGATCAGAGCTGCTGCCTGAACTTTACTAGCCAAGGCAAAGTGGGATGCGTTCCTCTGGCCACTGAGGCTTACGAGTAAGATATCTATCAATATAGCAACACTACACCCAATTTAGAGCACAAATCTGGTGCTCTAAATCAACATTTGGGCTGTTCACGATGAGAAACTGGGGGCTGTCATTTTAAATTCTAATTTTAACTATTCATACTGAAAAATATTTGATACCTAAGCAAAAAGTCCTCAAAGGTCAATCCTGGATGGCATTAACCTGAATCTGTCTGATAACAGCCTGCAAAAGAAGGACACCTGCTTTCTAATCTCATTTCCATCCATAACTAGTCTTGTGACCAAGTCACAAGGCCTCTCTCAGCTGTGTGAGTTCCTTATCTGGGGAAAGGCAATGCTTCCCTCTTGACCTGAAAGTACTTCACCAGTGACATTAAGCAACACGAGAAAAGACACATGGTGAAATGGAAAGTTCTGTGTTCAGGAGGGAGACCATTGTTACTTCTTTGTTCACTTGTGCTAACGTCGCGCCGTATGAAAACTGGAGGCCTCTGTCAGCTGGAGCCAATGTTGTTGGCCAGATTTTAATCACCCCAGTGTAGTCCAGTGGCTGTCCATTATAAGCATTGTCTGAAGCTTTGGTGTATTTCTTCTGTTTTTAATAACAACGATATATTTGTATACCTCTTCATGGCACGCGCCCGCACGCGTGTGCCTGCGCACTCGCATTCTCATCTAAATCTTTCAATGACACAGGAACCAGTTTTCAAGGAATTTCTAAAAACGTATTTCCTGCTAAGGGCATCTCTTTTCTCAGACCTTCTCTCCAGCATCTACCTAAAATCAAAGGCTGTCAGGCAGCCTGCAGAGTCACCTAGACTTTTATTTAACCCTGTCTCGTGATGTTATGGGATGGAAACAAACAGGAATTGCCAAGATGGCAGCTGGTTGGTTGGAAAGCAGCCTGGGCTCGGAGCAGAGGCCTCCATCACTCAGCCTAAAAAGTGGCCATGGCCTCTGTATATAAACCAAACAACAGCAACTACAAAGCGAAAAGCATACAGACTCTCGGCGAGTCATTTGCAGTGGAAAAAGAGAGAAAGGGACAGATGGATGAAAGAGATTTAAAAAGAGACCTGAAGTCCTAGTGACACATAATGCCCATGAGAAGGACACTTTACCTCTGTGGTATTCTTTCCCAAAACCCATAACTTCAGTCTGATAATGAGAAAACACCAAATACATCCCAACTGAGAGACTGTCTACAAAATACCTGATCAATATGAAGGTCATGAGAAACGAGACTGAGAAGCGGTCACAAATTGAAGGAGTCTGAGGAATCGTGATGAGAAGTATTGTAGTGTCCTGGATTGGATCCTGCAACAGGAAAGGGGCGTTAGGAGGAAAATTGGTGAAATCAGAATAAAGCCCATGGGTTACTTACTGGTAACAGATCATGTTAATCTCTTTGCTTTGACAAATACACTGTAATTATGTCAGATGCGAACATTAGTGGAAACTGGGTGAAGGGCGCACAGGAACTCTGTCTACTATGTTTGCAACTTTTCAGTAAATCTGCAATTATTCCAAAATAAACCATTTATCTTCAAAAAGAGAGAAAGAGAAACTTAACAAACATTCTCAAACGAGACTTACTTGAATCTTAACCAAACTATTTAAAAAATTCGTGTATGAGGCAACTAGAAATTTAAGCACAGGCTATTTGATTATACGAAGAAATTGTTAATTACTTTTAGGGATGCTAATGGTACCGTGGTTATGTATTTTTTAAAGGAGTCTTCGTTTTTTGGAGAGACAAACTAAAATATTTATAGATGAAGTATATGATGATATAATGTCCTGCTTCAAAAATAATACAGGAAGGGGAAGCTGAAGTGTTGAAAATGGGTGATGGGTCTATTTTACCTTCCTTGGATGTGTTTAAAATTCTCTAGAATTTAAAAAATTCATTTAAAAAAATCCAAAGAGGAAAAGCCATAATCCCTCACATTTTGATCACATAGCACTATCTCTGCTGCTGTATTGGCCACAATATTTCCGTTCAACATCCTATTGTCCCCAAACCCACAGGCCCAGCTTCTGGGTCAAAGTCCCCTCTGGATCTGTCCTTTCACACAGGCTTCTGGAACTTGCTCAAGGATGCTGGAACATCATCATCCAGCTGGGAAACCAACCCCAGGAACCTGAATAGGTTTTCCATACTCCAGGGGCGACGCAAACCACCGAGCCCAGGAGTGAGGAGGAAACAGGGTGTTTATCATGAGTCTAAGGGCGGCCCTCTCCTTCAGCCAGCTATAGGAGCAGGGAGGTCCCTCCTCTCTCTTAGTGATGATTTTGACATTTTAGTTCCTTTCAACCTCAAAGCAAATTGGATCTGAACGCAGATGAGCAGGAAGAGAAGTGACGACAAGTCAACGCATAATTTTAAAGCAGAGCTTTTTTCTTCCCCAGTGCAGAAGTCTTATTAAAGAAACAGCAGGATGCTGACAGGAAAACTGTTTGTAAGTAGAAATAACACTTATTATAACAAGTCAGAACAGCAGGCAGATAGGTTTGTTTGTTTGTTAATTATATCTGGTTTTATTTTCTAATAAGTGCCTTAAGAAAAGGGGGAATCATTTTGACAGCTGTTTGAAATCAACTTTTAAATCCTCTTGAAAAGATGATGCAGAACAGGGGCAATTGGATTCTATGAAGCAAGAGGAGGTCTCCTCCACCCCCTTTTGTGGATCAGATCTGTGAAGCTTAATGATTTATAATCCTGAGAACAAGTATCTAAATTCCTGCTTTCACTGACAGGTGTATCAATAGATACAGAAAGGTTTTTGCTCACCTATAAGGAAGGTACTGATCAAGATAGACATGGAATATATATGTAATTTGCCCACTTATCAAAAGTAATCTATAGGTCTTCTCCATGGATGACATTCCCAGAGAAAATGCCTTTAGAGGAAAGTGTTAACTTTATCCAGATTAAACTTTAACTAAATGCCTACACACCACAAATCAGAAAAGAGTGATAATTTTTAAAATGAGGCTTCAAATGAGAAAGGGAAACAAAACTATTTGGGGAGCAGGGTTGGGAGTGAATTAACTGGCAATAGTGTTTTTAAGTTGCCTTTGGGGTAAATTAAGCCATCTGCTTTTTTGCTAGAAATGAGTAATTACTAAAGGAGGCAGCAGAGGTCACATCTTGGCATTTTTATCCAGAGTTAAGGTTTCACATTATACATTCACACTCTATTTTTTTAAGACCCTTTATCGTGTACCTGTAAATACTTGCAAAATCAATCGAGGGTACCCCAGAGATCAGATGTATGCAGACGGAGAGGTCTGAATCATTTAAACTACAGCAAAAACTACATGTGATCGACAAAATACAATAATTAAGGGGAAAAGCAGATTTGACTAGATAATCCAAAGCATCATCTCACTTCCAGAGGGATTCTCCTCCCTCCTTTTCCCTTGGCACTTCTCTTCCCCCAGACCACCTTCAAACCTCTGCTTCAAGAGATGCCTCCTACAGGAAGCCCTCCCTGGTTAACTGACCTGATCCTTTCATTCGGCCCATTGCTACAAGAAACATGTCTGTATTTTGCAGTTAGTCCTTATTAGCTTATTTTATATCATTATTAAAGTGTTCCTCTGCCTTTGTGTCTTTATTTTATCTACCTGCTTCTGGAGAAGTTCTGTAAGTACCCCACTGTGTCTTCCATTTTCTCGGTATTTCCCCAGGGTGCTTACTGTTTGCAAAGAAGACTCAGGAACATTGCCTCTGGACTATGTAGAGCCAGGACCAACTTTATAACTTTGGCTTGGGCTTTGAATCCCTTCCAAAAGTTTTTGGGGCCAAGGGGGAGGGAACGTGAGATTATATAAATAACTTTAATTAGATTCTTTTAAAACCTCTATAAACATGTTTTTTCTTTGTCGTGTAGGGATAATGTGAAATTCCCTTCCCTTCCCTTCCCTTCCTCCCTCCCTTTAAAAAAACAACTGGCTATTCATGGGGCACGTGGGTGGCTCAGTCAGTTAAATGTCTGACTTTGGCCCAGGTCATGATCTCATGATTCATGAGCTCCAACCCCGCATTAGACTCTCTGCTGTCAGCGCAAAGCCCACTCCAGATCCTCTGTTCCCCGCTCTCTCTGCCCCTCCCCCACTTTCATGCACACTTTCTCTCTCTCTCTCTCTCTCTCTCTCTTTCTCTCTCTCTCAGAAATAAACACTAAAATGGGGTGCCTGGGTGGCGCAGTCGGTTAAGCGTCCGACTTCAGCCAGGTCACGATCTTGCAGTCCGCGAGTTCGAGCCCCGCGTTGGGCTCTGGGCTGATGGCTCAGAGCCTGGAGCCTGTTTCCGATTCTGTGTCTCCCTCTCTCTCTGCCCCTCCCCTGCTCATGCTCTGTCTCTCTTTGTCTCAGAAATAAATAAACATTAAAAAAATAATAAAAAAATAAACATTAAAAAATAAAATAAAAATAAACTTAAAAAATAACTGGCTATTCTTGTTTTCATTGGATCAAGGGTTTCTTCAGGCTTGCCTAAATTTTACTAATAAACTTAAAGGCTGGTCAGTGGCCTGGATGCAAGCTGGGTCAGCACAGATTTGGAGGTCAGGGTATCGGGGCCTCCTCAGAAGGACTGGCTTGGTCATATCTTGAATTTAATGCAATGACTATGGCTCAGCGGAATTTGGCACAAGAAAGGGGTCCGAATTCCTTTGGCCACTGACTGTAGAGTCCCTCTGGAGAGAAAGAAGGAAATAGAATTCTTTATCAAATTTTCAAGGCCACGGAATTCTGGCAAACATTCCCATGTTTAATTCAAGATGGGAATGAAATAAAGTAGGGCAGGAGATTGGGAACTGGTTTCCTAGGGATTGAAGTAATGATACTTTCTATTTGAAAAATTCTCAAAATTGGAATTTTTTTTTTTTTTTTTGCCCTCTCTTTATTAGCATCCAGCATACTCAGGAGCCTCTCCTGAGGTTGCTTTAGCAAAGACATCTAGGCTTGTCCTTAGAATTTAGGCTATGTTGGGATTTGGGAAGGGAGGAGAATTCAGTGTGAAGAAACACATCCTTCCAGGCACTGAGCCAAGGAGAGCAATTCGGTTTGCAAAGTGTCCCTCCTTTTCTCTCACTTCACCGGCATCTCACACATCTTCTCAGAGTTTCCAAGAAAACCAGTGGAAGAGGTCATGCCGACAATGAGGAGAAGCTATATGAAAATAAGCTTGGGTGTGGAGGTAGGAAAGAAATCAGGCTAAGAGCTGAACCGCTAAAGAAAAGTGGCAAAAGCTGGGGTGCCTGGGTGGCTCAGTCAGTTGAGCTTTGGACTCTAGCTTTCAGCTCAGGTCATGATCCCAGGGTCGTGGGATTGAGCCCCAAGTGGGGTTTTGCGCTGAGCGTGAAGCCTGCTTAAGGTCCTCTGTCTCTCCCTCTGCCCCTCTGCCCACCCCTTCTCTAAAATAAAAAATAAAAAAAAAAAGTGGCAAAAGCAGACCTACCTGTTCACAGCACCGGTGATGTCCCCCAGCTGCTGCTTCGCGGTGACATCGGGTAGCAGGAGAAGTGGGGAACAGGAAGCTGAGCAGAGAGAGAAGTTACCAAACATCCAGTGACAGGGTTCCAGCCACTTTGCCAGCACTGAGAAGCTGGGACCTGGCGGCTGCTGTGCCTTTCTAGACCTCGGTTCCCTCATCTGGAAAGAAGTGAGGGCTGCTTCGTAAGCATAGGCGTGCACTCGGTCTAATGCTCTGCTGTGACCTTCTTGAGATTCCTGAAATTCGCCACGTTTTTATTCTGCACGAGGCCCCACAAATAATATCACTGGTCCTGAAGGTACAGGTGGGGTATTAGTGGTTCTGGTTAATTAATTGATTCATTTATTTTATTTTGCTTTATGTTGTCTGTAAATTATCCTATGAAATCAGTGATAAGAGAAGGAAACTAAAAAAAGCATGCACTTTAATTTTTTTTTTTAGTTTACTTATTTCTGAGAGACAGAAAGAGACAGAGCATGAGCAGGGGAGGGTCAGAGAGAGAGAGAAAGACACAGAATCTGAAGAGGCTCCAGGCTCTGAGCTGTCAGCACAGAGCCTGATGCGGGGCTCGAACTCACAAGCCGTGAGATCATGACCTGAGCCAAAGTCGACGCTTAACCGACTGAGCCAGCCAGGTGCCCCCAAAAAGCACACACTTTAAAGTAAATAAGCTGTGGGGCGCCTGGGTGGCGCAGTCAGTTAAGCGTCCGACTTCCGCCAGGTCACGATCTCGTGGTCCGTGAGTTCGAGCCCCGAGTCAGGCTCTGGGCTGATGGCTCAGAGCCTGGAGCCTGTTTCCGATTCTGTGTCTCCCTCTCTCTCTGCCCCTCCCCCGTTCATGCTCTGTCTCTCTCTGTCCCAAAAATAAATAAACGTTGAAAAAAAATTTTTTTAAATAAAGTAAATAAGCTGTCTTGGGGCGCCTGGGTGGCTCAGTAGGTTAGGCATCCAACTTTGGCTCAGGTCATGATGTCATGGTTGGTTCAGGCCCCACGTCGGGCTCTCTGCTGTCAGCACAGAGTCTGGAGCCTGCTTCTGATCCTGTCTCCCTCTCTCTCTGCTCCCCCCACTCTCAAAAATGCATAAGGATTTTTTAAAAATCGGGGCACCTGGGTGGCTCAGTTGCATCCAACTTTGGCTCAGGTCATGATCCCATGGTTCATGGGTTCAAGCCCTGCATCGGGCTCTGTGCTGACAGCTCAGAGCCTGGAGCCTGCTTCAGATTCTATGTCTCTCTCTCTGCCCCACCATCAAAAAATAAATAAATAAACATTTAAAAAATAATAAATAAAAATATATAAGTAAATATGCTGTATTGGCAAATGATGTGGTTTTAATCAATTGGCTGCTCCAATTAACTGATAAGATTAGCCTAACTCCTCCATATAGATTAATTGTCATAGCAATAAGATACTGAGTTACAAAGTAAACACTAGCGTTTATACCAAAAGTATTTGAATCCTCTCTTTCATGGCCAGGGGATGCTCATTCTAAACCATAATCGTCATTGAACAATATAGTATAGAAAATTTGTGGTTGTTTTAGTTTCTGGTTATAAAGTTAAGGGTTAGAATTAAGGTTAAGCATTGGGATTAGGGTTAAGACATGATACCCGACCTGGAGACATATTAATTTTTTTTACATTTATTTATTTTTTGAGAGATAGAGTACAAGTTGGGGAGGGGCAGAAAGAGAGGGAGACACAGAATCCAAAGCAGGCTCCAGGCTCCGAGCTGTCAGCACAGAGCCCGACGCAGGGCTCGAACTCACAAACCGTGAGATGGTGACCTGAGCCGAAGTCTGATGCTTAACCGACTGAGCTACCCAGGTGCCCCTGACCTGGAGACATATTAAACACAGAATCTAGACAGACTATTTATGTATACAAATAATACACACACACACACACACACACACACACACATACACACAAGAACAAAAGAAGGAATCTTGGTTAAGAGCCAGTGAACCTCAAATTACAGAATATTGCAGGAGTTCAGGGGATGGGAATCACAGGAAGCAGGAAGCCAGTCCAAGCCATCATGGTCCCCTTGGTGGCAATGGGGTGGACCCCATTGTATCACCTGGTGTGGGGTTCTATAAGTCTGGGAGTCACCATGATTCAGTGAATACACATTTGTTGGGAGGCTCTGGCTAGTTTTATGGAGATACAGAAGTGACCAAGTTAAGGTTCTGGCCTCCACATAGCTCCAACCCAAGCAAGTAACGAACACAGAAATATGACCAAGCCTCACCAGTGAGTCGCCAACCCCGCCCCCCTACCAGCTGAGTGATAAGAGGATTCTCAGAGAAGATGAGTCAATAGAAATCTCTTTGAATTATTGATTGAGACACTGAGGTGAAAAATGAGAAAAATATCAATCAGGGAAATCAAAAGAAGCAGTCTTCCATCAGTAAGCATACCTCAGAGAAGGTGGCTAAGGGTGGAGACCCTAGTTTTATGCATTAGCTGACTGTCTGACTGTCCCAAGATTTTCCAAATCCTATTTGCTCAGGGCAACAGTCCCAAAAATAATGTTAGGCTTCTTTTCTAAAAATAAATAAATATGCAATGTAGCTTTGCCTTGCTTTAAGCAACCCTGGTTTTTTAAATCCAAACAGATAAATCACTGAAGAATTCTTGACTTTATAAAATGTCTCACCACAAGATGGCCTTAAAAAGTAAACTCCCGTAGCAGCACAATTTAGGTGGAATTTGACTTGCAAAAAAGAATTTATATGCAACATTGAAGAAGCACATCTGCTACATAAAATCAGGTAGCCTTACAGTTGATCCAAAGTCATAAATAACATAAGAAGTAGTCATTCTTCACCAACATTATTCAATTGAAAAATCTGGAAGAGCGATCTAAACAATCTTCCTGTCAGTGGCTACATTATTAGACCGCAGCTTTCCAGTTTCCTGTATGTTGACAGGAGGCCGATCTCCTGAAGTAGAAAGGATAAGACGATGCATACCCACAGGATCATTTCTTCAGCCCCATTGAATATTACTCAGGGCCAGTTTGTCTACTCAGAGCTACTTCATCTGCAGTGAAAAGTCTCAACAATGACTCTCCAGGCAAGTTCTAGAATGGAGTATTTAGATGATGATTTGTGAGCATTTAGAAATTAAGAAGTGATCACTCAGAGTCAGCCTGGATTCACTAAAGAAAACATGATAAATGACATCTTTTTCTTTTAGAGCTACGTACCATACCAGGAAAGTTGAGAAATGCCATAGATGAAACTCACCTGAATTTTAGCAATGTGTTCCATTAAGCTGTGAAATTGTCATAGACACGGTGGGAAAAAAAAAAAAGTGCATTCAATTATAATGCAATTTATAGGGATTTGCATTTTCTTGACCAAGGATACTAAATGGTTGATGAATAGACTCATGTGAACCTGGTGGGGGAAGACCCTAAAATGTATCACAGGGCTCTCTCCTGCTCAGCATTTTATAAATATCTGGAATAAAAATTGAGAAAGCCCTGTCATCAAGCTCACATACTATACCAAACTGGAAGGCTAACATATTAGATAGCAGAATCTGGATTCGAAAAGTTTTAGTAAGGCAGAAGAAAAATCAAAACAAGCAATATAGTTTATAAAGGATAAATGTAAAATTCTACATCTAGGATATAAGACAAAAGACAAAATCTGGCTTAATGGAAGGACATACGATGGAGAACCAGGCATTTCAATTGGACACAGGTTTCCTACAGACTCTTAATGAATCATGGATGTTAAAAATAACAACAAAAAGTTAATAGATTCTTGGTAGTTAACATTTATTTTCTCCCTGGTTATCAAGGGTTCTTTTTTTAATGTTCATTTATTTTTGAGAGAGAGCACATGTGCATGCACACGCCGTGCGCGCGCGCGCGCACACACACACACACACACACTCAAGAGAGGGGGAGGGGCAGAGAGAGAGGGAAACAGAGGATCCAAAGTGGGCTCTGAGGTGACAGCAGAGACTCCTATGTGGGGCTCAAACTCATGAGCCATGAGATCATGACCTGAGCCAAAGTCAGACACTTAACTGAGTGAGCCACTCAGGCACCCCAGTTATCAAGGATTCTTATTTTCTTTATGCTATTTGAATTTTCCAAATTTTCTACAATGAGCATATGTTATTTTTATGAACAGAAAAAACTACTCCTAGTATTTGAAAATATTGAAAAGACTGTCTATGGAAGTTGGAGCAGACTATTCTGTACAGTTTTAGAGGCTGAACTTAGGAAAAAAATGTGAAGTTACAGAAGACAACTTTAGGCCAAGTATTCAGCTCACAGGGGAGTGAGTGCCTATCCCTGAAAATGTCCGTGTAAATGTTGGATCAACTACAGAGGTAACATAGCATAGCACAATGGTTAAAAGTTCTGGCTCTGAAAAACCTCATGGGCTAGAATCTTGACTGTAACGTTTGCCACTCATGACTCTGACTAAGCCTTCTACTATTCTCTATCTACATAAGATGCGTGATGGTAACTGTACTTAAAGTGTACTTACCTATATGGTTGTTAGGAACTAACTGCATTCATCCATATAAATGTTCTTAAGGCAGTAACTGACCTATGTTCCATAAACATTAGCTATTGTTATCTGTCATGAGTCATATGGAAGGGATTTCTGCTTTGCTTAAGAAATGAGATTACATAATTACTAAGGGTTCCCTCCAAGTTCACGATCTGATTGTTCTAGGTGGAATATCACCTTTCCTCAGGTGGTACTCTCATTATCGAAGCCTGAAATGAACAGGATCCTAATAACAACAAAAGTATTTCAGGAGAGCTAAATATACTACAAAGGAGGAAGTGTTCAAAGGTTATACAGAACCTCATAGATTTAATTACCAGCAACAGAAAGTAAGTTCAGCAGCCCTGGATGTATAAACCAAATCCATGAATTGAACCCCCAATGCCCAGACAAGGGATAGGGCATGGATGAAACAGCCAGAAGAGGGAGACAAAGAAATTAAAGAAAACTGTCTGTGTTCATTCATTTATTCATTTATTCATTCATTCATTCATTCATTCATTCACTCATACATTCATTTGTTCACTCATTTAACAAATGCATCTGCCAAGAACCTGCTATGTATCACTGGGTACCCTGCTGGGTCTGTGCACAGAAAACCAGGCACGTTCGTTACCTTAATGGAACCTACAGTCAGCGAGAAGTATATTTTAACTCAACAGTCACATCTATAAATATAAAATTATCTCTGTGATCAGCGTATGAGGGGGAAATACCCAGGGCCAAATGGTAGAAATCTGCCCTGGTCATAGAAGTCAGGGAAGACAGCCCTGAGGAAGCCATGACTGAGCTGAGATTTGAAGAAAGGATGGAAGTTACAAGGTAAGGAGGAGAAAGAGCACTGTGGGCAAAGAGCAATTGGTAACAGGCAGCATACCAAGTAAAAGGAACTGAGGGAAGGCCAGAGTGGCCAGAGTGCAAAAACCATGGCAGAGCATGGTTTGAGATAAAGCTGGATAGGTGCCTGGCCTTGTAGTCATGTTAAGGAATACTGCATCCTCAAATAATGGGAAGGTATTCAAGTAAACATTTTTAGGTGAGTTGGTGGTAAGATGTGAAGATCAGATGAAGAAATCACTCTGGATATACTGTAGGAGGTGGAGATCAAAATGCCTACAGGTACGCCAACAAGGAGGCATGTACAGTAATCCGGGTAAGAGATGATGGTAGCTTAGACTAGGATAGTGGGAATGGAAGTAGGGAGAAGAATATGGATTCACGACAGGTTTAGGAAGCAAAACTGAATGTGAAGGGTAAGGCAGAAGGAAGGGGCATGGTGACTCCAAGTTCTGGCCTGCTTCACCCTTCAGGGAAACAGGGGGCACTGATGAGATTGGAAAGAAAGATCAAGAATTTGGTTTTGGATGAGTTACATTTTGGATGCCTGGTAGATTTCCAAGTGGAGATGTTGAGTAGGATGTCGGACATGTAAGTCTAGAGCGCAGAGGAGCGATCTAGGCTGGGGAAACATTTGTGCCATGAATAAAATCTAGACTAAGAAAAGAAACATGTCTAGGATTGAATCTTGGGTATTTTAATATTTATTGACCTGGGAAGAATAGATAAGGCTGCAAAAGAGATAGTAAATGAGCTGTCAGAGAAGATAGAGAAAACGAGAAGAATCTTGTGTCAGTGAAGCCAAGAAAAGACCGTTTCAAGGAGCAGGGCTGGTCAACAGTGTAGACTACTTCTGAGACGTCAAGGAAGATGAATGACCTTAGCACAAGATGTTGGGTTGGGTTGATGGAGCAGGAGCCAACCTGAGAGTGACCTGAGGATTGAATGGGAAGTGAGCAGACTCAGCAAGTAGAGTATTCTTTCCAGAAGTCTCTGGGAAGGAGAAAAGAAAATGTGAGAGTCTGAAGAGAGTGTAGGGTTGAAATAAGGTTGTCTCCACTCATCCCACTCCACTCCCAAAGGGCGTCTTAAGCATGCTTCCAAGCTGACGAGAAGAATCCAGTGAAGAAGAAGACACTGAAAATGAAAACATAATGAGAAAGCATGCAGCAGAGTAGAAGGGATAAAGGCCTGAAAAGGATAGATGGCCAGGGACTTGCCTGTGGGCCAGGGAAATGAGTCAAGGAGAAGTGCCTGGTGGTGAAGGGGTCACAAATGGCAGGAATTCTATTACTGGTATGACAATGCTGGTAGAAAGGGAAGCACTTGGGGTCAAAGCTGCATGTTGCTCCCTGGTTTAGGGAGCAAAATATTTATGAGAAATCAGTGAGATGCTATCAACGAAATCCTATCTCATCTATCTCAGAGATCGGGTCCTCACCCAAAATTGAAATAGAGCAGCCCCTGTGGGCAGGAGTCCTCAGGAATCTCTTCTGAGTTGAAATCCAGACCAATCATTTTTTGAGGAAATGATGATCAGGTACTTGTCCTCCTTCAAGTCACAAAATTATTTCCCAGAACCACAATGTGTTGCAAATAAGGACACCGAGCTGCGTCCCTAGCTATGGCTCATCACATCTGGGATGGAAGAATTTAGAGTTTGCCCGGGTTTGACTTTCCAGTGTTTTCTATAGTACAGAATACCTGCATGGCATGATGCCATCGTCTGAGACACAGTGTCTTCTGACACCCACCTCCAGGCCTCACAAAGTCACAGCAGGGAAGGAAATGCACTTAGTCTGTAACACCTGCTCGGTGCCAGGCTCTGTGTCCTTTGCCTTCGCAGACCACTATCTCATTTAATCCTCATAATACTCTCTGACGTCTGGACCTGAGCTCCTACCTAAGATAAGAGAAATCTGCTTTGCTCTTTGCGGACAGCTCCAGGCCAGTTCTCTGACCTCCCTCTTGGCCTTCACGTTTGACCCCAGGCTAACTGGGCCTGCCAGGCCCTCAATGAGGTAGGTGTTTGGGTTTATGATATCACATTTCCCTGAGCATTTCCATACCTCTCCCAGCCAACCCAACTGCTGGGAAAGGTTTGTATTTTTATCTTCTCAACTTTCCTTTTTTCCAAGTTGTGTTCCAGACAAATATTTGTGGCCATTGCCCATTAAAACCAAAGTACACAAATGTCATGTGCTAGAGGAGGGAAAAAAAAAAAAGCAAGATTTTCTGAGTACTTACCAGGGACCTAATACATTATTCTTTTTTAAGACAGCAACCTCAAGCCCTACGTCCACTGCCAAAACCCTTCTCATCTCTCAGTTGATAGAACTAGAGAAGACCACTGAGCGGGGCTTCTAGGGAGAGGTGAGGTCTCCAAGAAATAGGAGGTAAGTCCCTTCCCGTCTCCATTTCTCAGCTGTATATTCAGTGTGTCTCTGCCACTAGGGACCCTGAGGATTAAGTTTCCTTGTCACTTGTCACCCTCCCGTAATGCAATACCTCCTATGAGAACATCTCATTATTCAGTTTTTATGTTCTGGATTTCTATCGTATCTTGTTTTTTTTTTTTTTTTCGTATCTTATTTTTCCCGGCTTTATAACCAGGTGATATCAAACGCCTAAGTAGAATGCTGAAAATCGATCACCAGACTCATAAAAGCAGTCCCTAAACAATTTGTTCCTGAGAAACAGCAGCTCCAAACCCAAAGGATCTACTCCTTCACGGGGCAAGTAAGCACGACGTGTCTATAACCCCAGAGTGCCCTGAGGATTGCTGAAGTGGGTCAGAGACTCAGAAGCCTGCTCCTCTCCCTACTGAGAAGAATTCCTACTCCCTGGCTTCTCCAGCCTTTGTCCTTCAGCCCCATGTCCCCTCCCCCACTCCTCCACGTAAAAGTGGGGGAGGCTTTCTTCCCACAAGTTAGCACAGGCTGGTCTCCAACTGAGTTCAGTGATGAATCAGCCAACAGGAATTTATTGTCTATCAGCTACACGAGAGACTAGATTAACCATCTTTTCATTACGTATATTCTGCATAGCTTGTTAAGAATGAGGAGCACAACACTTTGAAAACACATACTGTAGAAATGCTGAGTAATAATGGTAACTAATAATACCCCACCAGCCTAGGTGGAAAGCGGGTTTTACTAAAGTGGATAAAATTACCTGAGGCGGACAATGCATCTACTGAATAAAGTGAGTCAGCATCCACACGCTTGTGCTATTTGTAAAAGTGATATTCTTTATTCAGCTTTTAAGTGACACCTGGCACTCAAAGCCACTCTGTTTCTCAAACACAAGGCCCTTGAAAGTTTCTCCTTTTTAATATACTGAGGCATTGTCTTATTCGCTGGACTAATTTCAAGTTATGGGCTCTTTTCCCAAACGAGATGAGGTAGGAAGAAAAATGTTGATGTGAATGTATTGTGTCTTCATGCCCTCATTCATTCCTCCGGTGAGTACGTATGGCATGCCTGCTATGCTTAAGGCGTTATGCCAGGTACTGAGACGCCAGGGTGAATAAGATGCAGCCATGATCATGAGGCGCTCACAGTTCAGCAGGCACCTACACAAATTACAGCAATAGAGTGTTACAGGTGCCATGACGGAAATCTGTAACGTCACTACAGTAGCGACCCCAAAGCCATTACAATGGCTCTACCCATGGAAGATCATAGAAGACCACAGAGGAGACGAAGAGGGGTGGCTGAGCCAAAAAATGCATAACCTTGCAAATACTCATCCACGCTCCATGCCTTCTGTCATTACACTCCATTCTATACATTCTGTCATTAAGTGACTAATCATTCCAGACACAAAAGAATTTATTTCTGGCAATAATGCCAGACACATTTAGGAGCTGTGGCGTTGGCTCAGTCAATATGCGTGAGATGTTTTCAATTATAGTCTGCGGTCTCTATATTCTTCTACAGAACAATCCATAATTACTGTCTAACTTCTAGTTCTCAGCTGGCTCATCTACAAACACAAGAAAGCAATGATCTCAACCCATTCTGGAAATATTTTTCTAGCTCAGTAGCTGCTAAAGTTGCATACCCTAGAGTTGTGACTTCAACATTTAAAATACAATGTGGTGAAATTTGAATAAGCTCTGTAGTTTAGTTAATAGCTTGGTACCAACATTAGTATCTTCATTTTGAAGACTGTACTATGTTTTCATAGATGTTACAATTGGGGAACTTGGGTGAGAGAATATACGGGAAATCTCTGTATCAGTTTTGCAACTTTCCAGTAAACTTAAAAATTAGTTCAAAATAAAAAATAAACAAATATATGTGTATAAATATGTATGCATGTATGTATATATTTACATTTTTATGTGATCAGTGCTAGTCTAAATGTGTTTTACAAACACTTTATTATCAATCAGATAAACTAAATATGGAAACTAAAAGCAGGTATTTAGAAACTTGTATAGCAATTTAACATTTCCACAGTATTTAAACATATGATCATTTTCCTAGATATTTATTTTTATTGCATTTTTAAGTATCAATCTGTATTAGTCAGCATTCTCCATTCTCCAGAGAAATAGAACCAAAAGGATGTGTGTGTGTGTGTGTGTGTGTGTGTGAGTGTGTTTTGTGTGTATGTCTAGAGAGAGAGAGAGAGAGAGAGAGAGCATGAGTGAGGGAGGAGCCAAGAAAGAGGGAGAGAGAGAGAATCTCCCACTAAGAGCACAGACCCCAATGCGGGGCTCAATGTGGGGCTCAAGATGGGTGGGGCCCAATGTGGGCCGTGGGGCTCAATGCTGGGCTCAAACACTCGAGCCAAGAGCTCATGACCTGAGCTGAAACCAAGAGTTGAATTCTGGGTAGCTGACTGAGCCACCTAGATGCCCCATGCAACAATTTCTTCCTGCTCAGGGAAATTCTGTCTTTGCTCTAGTAAGACCTTCAATTCATGGGGTAAGGCCCACCCATGTTATAGAGGTATTCTGCTTTACTCAAAGTCCACTGATTTGAATGCTCATGTCGTTGGGAAAAAAAACACCTTCACAGAAACATCCAGAATAATGTTTGTCCAAATATCTGGGCACTGTGGCCCAGCCAAGTGAATACAAAAATTAACCATCACATAATCCATGCCAGATTGGAAATTAAAAAAAAAAAAAAAAAAAAAAGCCCTTCACTGAAGACAGCTTGAGAAGCATGGTATACAATAATAGTCTACCAAATAGCTGCATTAATAAAAAACATTCCGACTAAAAATACTTCATTTTATGTAGGAACAGGGGGAAATACTGGGAGTAGTGTCCTGGCTGAGATGGGAAGAGGAGAATAGAATGACTTCTTTATTCTCACCTGTGAACCTAAACCGTTCCAATCCACCTTACCCCTTGATACACTTTGTATTGCTATCATCCAGAGGTTCCCAAACTGTCTATTCATAACATCTTACAGTCTCAGTAATTTTTTTTACAGTGTCCCTAGCCCAAAAGAAGTACAATACAGAATTATTTATTCAGGGGTGCCTGGGTGGCTCAGTCGGTTAAGCATCAGGCTCAGGTCATGATCTCAAGGTTCATAGGTCCTAGCTCCACATCAGGGTCGGTGCTGACAGTGCGGAGCCTGCTTGGGATTCTCTCTCCCTCTCTCTCTCTGCGTCCCCTGCCCCCAAATAAATAAATATAAAAAATCATATATATATTTATGTATATCATTATTATTTAAACAACAAAGTTGTTGTTACCTAACTAATGGATAAATTATATATATATATGTATATATATACATATATATGTATATTATGTATATATTGTATATGTATATATATATACATATATATGTATATTATGTATATATTGTGTATGTATATATACATACACATATTATATAATTGTATATAATATTATATTA
This sequence comes from Leopardus geoffroyi, assembly GCF_018350155.1. NCBI lineage: Eukaryota > Metazoa > Chordata > Mammalia > Carnivora > Felidae > Leopardus > Leopardus geoffroyi. Next base: position 108,183,043 of record NC_059336.1, read on the forward strand.
TATAATATATAACATATATAATATAATATATATTGTATATGTATGTGTGTATATTATGTATATATTATACACAATATACATATATTATATACATATATACATAATATATACATGTGCTCTCTTGCTCTCTCTCTCTCTCAAAAATAAATAAACATTTTTTTTAAGTTGTGTGTTCCTTTTTCTGTTTTTTGTCTATGATGAAGGCTGGACATGACTGGAAGGCCCCCAATGGCTAGGCATCCCAAATATGTGCCTCAGAGAGCACAGCAAAATCTTTGCCCTGCTTATGCATTAATACAAGAGTAGTTTTTAACTATGTTACTTTTTTTTTAATGTTTATCAACTTTTCAGACAGAGTGCAAGTGGGGGAGGAGCAGTGACAGAAGGAGACGCAGAATCCGAATATGTATATAAATTATATATATATACACACATATACATATATTATATATACATATTATTATACATAATATACATATATTATATACATATATACATAATATACATATATCATATATATATGTAATATATATATATAATTTATCCATTAGTTAGGTCCCAACAGTTTTGCTGTTTAAATAATAATGATATACATAAATTTAATATATATATATGTGTGTATATATATATATATTTTATGCTACTCCTAACCACAGTTACTTATAAAAAGAAGTATATGTCAACTGGACCCTGAAAGGCTTCTTAAACCTCAGAACCTAAACAGACACCAGCACCTTCACCTGCTTCTCCACACTGATTTTCACTCGGTACTTGCATTTTATAACAATTGCTGAAAACCCAATTCTCAGACACAAGATGTCTTTGAAAGGAATAGAGCACAATCTGCTGTTGAAATTGTGAACTGTCTTGGCCTCTTAGTTCATGTGGTGTCCTACGTATCACCATGTCCCCTGGACATCTAACATACGCCACCACGCCCCTGTGAGTTTCCTGTGGTGTCCTGGGCACCTGGCACGTAGTTTGGGACTTGTGGCTCTGTTCTTTCTCCATTTTTTTTTAAATTTTTTTTTAACGTCTATTTATTTTTGAGACAGAGAGAGACAGAGCATGAATGGGGGAGGGGCAGAGAGAGGGAGACACAGAATCGGAAGCAGGCTCCAGGCTCCGAGCTGTGAGCACAGAGCCCGACGCGGGGCTCGAACTCACGGACCGCGAGATTGTGACCTGAGCTGAAGTCGGCCGCTCAACTGACTGAGCCACCCAGGCGCCCTTCTTTATCCATTTTTGAATCTGTCCTCTCATTTGCAAAATAAAAGCACCTACCTTAAGTGTCTAGCAACTACCTCTGTTAAACCTGGGATGAAGCACATGCTACCATTTACCGCCACATTATGACTCTGACCTTCCACTGCTGCCCTCAAGAAGTTGTATATTCATGGGGCCCCTGGGTGGCTCAGTCGGTTAGGCCTCCATCTTTGATTCAGATCATGATCTCATGGTTCGTGACAGCACAGAGCCTGCTTCAGATCCTCTGTCTCCCTCTCTCTCTGCCCCTTCCCAGCTCTCATGTGCTCTCTCTCTCTCTCTCAAAAATAAACTTTTTTTTTAAGTTGTGCGTTCCTTTCTCTGTTTTTTGTCTATGATGAAGGCTGGACATGACTGGAAGGCCCCCAACGGCTAGGCATCCCAAATATGTGCCTCAGAGAGCACAGCAAAATCTTTGCCCTGCTTATGCATTAATACAAAAGTAGTTTTTAACTATGTTACTTTTTTTTGATGTTTATCTACTTTTCAGAGAGACAGAGTGCGAGTGGGGGAGGAGCAGTGACAGAAGGAGACGCAGAATCCGAAGCAGGCTCCAAGCTCTGAGCTGTCGGCACAGAGCCAGATACGGGGTTCAAGCAAGATCATGACCTGAGCGCGACCCGATAACTATGTTACTTTTTAACAGATGATTCTATCAAGACTGAAAGCAGTACAAAAAGTTACAGATTTGATACCTTTCTCACTAATTTTTAACCATTCCCAATCACATCTTAATCTAATCCTGATTTTTCTATTCAGTTATATTTATTTCACTGACCCCAAATTCCTCTAATTATACTGAATCAATTATACTTGGATCATATAAGTAGCTCTGGCAAAAGTACTTTGGGGCTTAAGTGTGGCTTGAAATCAAACACCTTTTTTTTTTTTTTTTCCTCTGGGTCAACACCATCTCTTCATCATTAGGGTCATTGTCATCATCATAATATAAACTATTTAACCCGTTTGGCTGCAGTTGGAAAGATCACCTCCCTCTGTCTCCCATCTCTAGTGTTTCCCCTGCCTCCCTGCTCATAAGGCAGAGTCAAGGCGAGAGAGAGAGAGACCCATACATCTCTTACCTTCCCTTGTTGTTGGTTGTCGGGATGATTGTCTCTTCTCTCTGTCTCTCTGTCTCTCTCTCTCTCTCAAGATCTCCTAGTTTCTTTTATCTACTGTTTACTACCAGCTACATACAGTTGGCACAGCCAGCCTCTGATTTTAAGCTACTGTCTTGTAATGGAGACTATATTCCCTCACTAGGGCTAAATCCAAGCTTATCTGAACATACTTTTTAAAAGCTCTTTCATTATAAACGGCACACAATTTTGAATAGTGGCACAGGGTGGTTTCACACCCCAGGACAGGTCTGCGATGCCAGAACACAGGAGAGCAGTATCCAGCTAGATGTTCAACGTCCCCCTTCTTTCTTGCTGGAGCTTTTTTTTATAAACCAGGTGTCAACAAATATATTGGATTCTTTACACTTTAATCTGTGTCACATTTTGAAAGGGTTGAGAGAGTTGGGCACACGACTCCTTCAACCACGGCTACTTTCCGATTACCCCCGGGGTGGGGGGGGGGGGTAGCAGGATACCTGTTTGGTGGCATCCCAGAAGCCACCGAGCTGTGTTTGGGCTCCACCTGGCCCGCGGCCTGCAGTGGGCAGGCTGATGAATGGTGCTCAGTAAAAATTAAAAGCCTTGGAAAAGTACAGGCCTCCAGGCCAGAGCAAAGCAGCTGAATGATGGTTCCTTCTGGGAGCAGAGGTGGGAGCTTTTTCTTGCCCTGCTCCTGGGGAAAAAAGTGAAGTCAAAACTTCTTTGCAACAGTGACTCATCATCATCAGAGGGCCTTCCTGCTTTTGCAAAGCCGACTTCATGAGCGGTCAATGAAGGGGCTCTCAGAGTGAGAGCCGATAGAGGAAGAAACGGAGAAAAACTACTACCGAATCCCTCCACCTTACCCGCATTGTGAAACAGGAGGGAATTTTCAAGAAGCAATGAGAGAGACCAGCCCACCCGCCAGATCTCCCTCAGACACGTTTTCTTCCTTCCTGACTCATCAGATTTCTTCGGGAAAGCCTGGCGAGAAGGGATTAGGAAGCAAGCGAGGGAGCCAGCCTTTTCTGGCAGCATGGGACATCTCGATTTCAGATTTGCAGGCCCTCAAGAACAGATTCGGTGAGCTCGCGTTCCAGGCTGGAGGCCAGCAGCACGAAGCACGTCAGATGGTCGGCGCCTGCAGCAAGAGACCCAAGGACTTTCCCGAAGCTGCACCTCTTGGGAAGTTTGGAGATGTCAGAACAGGTTTGCCTCCTGAAACGTGCAAATGTCACCAGCCGGGAGTGGCAGATGCCAAGAGGCGCCTGAAAACAGATCTCCATCTGGTATTGGGTTAGGCTTCCTGGTACACAGATTAGAATAGTTTGAAACAAAGTGACGGAAGCACGGGTTTGGCTTTTCACATATTGTCATGGGCTCTGGGTCATTTCCTGCCCTGGGAATTTATTTCCTTTGCAGGTTCAACAAAACCTACTGAATGGCACGAAAGAGGTTGGGATTTTTCTTTGCCTCAGGCCCCGTGAAGGAGCAGCTCCGCACCTGTGAACTTGCCTCTCTGCAGGGGCTTCAACTTCCCAGGCTCCCGTCTATGCTCACGCGGAGCCTGGGAGGAGCGAGGCTTTGGGAATAGAACAATAAATTAGGAAAGGGAGCCATCTCCAGTTGAGTCAGATGAATCCTCTAGTTCCTAGAAAACCAAAAGGACTGGGAAGGATGAAATGATGCTTCCTGGAGGGGACCGCTTTACCACCAGGACTCCGTGCAGGGATGTCGGCCCCCCCCCCCCCCGGAAGGAAGGAGGCTGAAATCACGTCCACATGGCCCCACCCCAACCTCCTGGAGGCAGCCAGCGGGCCAGATAGGTACTGTCTACAGTGACATTTGCTACACAACTGACGACCTGCCTTTTGTTTTAGTTTACTAAAGTTCGTTTTCCACTTTGTGCCCAAAAAAGACTGAAGATCGCAACAACTGCCTTCCCAGCAGCATTTTTATGTGCATTTGGGGACTTTTGAAGCTGATAGGAATACTTCTTGCAAAATCTCTCTGCAGCCCCCAGGATGCCCTGACAACCCACTGCCATTCTGCAGTGCAGGGACCCCCCCCCCCCCCCACCACACACACACACCCGCCAAGGCCAAGGTGAACTCTCTAACTCCAAGGGCTACAAACTTAAAGCAGGGGCCGCTGCCACTGCTGTTCCTCTGAGGCTGAAAAGGTCTGTCTCTCTGGGAGAGTGATCTATGGTCACCAGCTCCTACTGCAGGGCCCCCTCATGCCGTCCTCGTTGTCGGGAGGAAGCCTGTGAAGTGTGGTTCGCATGCCCAGAGCCCATCTCCCTCTAGACTGAGAGATCAGAGTTCACAGCCTTAGAGAAATGGGTAATTTTTGCTGCAACCCTCAATCTAGACAAAGCCAATCTGGCAGCAAGTGGTCCGTCAATGCCAAGGAAGTGGCAGCTGGTGATCCCTCTATCCTGGTGCCGCCAATCCCCAGAAACAAAAACCAAAAACTCCCTGCCCTCCCCAGTGCCTTGACAGGAGGCCAGGTTATTACTGTGGCTCAGGAGAGAATCAAACTGACCTTTCTAAAGCACACCATCTCACTGGGTGTCCGCAGAAACAGTCTCCAATGACCTTCACAGAAAAGATTCCAACAGCATTTAGGAAGTTCCAGGGGAAGAAAGGAAGCCGCTAGGGACAGAGTGGGCTCTGAAGATAAGCAGAGTCAGAAACACCTGTAGGGTATGATTCTTGAAGCAACAATATGTCCGCCCAAGGGCCCCAACTTTCCCTACAAAAGAGCCCTCTGGAAGATTCAGGCATTCTATTTCCCCTTAGAAGTGTCACCCGGGACTGGTAACTTTGTAAGCCATTGCCTTTCAACTTTAGAGAATCTGGGTGCGCAGGTCTGGCAGGAGTCCAGGAATCTGTGCTTTTTATCAAGCCCGCCTTCTGATGCTGGTACAGGTGATCTGTGGCCCACACTTTGGAACACTATGCTGGAAAGAATTGGGAGTCATTGTCACATTAGCATGGGCGAACCGGTAATATGGGAGAGCATAGCACTGGGATTCCAGGCCGGGCTTTGGCATCCTGTGAGGCCATGGGCAGGAGCATTTAATACTCCAAGACTGAAGGCCTCTGGACCAGTTGGTGACCTCTAAAAATTCAGTTGGGGACTGGTTTCTTCATCATGGCCCACAAGTCTGCAACGTGTAAGGACTGGTCCAAAGGCTCACAGAGTCTAGGCCTTCTCACCAGCATGGCCTAAATACTCAGCAAAGTTCTGTGGTGCAGAAAGCCCCGGGGGCCAAGGAAGACCCTCTTGTCCCGAGGCTACCGTCCTCATATCTGAAGTCTATGGGCGACAGAGGGGTAGCACACAAATACTTCCTTCTTTGCTCTCAGCTATTTCCAAATAGAGAACAATGAAAGGGGGAAGGTTAAACTAATTTCATGCTTTGTATGTGTAGGAGCACTGACGACACTGACTGGTCTTTAGCCCTCTGTCTTCTTCTGCCCACACAATGACCGCCCTCCAGGCTACGTGTTCCAGGCCCTGTGGAAGTTGATGTATTAATGCATGCCCTGACCGGAATGTGAGAAGGCTTGTTCTTATCTTTCTTGAAGTTGTGCACAGAAGGCCCCACTTTCGGTAACTGGTCAAGATGCCCGGTGCACGGAAGGTCTCACTTTGGATAACTACCCTGTGATCTCACCACCATGCCCCTCACTCCATAAGGGCCAGACTGAGTGGAGAATGGCTAGCTGTGCAGTGCCCTGGATGGTCTGTCCGTCCCCCCACCTACCCGCCTGATCTCCCCTGTCAGTAAATCACCCTGGCTAACACTCTGTGTAAACGGTATGAAGTGGCTTGCTTCATCTTTTGGGTCTTAAAGTGACTTCTCGGACTGGAGAATAGATTACTGACTCGCCTTCACCTTCTAACAATATCCATTATCTTTTAAATTTTCAAATAACCCTAGGGACTCCTGGGTGACTCAGTTGGTTAAGCATCGGACTTTGGCTCAAGTCATGATCTCACAGGTTCGTGAGTTCGAGCCCTGCAATGGGTTCTGTGCTGACAGCTCAGAGCCTGGAGCCTGCTTCCGATTCTGTGTCTCCCTCTCTCTCATACTCTGTCTCTCTCTCAAAAATAAATAAAACATTAAAAAAAATTTTTAAATTCTCTCGTCTTCAAAATGGAACTAATAATACTAGGGTTATTTGAGAATTTTTTGTATTTTTTAAATGTTTATTTATTTTTGAGAGAGAGAGAGAGAGAGAGAGTGCAAGTGGGGGGAGGGGCAGAGAGAGAGGGACACACAGAATCCCAAGCAGGCTCCAGGCTCTGAGCTGTCAGCACAGAACCCAACACAGGGCTCGAATGCACGAACCGTGAGATCATGACCTGAGCTGAAGTCAGTCGCTTAACTGACTGAGCGAACCAGGCACCCTGAAGATGAGAAAATTAAAGATTAAAGAGGTTGAATAACTTTCCTAAATTCCCAAGATCACATGGCTATTGAATGCTTGGGATGATGTTTGAATTCATGTCTGTCAACGTGTGGTTCCATGTTCTTTCCACAAAACCCCCCACAGCTTAAAGTTATGCCGTGGCCATTCTGAAGGCATAGATGCTTTAAGACCCTCAAAATACCCTTCCCTCTCCCTGACCTTTATTCATCCCTGTTATCTACTCTATTTCAGAATCTCACTTTATCTTTGATCTTTATTCCATCCCTACTGGACCTCCAAACAATCCGTCAGCCTTGCTCATTTGTTAGCCCCACAATTCCTTTACCCTCAAGGGTGAAATATCACACCACCACCTTTCCTGGGCCCAGGAGTACTTTGAGGTCCACAAATACTCCAGCCACTGACTTTAAGACCAGTGGGTCCTCGAGAACACATGATATCCCCAGAGGTTTCCATGGACTTAGGATCCTCACATGCTTGAAAGGCATTTGTGTACTTACCGACTCAAGACCCCTCTTTTCGCCCCACCCCGCCCCCATCTCTTCTTGACTCAGGGCAGAGATGCAGGAAACCTGGGTCAGCCAGAGCCCTTCTATGAAATAAATGGTGCCCCCTGAAACTTCAGCTTCCTAGTAATAGCGATTATTCTGGGATGCTGGGCACCCCCTAGTGGGAGGAATGGAGAGAAGCCAGACTATTTGGATGCTGTTCTCAGTCATCCATCCACCCCCAGCTTCCTGCCCCTCAGTCACCTTCTCCTTCCAGCCCTTCTGGCTGTTCTCAGAATGATTCATTCTTCCCACAGTGATTGGGCCTTTTGCCCCATAAAGCCCTCCCTGTCTTTACAGACATACTGAACTAAAAATTAAGCAGAAGGCAACTCGGGCAGCAGAGCAGGGAAAACTTCCTATTGCGAGAGCTCCTGAAACCCTGAAATTCCTTATAAGGCAAACTGATCAAGACCCAACTGCACTGGGCAGAACAATAGAGAATATCTTGGAAAGATATTTTTGGAAGTGAGGAGGATAGGCTGCTTTCCAGATTTCAAGGTCTATGTTAACGCCCACATATGACCCCCTCAGATTTCAGAATGGTATCAATTCCCTGTGCTATGTCTTACCCCTTCTAAGGTCAAGAGAACACCCAGCATTTACCTATTTTGGAATAAATCAATGAATCCCTGTCCCAGCAGAGGGGTAGACTATCTGAGGACAGGGCACTGCATACCACTGTGGGACTTTCCAAACATTCGTCACTATCACTTACTGTTTAAAGACTGGGGCCATAGCCCCCCATGACAGGGGATGAGCCCTATTACATTGCAATCAACAAGCCATTTTCTGGATACCTACGATATACAAGGCTCAGGCAGGCTGACCATAAGTTCAGCCTATGCATTTTTTTAGATCTGCCACAGCTAGTTTAGCCCCTTATCTAAGAAAGGGCCTTAATAAAAGACAGAGAGAGCTAACATATTTGAGTTCATGTCCTAAGAATTCCTCTGGTCAGATACACAGTCCATATTAGTTAGATTCCCAATCATTTGCTCAGTGGGAAGAGGTTAGGCAATTTCGTCTTGTGGCCCAGTGCCTGTCCCTAAGGGACATTACAATTATATAGCAACCCACCTCCATATGTGCTTGGTTGCTATAGTCTGATTTGTTCCTGGATCTGAGCCATCAACTCATTAGTACCCATTCAAATTGACCTTCTCTGATAAGTTCCCTGAAAATTTGTTCATAATGCTAGCAATTCCAGGGCAGGATTTTCACGGCTATGGTCCTGCCTTCTCTGGAGCCTCATCCATTGGACAGTCTTAGTCTTACAACTGCTTTCATTGTCAATCCCTTTCATCTTTTCGGAGACGTCTGATGATGTTCATCTCTCTGACAACCAAGAACTTTGGAAGACTCTTTTCCTCAGGCACTTCCATTTTTGTGTCGAGATTGGCAGCCTTTCAAACTCACCAGAGGCCTCGCAGAATGAAACTCTGTGGAGGTTCAGAGAACAAATTAAACACAAGTTCATTGGCCTTCTGAGAGAAAGAAGAGAGGTCAAGGATGCTCCAGCATGGCCAGCTTCACAGGCCAACAGCAGAAGCTGTTATGATGCCTTCCTGCATAACTGGGGCTTGATTAAAGGCATTCTTTAGTCTGGAGACCTTTGGCCTCATTCTGAATGGAACACTCAAAGGGCCGAGTAGCATTCTCAGCTGGCAGGAAGGACACACTGACCACTGGGCCCCTGCCTTTCCCAACCTGGGGTACACAAAAGCTGTGGTGAGTTAGCTGAGCCACCTGGAATGCTTCTGTCCGTGTTAAGTTGTTCTACAGAATGTAAGCTGGCCTTGACTTTGTAAGAAAGGGTAGTGATAGGTTTATGTGCTCAGAAGAGAAAACGTAAAGAGAGAATGAGGATCAAAAGGAATAAACCTAAAGGGTGGCTGCTTTGCAGGGCTAGAAAAAAAATCCCAAGAAGGGGCCCCAGCCCTGACAGAGATAAAGGGGACTTCCATTGCTTCTGTCTCTATTTTTAGAAGAAATAAAAGCCAAATCCTAAATCTAAAGATCAAGGTGCATTCACGTGGGGAGAGGACTAAACAAGCTATAGCATCCCAAACAGATACAAGACTGCAAAAAGGAACTCTTGTAATCTACTAGTAGCCGTGTTTCTTTCCTAAAGGTCACCATTGATTAAACACCAAAGAGAGGGTTATAAAAAATTCCATTTCATGCAGATTAAGAGGCATCGATCAGGGCTGTCTCTAGCAAGCTGGATTCCTAGCACTGGATGCTTTCCAAGAAAAAGTGAAAGGTGAGCAACCAGAGCAGATATGGGAAATTTAGGTGTGTGTTTGTCAGGAAAGTTGGGTTCAGCTGGCCCAGAGATGCAAAGCAGAGATCGATGGCTCTACAGCTTGAGAGATGCCAGAGGGGATGGGGGCCCTGGATCAGGCCTTCGGAGAACCAACGCCGAGCCCCCAAAGCAGGGTTTGTGGGAGGACAGGTTAAAGCTGCCTGCCAGTACCTCCAGCAAGGTAGCTATGCATTATCTGCTAATGTCCCTGAGGGAAGGGAGTTAGATGCCAGCTGGAGATCTTGCAGAAAAGACAGGGATACAGCTCTTGGGTGATGTCCAAGGAAGCCAGGTGAAGGCTTGAACTGTAGCCAGGGAGTCAGGGTGTGTAACACCTGAGGAGGCTGGGTAGGAGTCACCAAGACTCAGGCAGGGGAGACTGAGGTGTGGTGTGTCCGTGAAGGTAGGCGTGAGCATTCCAGAGCCTAGATAATGTTCATGGAAGAAGCTTCAGTAAACATAGAATACACGTCACTCTGGCCTTCTGTCCTAAAACTGTTTCTGCAGCTGAGTTTCTGATTCTTTTAAAGCTCAACATAAGGAAGTTCTCAATAAAGTCAAAGCTAAGAGATAGCCATAGATTGGATGAGATGGCCAAATCCGTAGCCTAGAGCAGAGGACACAATACAAGCCCTTTTGACTTGAAGTAGACACTTCTGAATCATAGTAACTGAAGTTAAAGACAGCACAACAGACTATCAACTTAGTTTTCCTTCTGTCACTTCTGGGAAGGCTTTAAAACCACTCTACGGTGTCCTTTCCACCCTTTATTTCCTTCTTGCCCTTTCTCCCAGTTGTTTCCAGCGGCATGCTGGACCCAGTTTCTACCATCTTCTGACTCCAGTTTCAATTAACGTCATGGCAGCTTACAGTCAGCCATGATGGAACCATTTGTACTATGGAAATTGGCAAACTCTGCAAACTAGAGCTTTCTATTTATTTCTGGAGAGCAAGTCGTTAAACATTTACGAGTGCACTTTGCCTGTAACTGAGAGTTTTTACACGAGAGACGGGGCAGTGAACTGAACGTAGGAAGTTTGGACAGGGGAGCGCCAGGATTGGCGAAGCCCAGAGTGTCTAGGAGGAAGTGGTACATGGTCAAGACTGGCTTTGCCTCCCTCACAGATACACTCACCCAACCCTAACACAAGCCATCAATTCAATAGTTAAGAGTTGTTCACTAAGAACCTGCTCTTGTGTTTACAACGACGTGTAGACTTTGTTTTCTATTGATTTGGGGGGTGGTTTTTATCTTCCCACTTGAACATTTTTTGAGGTTTATGGTGCAAAATATAATAACACAGTATAGAATGTTTTTCCTAGTATGAATTTAAAGTGTTTCACATAGATTCAACCCACTTTTCCTCTTCCAACTCCCGCTCCCCTTCCCCTATATGTGCTTATCATTGACCTTCAGATTCAACATCTTAACTCTTATAAAGATATCTCTGAGATGGATAATGATTACTCCCTCTAGAGGAGAATTCGCTAACTTTAATGGACATGCAGATCACCTGGGGAATCTTGTTAAATGCAGATTTGCATTCAGTAGGGCTGGCTGGGGCCTGAGAGATGCCATTTCTAACAGGCTCCAGGTGATACTGATGCTGCTGGCCAGCGGATCACTCTCAAGGCAAGGCTCTACACTGACATGTTATTCCATTCCGCCTCCCACAACTACCTCTCCCTTCTATCTCTTCTGCTTTAAAAAGTCCCGTGTATATCTCTCGAAGGAACAGATTGGACCAGCACTGGAAGCATAACCAAACAACCAAATCGATATGCCAGGTATGGTTAAATTCTCTTTCAAGAATTTGAGCTACAATGCTATCCCAGCCTGGGTTCCCCGTTAGAGCACAGCCAGAGATAGAAGTTTGCATGTAGCAATTTATTTGGGAATCCCAGAGAACAAGAATGCAGGATATGGGAAGTAAAAGAGGGGAGGAAGAAAAACCGATATGAGGATGTGCTATTGAATGAACCATGGCAAAGGGCCACAGATGTTCCATCCGGTGGGACCTGCTAACGGGCCTTCTGATATGCCTCTCAGTACTATCTCCATTTATCCAAACTGTCCTTATGAAAGTACTGATTAAATGCTTGATAACCCTTTATTTTCCAGTTTCCAAATGATGGTTCCCCAGCACCCACTAAAAGTCACCAATAAATTTTATTTTAGTATGCGTATGAGCTCGTGGATTTAAATATATTTAATATACTTCAACCCATTGCATTTATTATTCTAAGTGGTGCTCAAAATTATCCCACTGTTCTTTAATGGAAGTTTATTTGTGTTGACTCCTGAGTCTTTTTGGTACAACCCCAGTAGTCTTTGATAACTTCCTTCTTTTCTGGTATAAAGCTGTTCCAGAGTGGCTCTATCCAGTGAAACTTTCTGTAATGATGGAAATGTTCTATACCTGCACTAAAGGACAATGTAGCTATTAGCCACATGTAGCTATTAACTACTTTAAGTGTAGCTAATACAACCAAGAAACTGAATTTTAAATTTTATTAATTTCATTTTAAATAGCCACATGTGGCTGATTGCCATTGGACAACACCATTCTAGAGTTTAACCATCTGAGTAACAGTTGAAGGAAGTAACGTACCGAGAAGCAGAAGGATTTGTCTGTGATGGAATTCGATCTTTATCATTGGAATATTGCAGGGACTCAGTGCATCTGAATAATCTAGGGAACCTTTGTAAAATACTGATTTCTGAGCCCCACCCCCACATATTCTGATTCATTATACATGGGGTGGAGCTCAGGGAATCTGTTGTTTTATTATTGTTACTTTAATATTACCATGTGACTCTGATGAGAAGCTAGGTTCAGAAACCACTATATTAAATTGCCAGGATGTGATATTTATATTATGGCTATGGTTCATTGCAAATCATTCCCATGAGTCAACTGTACATCTTTAACTCCTTCTGGTCAGTTTTAGAACTTCTCAGAGCAGGGGTGCCTGGGTGGCCCGGTCAGTTGAGCATCCGACTTTTGCTCAGGTCATGATCTTGTAATTTGTGAGTTTGGGCCCCTCATTGGGTTCTCTGCTGTCAGCACAGAACCTGTTTCCTCTGTCTTCTCTTTCTCTGCTCCTCCCCCACTGGCACACACGTGTGTGCTCGTTCTCTCTCTCTCTCAAAAATAAATAAATAAATAAACTTAAAAAAAAAAAAAAAAAAAGAAGAGAAGAGAAAAAAGAACTCCTCGGAGGACCATACCGCTCTGCTAGTTATGTAATCAAGAGCTACGGTTTCTCACAACGGCTTGCCTCTCTCTGACTTCAACATAGTCTTCTGGCCTTAGTCTTCCGGCCATAACATAAATACCATCGACTTAGTGACTTATAAACAAAGGAAATCTATGTCTCACAGTTCTAGAGGCTGGGAAGTCCAAGATCAAGGCACCAGCACATTCAGTGTCAGGTAAGAGTCTGCTTCATATAATGGCTTTCTTTTCACTAAGGTTTTTTGTTTATTTGTTTGTTTTTTCATTTTTGAAAATGTTTTTTCAATTGAGGTAAAATTCACATAACATAAAACTAAACCTTTTTACAACAAACACTTCAGTGGCATTTTGAGACTCCGTTTTATAAGAGCACTGAAGAACCCCCACTCTTTGACAATGGGCCACAAGCCAACCTGCCCAACTTTGCCCCAGAGAGAGGCATGGTCTTTATGATAATGTAAAGCAAACAAACCTTCCCTCTGCTCCACACGGAAACACTATCTCTATCTGCCAAGGCTGTTTAATATGAAAACATAGTCCCCAACAAAAGGCTGCCAATGTCTTTGCTTAAAAACATGCAGAAACATGAGAGGCCCATGGAGATTCGTCTTCCCATAGTGTGCACCCCAGGACACTATTCTTGATCCATCCATGATAAACCCCCAGAACATAAACCAAGACTATAGTACTGATACAGAAACTTTTCTCTCCTAATTATGATGACTTTGGACTTGGCTGTGTCCCCCAGCAGGAGGTAATAACGCATAGTTGTTAGAGGAGAGGTCTCTAAAGTCAGACTATCTGGGTTCACATCTCAGCTATGCCAGTTACTAATGTGAATGAGAAATTTAATTAGCCTCTCTGAGCCTCAATTTCCTCATCTATAAAACAGGAATACAATAATATCTACTCCAAGGTTATTATAAAGATTACATAGAAAGTGTTTAACACAAGTTACATAGCAAGTCCTCGGTAAACACTGGCCATTGCTATTGTCACGCTTTTATTATTAATATATTCTCATGACTTTTCCTACCATAGTGGACCTACTTGCTCATACAGAACCCCAACACACACTGGCTTCTTTGGGTTTAGTTGAAATTCGCAAACCTGGCCTATAACCTCCCACTGCAACCTAAGAGCCAGTTTGACACCCTACTGAGTTTGCTCTATTCCTCCAGTGTAAGCCTGTAAGCCGAATCTAGCCGACGACCTATTTTTTTTAAATAAAGTTTTTTTCGTAACACCACCACATTCACTCATTTACATATTTTCTTTTTTTTTTGTTTTGTTTTTTTTAATGTTTATTTATTTTTGACACAGAGAGAGAGGGAGACAGCATGAGTGGGCAAGGGGCAGAGAGAGAGGGAGACACAGAGCAGCTGTCAGCACAGAGCCCGATGCAGGGCTCGAATTCAGAACTCACAAATGGTGAGATCATGATCTGAGCCGAAGTCAGACTGAGCCACCCAGGCACTCCTCATTTACGTATTATTTATGGACGCTTTGGTGCTACAACACCAGATAGTAAGCCTAAAATATTTACTATTTGGGCCTTTGAAGAAAAAGTTTGCAATCCCTCCTCCATTCTAGTCAGACTGTATCCCAATCCCATGCAACGATCTTGTGATCGGTTATTGATTACCAAGGGGACCAGGTAAGGGTGGAAATGAATCACTGTCACTTCTTTTCACTAGAAAAACAATTCCAAAGTACTGTTAGCAGAGCAGGCATCAATGTACCCTTTTAAGAGCAGTGCTTTATGTTGTCCTCTGAATTGGACTATTGACACAGCCCATCACTTGGCTAACGTCATTCGACAAGCAAAACATTAATAAACTTTCTTTGTGTAAGACCATTAGCCTGAAAACAGAAGACTATTTCTAAAGGAAACTTCCCTTTATTAAAAGCCTTTTGTCAAAGAGTACTCTAAAAATAAATTAGCCTTTCAAATAAGAGTAAATATAGATAGAATTTATCACTTTCATTTTCTCCACAAATATCTTTGACATGTTAATAACCACCAAATGAAGATAGACATTAGATGAATATTTATGATGGCCGTGGCTGATGAATATGATTCATGAACTGTGCATTTAGGACTGGATTTCAGAACGGAGTCATGAGATATGTTTAGTCATTATAACTGAATACACATTGAATGACCACTTTATATTAGGCCCTCAACAGTGAGAATGCCCATACCCACATAGTAGTTTCAACTTCTTTCATGAAATCACATTTCAGGGCAGAGAGACAGCAAGTCATTGGAGAAACCCAGCTCTGACCAAATAACACAGATGCTTTTATTATGATCAGAGGTCAGGCTTCAACGTCCTTTTGAAAACAACCCAGACCCAAAATTGCAAAGGGAATGAGAGGGGAGAGAGTATTTGGCAATTAGAGGTATTTCTGTCATCGTGGTAAAGACAGTACAGGTGTTATTTTGTAATTTTAAAGAAAAACTCCCTGTATCCTTCCACCTGATACAGCTGTTTTCGTTGTTACGTATTTGCGTGTAGACTTCATGCAAATTCATACACCTGTTCACCTACAGCTGACAGTCCATGAGAGTCCGTTTGTAATGGGAACAATATTTTCAATGTGCACAAAAGATCACCCATGGAGGAGGAATCAACGGTATTGTATGGTAGGGCCACGAGTACCTCCCAAACCTGACTGTGTTGGCCTCATTGAGAAGGTTTGTTCAAATACTAACCTTCTGGGCCCACCAGGCCGAACATGATCTAATTAGTCTGAGGTAGGGGGCAGGGTTGGGTATTATTTGAAAGTTCTTCAGATTCTGCAAATTCTAAAATGCAGCCAGGTTGGGAGCCATTGCTCTAGCTGGACGCCTTAATTTTACAGGTCGAATACTGAGGCAGAGAAATGCACTTGAAGCCTGCAGCTCTTGCCTCAGCCACAGGCTTCCCCGGGGCCCCTGAAATCACAGGCAATAAACAGCAGGTCTGAAACCCTTCTGTGGGATGGAAAGTTCTCGGAGCTTTTCTTGGTTGGGCTGGTGCGGGTATATTCCAGGGTTCTGAGAAAGAGGATTTAGCCCTTTCAAGGCATAGAATGCAACTTTCTTGAAATATTCAAGATCTACCTCTCTGTAAATAGGGGATGTGCCATCATCCCTCAGTTGGAGCTATACCTTTGGCCTAGTCAGTATTTATTGTCCCGATGTCTGGGATTGTGTCACCTCAGCCATCCAGTCCCCACTCTCATAGTCAACAAGATGGCCACCATTAGTTAGAATTCCCCTGAGAGTGGGCTCCAAAGCTGAAGACTTGACATGCTTCCTCTTCTCTCTTTTCCACGGGGTTGCAGTTCAAAATGTTGTTGTGCTGTCTCTCCCTTTGGGAATTTCCTCTGGAGCTGGAGATTAATTATTATGCAATTATTAAATACTTTGAAGGTTGGAGAAGGGAAGGGAATTTTTTAAAGCAATTTTGTTATTGGGGCACCTGGGTGGCTCAGGCAGGTAAGTGTCCCGACCTCGGCTCAGGTCATGATCTCACAGTTTGTGGGTTTGAGCCCCACGTCGGGCTCTTTGCTGACAGCTCAGAGCCTGGAGCCTGCTTCGGATTCTGCCTCTCTCTCTCTCAGCCCCTCCCCTGCTCACATTCTGTCTCTCTCTCTCTCTCTCTCAAAAATAGATAAACGTTCAAAGAAATTTTTTTAAAGGCAATTTTTTTTATTATAGTTTAAATGAGAGATAACGAATAGCTGTTGCGTTTGAACTGCATTCGAATTCTACAGTGCGGTGTGTGTGATATATATATAATAGTTAAATCTTCTTTAAGATGTATATGTACCTTTGGGGCGCCTGGGTGGCGCAGTCGGTTGAGCGTCCGACTTCAGCCAGGTCACGATCTCGCGCTCCGTGAATTCGAGCCCCGCGTCGGGCTCTGGGCTGATGGCTCAGAGCCTGGAGCCTGTTTCGGATTCTGTGTCTCCCTCTCTCTCTGCCCCTCCCCCGTTCATGCTCTGTCTCTCTCTGTCCCCAAAATAAATAAACGTTGAAAAAAAAAAAAAAAAAAAAGATGTATATGTACCTTTGCCAAAACCTCTGGGTTCCCATAAATATCCAAATATATCGACCATCACCCAGCCCGTTTGCCCTCCCTCCCAGACATAAAGGCAGTTCTGGGAAAAGACAGATTAAAACATTTCTCCCTCGGAATGTTAGTTTGAGACGTTATTTAGATTTTTTAAATAGCCTACATGCCTATGGTGATCTGAAAGGAAATTCTGCAGAGTGTAACGTTGCTTAATAAGTAGGAGAAGTCATGCTCACTCAGGCACAGCCCGAAGGGAAAAACAAAGTCCTCACTCTTGTCCTGAAGGTCAAAATTTCTTTGACTCCTCTTGTCATAGTCTCTTCCTTGTGTCCTCGTGGGTTTCCAAACAATAAACTGCTAGTTAATAATATTTTATATTAAACTTTCCATGCTCAAATCATGGTGGGGTTTCTGCCTGCTGTTCTGACCCATATGGATACCAGGCCCTTTCTACACATGGAGCTCCCCAAGAGCAAAGGACAGTCAGTGCTCCAGGGCTGAGATGAGGTGACACAAGCAAGGCACGCAGGTGCATGGAGTGGCAGGGTTATTCAAGTGCAGGGTGGGCCCTTGAGGGTGGTACTCCTTGAATGTCGTGCCCTAGGTCCTTGGTGTGCCTCACCCTAGTCCAGACCTTGCTGCGCTATTTTCTTTCTTAGCGTTCCATCTAGCACATTCCAGAGAATTTCTATATTAAAGCCCTAACCCCCAATGTAGTGGTATTTGGAGGTGGGGACTTTGGGAGATATATAATTAGGTTTAGATAATTAGGTTTAGAGGGTAGTGCTCTTATGATATAATTAGTGCCCTTGTTAAGAAGAGGAAGGCGGAGTGAGAGCTCTCGCTCCCCCTTACATTCACCCAGGAAACACCACGTGAGCATGCAGGAAGGCCAGGAAGGGGACCGCACCAGGAACTGAATCTGCTGGCACCTTGATCTTGGACTTGCCAGCCTCCAGAACTGAGAAATAAATGTCCGTTGTTTAAGCTACCTGATGATGCTATTTTGCTATGAAAGTCAGATGCTATTTTGCTATGAAAGTCAGACAGTGTCCAATTAGCATTTACTGAATGGCTGAATTACCTTCCCTGCCTCAGAACCATTTCTCTGACGCAGGTTCAGCAAACAGTTGAGTCTATAAGCAGTATGGCGTGGTATTCGAAAGCCACACTTTAAAGGTTCAGCCTTAGCCCTACGATGACCCTGGTCTAGTTACTTCCAATGCCTCAGCTTCTGTAGCTATAAAATAGGTGAAATGGTAATACCTACTCCATAGGAGTGTGGAAAGGATTAAATAAGACTATGCATGCAAAGGACTTAGCTCAGTGCCCTCAAACATTAGTTGTACTGTTAATAGTAAGCTCCAGTCACTTCCCATTACATTAACCTCTAAATTCCCCCTAGTCTGAGTCACAAAATGATGAACTAAAGCCAAAAACTGTATGGGAGTAATTAGTCCTTCAGAGGGGGTCCAAAGTCTCAAAGTTGAACTCGCTTCTCTCTGTCCCAAGAGCCAAACAAAAGCCAAAGTAAACAAGGTTTAGGAAGGAATGTAAAAAGACAGCAATGGCATCGATCTCCTTTCCCATCAGAGAAGATTAGATTAGAATAAATATCCAATCCATTCTTTTCTGTTCCCATTTCAAAAAGTTAGACCTTTATTCAACATCAGTTCATTGGAAATGTGCAGCACCCCCCACCCCCCCGCTTCCATGTTCCAGGAATTATGCCAGTTAGTCAAGATTTAAAAATCAGATATCCTCTTTGCTCTCAAGCAGCTGAAGGTCTTGAGGTACAGAGATAAGCATGTAAACAAAGCAAAGGTTATTTCGAGTGATGGTTAGTTCAGCCGAGGTGGAGTTCACAGGCTCTGCAGGAGGGGATGGGCAGGGACCCGGCAAGGTCAGAGAATCCCTCCCACAGGAGAAAAAGGCACACTCCGTAATCCATATTGCTACCGCACTGAGGAAGTTGAACGGGAAGCATGGAAGCTAATTCCCAGATGGAAATCCTCTCCCCGTGGCCCAACTGCAAAGGTTTAACATCAGGTTTGCACCATTCCTTGGCATTTCACAGTCGGCTCTCCCAAGCTGGTGTGAACCAACTTCAGAGCATCCCCGTGGAGGTGCTCTAAACCACAAGCAAAATTACTCTCAAACTGTATTGAGCACAATTGAATTTCACCTTGATAATCCTGGAGTGTACTTCATGGTGGTGTAGTTCCTGAGAGCCAACACGGGGAACATTAATTGCTCTTGTGCTGTGTATGTGCAGAGAGTTCATCAACAGCATAGCGGTAGATAGCTTACAAGACTAAAGGGCTGAGAAGGAAAAGGCAGAACAAAACGTCTTCTTGCTGGTTGTCGGTTGTATGGTTTTATTCCTTAAGGAGCTCTGGAAGGAACCCGGTAGAGACCATCACCTTCCCTAGGTAAATTGATTATGGTATAAATAGTAACAACGGCGACAGAAGTCATCATCATTTTCTTCCAAAGGAATAAGGCTTTACAATTCTCAAAGTGCATTGGGCTTTCACCTTGAGGAAAACAGAATAGAGGCTTCATCTCCAGAAACAAATGTACAAAATTCAGTCTTTCTCTTCGGCCCCACGCTACTGTCTTCTGAATAGCATTCCAGTTGTATGTATCTGGGGCTTGGGAAATGTTCCTAGTTCTTGGGAAGGAAGTGAACGAAAACATCTGACATCTCTGGCAAGAGTCACAGTTTCACACAAAAACTTTCTTGCAATAACTTCACATATTGCTTCCCCTGGTAGCATCGCTGTCTCTAGGGGGAGGCTTGGGTCTAAAATGACAACTCTGTTTAATGAAAGTGAGAGCTGAATGCTAACTCCAACGGGCTTTATTTCTCAAGAAGAAGTCTTCATCTTAAAATCACTCGTTAGGGATGACGTTACGACAGAGATAAGTTGTTCCAGATTTTTTTCTTTTTGTTGTTAGAGCATAGAAGCAGGTTTAAATGTCTTGCATGAAAAGAAATAAGCAAATACGGCTACTGCCCTTCAAGTCAACAGTGTTTCCTGTAGATAAAATGTGACAGGGTATTCGCTGTTTACATGTCACTGTAAAGAATGTTGGCAGGGGCGCCCGGGTGGCTCAGGCAGTTAAGCGTCCGACTTCGGCTCAGGTCATGATCTCAGGGTTCATGTGTTCAAGCCCCTCATCGGGCTCTGTGCTGACAGCTCAGAGCCTGGAGCCTGCTTTGGATTCTGGGTCTCTCTCTCGCGCTCTCTCTCTGCCCCTCCCCCACTCGTGCTCTGTCTCTCTGTGTCTCAAAAACAAATAAACATTAAAAATTTTTTTTAAAGAGAGTGCTGGCAGAGATGGGTGGTTGTAGGATTTCTTCCTGAATGAGGTTGGTGATGGAAATCGATGCTTTCAAATTTTATAATGTGCTATATATGGTAAATATACATATGCCCTAAGTAAATACACACAAGACAGGTATTTGCTACCCTTCCAGTATAGAAAAGCAAAACCACTGCAACATTCAAGGATGAGGTCGCCACCTGTGGGTGTGGTACCTGCCATTTATGGACCCACGTGTACAAGGGCCAGGATCTGCCCCACAGGCTAAGGCTGGACCTCAAGGTGTGCCCTACATATAAAAGATTTTCAGGACATATCCGTTGATCGTCACAGTGATGAGCTGGTGTTAAAAGGTTTGACCAACACCTACCGCAGGCAACATGGTCATTACCTGTAGGAAGGGGAGGATCAGAGCTAGGAGAGTGAAATTCTAAGTTTCCGAAGCTTCAGTCGCATTAGTGGCACTGAAGAGTGACAGAGGTGGCTGTTCAAATCCTCTAACCGTCCCGTAGACTTTGTGCTAGAAGAATGAATGATTTGCTATGAGCTTGAAATAGCAAAACCAATAATCATTCCTAATTTTGCTACTGTATTGACTAATCACTTGCCTATTTATGATTGGCTACTTATCTACACCTTGTGGAGAATTTTAAGAAAACGTTTGTGGTGTACATCTTCATGAACCCAAAAGTTACTTTCTTCCCTCTATTGAAAGCCTCTGAGAGGGATGCCTGGGTGGCTCAGTCGGTTAAGCATCCGACTTCAGCTCATGTCATGATCTCACGGCTCGTGAGCCTGGAGCCTGCTTTGGATTCTGGCGTCTCTCACTCTCTCTGTCCCTCCCCCGCTCACAATGTGTGTGTGTGTGTGTCTCTCTCTCTCAATAAATATATGGGGCACCTGGGCAGCTCAGTTGGTTAAGCGTCCGACTTCAGCTCCGGTCTTGATCTTGCAGTCTGTGAGTTCAAGCCCCGTGTCGGGCTCTGTGCTGACAGGAGCGTGCTTCGGATTCTGTGTCTCCCTCTCCCTCTGCCCCTCCCCTGCTCATGCTTTGTC
The DNA here is from genome assembly GCF_018350155.1 of Leopardus geoffroyi. NCBI lineage: Eukaryota > Metazoa > Chordata > Mammalia > Carnivora > Felidae > Leopardus > Leopardus geoffroyi. The sequence continues at coordinate 108,204,402 of NC_059336.1, forward strand.
TCTCTTGCTCTCAAAAATAAATAAAACGTTAAAAAAATTCTTTTAGAATACATAAACATTAGACTATTTTTTTAAAAAGTCTATGAGAACACAAATGTCTGCCTGTAACAATTTTAACTGACACTTTCCCACAAATGAGTGTGTTTAAGAACCTCTAAAAAGATTCTAATAATCAGATGTCAGATATATGAGGTAGTAGGAGGAAGAAAGAGACAGAATGGAGAAGTAACAATCCACAAACAATCTCTAATGCAATCTCTTAAATTAGAACATTTAATTTCAGCTGCTGCTCCAAGAATCCCACAGCATGTTCTTGCTCGTGGATACAATCAGAGACAAAAAATGAGATGGTCAAGAGATAGCCACAAAAAGAGACTAGGAGAGACAATGATTTGATAAGATCCCCAAGCCAAAGGAGCAATCCCTGACTAGCGAGAGGGAGGTGGTATGGGTTTTGGATTAAAATATAGACCGATGTTGGAATCCCGGTTGTCCGTGTATAAGCTGTGCAATAACGTTGGGCAATTCACCTAATTCCTCTGAGCCTTTATTTCTTCATTTCTTTTTTTTTTTTTTAATTTTTTTTTTCAACATTTATTTATTTTTGGGACAGAGAGAGACAGAGCATGAACGGGGGAGGGGCAGAGAGAGAGGGAGACACAGAATCGGAAACAGGCTCCAGGCTCTGAGCCATCAGCCCAGAGCCTGACGCGGGGCTCGAACTCACGGACCGCGAGATCGTGACCTGGCTGAAGTCGGACGCTTAACCGACTGCGCCACCCAGGCGCCCCAATTTCTTCATTTCTTAAGTGAGATAATTACACCTAATTCATAAGATTTTTGAAAAGATTTACAATAGAAGCTCAATTTTAATTATCATCCACAGGCAGTAAAGTCTGCTGTGTGATTCTCTTTGAGGTTGTGAGGGAGCGGATGTAGCTTTCTCTAGCCGATCTGTGCCAGGAGACAGGAAGGGTCGGAGGTGTGCGAAGCCTCGTGCCTCCTGTGCTTCTTTGCACACTTTTGTCACCCCTGGTGGAGTCACCTGGGTGTGGTTAAGCTTTCACGGAGGTGGTTTGCACGGTTGGCGTTCCCATCTGGATGGAGGAAGCCCCGCAATGCTTGCCCCACCTGTCCGCAGGTCACCCAGGGGGCATTTATCACCCGGCAGCCAGAGGCTCTGAGGCTGACACCATAGGATCTTTTGCGTCCTCTCTCTACCTTGTACTGACAGGCAGAACGGTGCCGTGGTAAGCAGCGCGGGTTGTGACGGCAAACTGACCTGTTTTCAAAAGCTGCCTCTGCCACGGGCCACCTCCAAGCCTCGATTTCCTAAACGGTAAATGATGATCAGAATAGCCTTTCTTTCTTTCTTTCTTTCTTTCTTTCTTTCTTTCTTTCTTTCTTTCTTTCTTTCTTTGTATTTTGAGAGAGAGAGAGAGAGAGCAAGCAGGGGAGGGAGAGAGAGAGAGAGAGAGAGAGAGAGAGAGAGAGAGAGAATCCCAAGCAGGCTCTGCACTGTCAGCGCACAGCCCCACGCAGGCTCGAACCCACGAACTGTGAGATCATGACCTGAGCCGAAGTCGGACGCTTGACCGACTGAGCCACCCAGGCGCCCCGATCAGGGTCATTATGAGAATGAATGGCCAACACATATTGAGTCTATTGAGTGCTGCCTCCATACCACTCTAAAGGCTTTGTGTAATTTAAGTCATTTCTCCCTTCATCTCTGTAAAGTATTGTTACAGTCGTAGAAACTGAAGCGCAGTTTCCATTGCTTGCCCCGGGACCCGCAGCCATATTAGTCTGGCTCTGTGTCCGTGTGGCTAGCTACTATGCAACCTGGCCTAAGAAGAGGAAGTGAAATCAGGCACAAACGTTTCCTGGCACAGTGTCTGACTCTTAGAAAATGGTCCATACACGATAGTTAGTGTTAGTTCGATAGTTACTGCTCATCGGAGACCTTGTGAACTCCTGTTTGGGTCCCACCTGAACCTCTGCTGTGTCTGCTTCCAGCATTTGTACTCTGACTTCTCAACAGATAAAGTCACAGGGCAGATGTGGGGAGCCATCCCGGCTGAATTCTCCCAAGACATTGGAGATTTCAGCGGACAGTTGGGCAGATGGGCCCACAGGACCGGCAGTGACCGTCACTCATCCCCTGGGTAATTTGGCACCTAATCTCACCAAACTATTGAGAAATCTGTTTTATTGGCAAATTACTTCAGAACTCGTGAATCTTGGCAAAAATGTGGCCATCATTTAGGTTAATGAATTTTTCCGTGTGATAATTTCCTATGTGAGTTATAAATTTGGTTATATAATTTGCAAGGAAATTCTTTTATGTTAATGGTGTGTGGGAGCCGGAGGGGAATGAGGACAAAGGTAAAGTTAGTGGGATGGTTAACAGTATAATTCTGCAGGGGAACCTGGGTGGCTCAGTCAGTTAAGCCTCCCACTTCAGCTCAGGTCATGATCTCATGGTTCGTGGGTTCAAGCCCCGCATGAGGCTCTGTGCTGACAGCTCAGATTCTGATTCTGTGTCTCCCTCTGTCTCTTCCCCTCCCCCACTCGCACTCTGTCTCTGTCTCTCTCAAAAATAAAATAAACTTTAAAATGGGGTGCCTGGGTGACTCAGTCAGTTAAGCATCTGACTTCGGCTCAGTTCATGATCTCCTGGTCCATGAGTTCCACCCCCCCACGTCGGGCTCTGTGCTGACAGCTCAGAGCCTGGAGCCTGCTTCCGATTCTGTGTCTCCCTCTCTCTCTTCCCCTCCCCCGCTCAAGCTCTGTCTCTCTCTCAAAATGAATAAACGTTTAAAAATTTTTTTAATTTTTTTATTAAAAACAAACAAATCAGTGTAATTCTGCAAATATCTCAAGTGGGTTAAAAGAGAAAACCAGATGACAAATAAAGGAGCTATTAAGGAAAATGCAATTGCATTCCTACTGGACACATATTTATCACCACTGAACTCATGTCTTACAGCTTTTCTGAAAAAGAAACTATCAAAGTGACCATAAAGTGATTCTACTTTGCATCAACTGTTTTATAGAGGAAAGAACAAATGTTTTTGGGCACTGCCACCAGATGGGCTGGGATTTTAATATCAGCCTTCATGCTTACCAACTGTGCAAACTTGGGCAAGTGACTTAACCAATCTGAGCAGAAATTTCTTCTTATCTAAAATTTATCCAACAAATTTGCTGTAAGGCTGAAAGCATGTAAAATTTTTGTCACCTAGGAGATGCTCAATAAATGGTAATTAATGTTCAGTTTTTCTCTCTTTTTTTTTTAATGTTTATTTATTTTTGAGGGGAGGGGGAAGGACAGAGAGAGGGGGACAGAGGATCCAGAGAAGGCTCTGCACTGACAACTCCCAGGCAAGGCTCGAACTCACAAACCGTGAGGTCATGACCTGAGTTGAAGTCGGCCGCTCAACCAACGGAGCCACCTAGGTGCCCCTGTTTGGTTTTTCTTTGAATAAATTCCTATGACCTAAGTGAGGGAGTTTATTCAAGGCATTTATCTAGATGTTTATTAGAGGGATTTTTAATCCAAATTATATGCATCAAATTGTTTACTTGAGTGGAAAAATTCTGGAATGAAGAATTGACTTTCTAACGACTAGACAAAGCTGAGTAAATTATCTAATCAGTTCAGGAACGAAAGCAGTGCCGGGGGGCTCAGAAGCTGGCCTTCCCTTCTGCCCATTGGTTCAGTTTATTGCTGCAAGCTTCTAATTTGTTTCAGCGATGGAGACATGGCCATTCCATCTCCCCTTTTGCCCTGGAACTAGGACTATATATTTTTTAATACATTATTTTTACTTTTTAAAGAATGTTTTGAAGTAAACTGTACCTCCAACATGGGGCACAAACTCACGACCCCAAGATCGAGAGTCCCATCCTCCACCACCTGTGCCAGCCAGGCACCCCAGAACTGTATTCTGAAATAAGGACAACAGGATTTAGAAAATTCCTTTTGCACAAATATAACTCGTTTACAGCTAGTTATTGAAATATCCAGTGACAGCATAATAAAAATATGAGACCTTCGGTTAATGGAATGCTCTGGTTTACTATTCCCTGTGAATGTGGTTGCACACATTTGGAAACTGCTCTCTTTCATGTATTTAAAATAGCATCTAATAGTAAGGCAGTAATTTATTAAGAAGTAACTTGCTGATCCAAAAGTGCTGACGTGATTTCAAATGTATTTAAGATGAATCCAGCTCAATGAGGCTTATACATATAGTTTGGGGAAATAAGGAGCTTATTATGGGATTGTCATAGCCACCTCAAAATGGCAAATGAAGATAAATTCCAGAAATCAGGACTGCATGTTGTAATCAAGGAGGAACCTTCCCACAGACTGAAGCAAACTTGGAAAGCAAGTGAATGGGAGATTAAACAGTGAAGTCTGAGTAAGATTACTTGTTCCCCTGTGATTAAAGCCTGACAGTCTCCATGAGTCAAAATGTAAACACATCCTAGTTCTGGTGGCCCTCGCCGGTTGAGCGTTTGGCAAAGCACAGCTGCCTCAAATTTACCATTGGAAAGGTGTTTTGGGGGAATGAACCTAGCTACCGTCTTCTTTCATGCATGTGATTTATTATCCATCATAAGCGTTTTCTATGATGGGAGTAAGCATTTTTCTAATATTCTGGTGACTTTTCTACAATTTGAAAAATATATTTGAGAAATATATTTATAATTTATAATCCCCTTATGTTTTTCATACCTAATTCACAAAATATTCAAGAATTTCCCGTTATGTGCTTAATTTTAAGGTCTGAATTTTTAGATGCCTTCCTTTTTCTGAGCTGGAAGCTTTACTGTGCACTACTCCAAACGTATAGATGGACAAACAAATACATACCAAGAAGCGCACAGTATAAGTGAGAGGAATCTAAGTATGAAATAAGCTAATAATAGTAAAGCTAATGTTTATTCTGTTACCTACTGTTTGACAAACACTGTGGTAAGCATTTTAGAAGAACTATTTCTGTTGTTTTTTTTTTTTAAGTTATCTATTGTGAGAGAGAAAGAGAGGGTACAAGTGCGGGAGGGCCAGAGAGAGAGAGGAAGAGAGAGAATCCCAAGCAGACTCCCCAGTGACAGCACAAAGCCTGATGCAGGGCTCAAACTCACGAACTGTGAGATCACGACCTGAGGCAAAACCCAGAGTCAGACCCTAACCAACTGACCATCCAGGTGTCCGAGAAGAGCTGTTTCTTTTCATTTTTTTTCTTTTTTTTTTTAATGTTTATTTATTTTTGAGAGAGAGAGACAGAGCATGAGCTGAGTAAGAGCAGAGAGAGAGGGAGACACAGAATTGGAAGCAGGCTCCAGGCTCTGAGCTGTCAGCACAGAGCCCGACGCAAGGCTTGAACTCACAAACCGTAAGATCATGACCTGAGCCGAAGCCAGACGCTCAACCGACTGAGCCACCCAGGCGAACCTCTTTTCATTTTTTTTAAAAATTTTTATTTATTTTGAGGGAGAGAAAGAGAGGCAGAGTGTGAGCAGGGGAGGGGCAGAGAGAGAGGGAGACAGAATCCGAAGCGGGCTCCAGGCTCTGAGCTGTCAGCACAGAGCCCGACACGGGACTCGAACACACGAACCGCGAGATCATGACCTGAGCCAAAGTCAGATGCTCAACCAACTGAGCCACCCAGGCTCCCCAAGAACTGTTTCTTTTGATCAGCAATCCTTACAAGACAAAAATCCCAGTGTCCCAGATTATAAGAATAAAGGGTTTTGAAAATCTTAATTATCGATAAGGAATTAAATCCCTAAATGAAGCTAGGGAACTATTTTACAGGTGATTTCTTGGCAATTTGAAAAATTAAAGTTTTCCTAAAATTAGCTGTATACTGAAACCTACTCATCATACACTGCAAGTGTCTACAGTCAAATTTTAAGTGATTTCTCTGCTTTATTAGCCATTTTTATCAGAATTTATATGAAACTTCCAGTTGAATCTCCAACTGAAACCAAAAAGATAAAACCTTTTCCATATTGTAAGTCAACAAGATCGTGGAACTTTTGTTCATTCCTGGGACTGTGTTAACTACCTACTGTGCACCACACCTTGAGGACACAAATAAAGTCGCGAATTCCGCCCTCAAACAACACCCAGCCTAGTAAGACAGATAAGTAAACAAACCACAGCAAATGTAACGTGCAGCACATCGTACGATAGAAGCAGGTAGAATGGAGACCCAAAGAGGAAGTAGTCAATTTTCACAGAAAAGAAAGAACCAAAAAAGGAAAATTCTAAGAAAGTTCATGAAAGCAGTGACACAAAAGGCAGTGTCTTAGGGGCGTCTGGCAGGCTCAGTGGATGGAGCACGCAACTCTTGATCTCCAGGTTGTGAGTTCGAGCCCCACTTTGGGTGTGGAGGTTACTTAAAAAAAGAAAAGAAAAAAGGCAACGTCTTAAATGCAGATGAAAATCTGTGGCTTTTTGTGGTTGTTCCATTTACTTATATATTCAATCTACTTTTTTTGTCAAAAGATGAATTACTTTAAAAAAAAAAAAAAAGCATAGGATTCTGTATCTCAGTCACCTACCATTCCATACTGTTTTCTTTCCCATTCCTGACATTCTGTTTCTCGCAGCACTTATCTTAACTTCATTTTGTTCAAGTAACTAATCAGGTTGTTTTCCTATCAAATGAAAATTCATCTCTATACTTATGACCCAATCTAGTGATGCTCCATAAAATTCTCACAAGGAGACAGGAACAAGTATGTTTATTCCTGCATTGTTCATCAGAGAAAAATAATGGAAACAATTTAAAGATGTGTCAGTAACAGACTGGATAAAATGTGCCCCTTTTATACAATGGAATACCATATAACAGTGAACTACAATATGTGTATTAATACGTGTTGAGTGAAAACTTGAGAAGTATAAAATATGTCATTTAATAAATATGGAAAAGAGGCCAAAAACCATTATTGTTTATGGATACATATAGAGTGTAAGTATAAAAAAAAGCACACAAAAATTAAAACTCAAAATTCAGGGATGCCTGGCTGGCTCAGTCAGTAGAGCATGAGACTTAGATTTCAGGGTCATGAGTTCAGGTCCCATGTTGGACACGGAATCTACTTAAAAGCAAAACAAAACCAAAAACACCACCTCACAATTCAGGATACGTGTTAACTCTGGATGGCAGGGGAAGAATGGGACAGTTTGGTTACAGGGACTTTAACTACATGTGTAAGATTTTACTTTGGAGGGGTGAGAGAGAGGAAGAGAAGAATAAAGGAGGGAGAGACAGAATGAGGAAGAGAGAGAGATCCAGAGCAAATATGGCAAAATTTTGTTACGTGATTGAGCTGGGTAGTAGATACATGATTTGTTGTTATATTATTCTCCATACTTTTTTGCATGTTTGAAATATTCTATAATAAAATAAAAGATTGCTGGGGCACCTGGGTGGCTCAGTTGGTTGAGCATCCAACTCTTGATTTCTCCTCAGTTTCGATCACAGCATTGTGGAATTGAACCCGCATCAGCATCCACACTGAGCGTGCAGGCTACTCAAGATATTCTCTCTCTCTCTCTCCCTCTGTCCCACTCCCCCTCCCCCCAAAAATGTTGCTAATCTTTATAATATTAGTCCACAATGTTACTAACCAAATCTAATAAATAGTTAAACAAAAATTTTAAAGTAAAAAATTAGCAAACATGCACATAAAATTTTTTAGTTTTAATAAATTTATTTGCTTCTATGGGAGATAATATTTACTTGTAACTTTCCCACATCCCTTCCAGAGCATTCTTTTTTTTTTTAATGTTTTTATTTATTTTTGAGAGAAAGAGCACAACCAGGGGAGAGGCAGAGAGAGAGGGAGAAACAGAATCCTGAGCTGTCAGCACTGAGCCTGATGTGGGGCTCGACCCCACCAACCAGTGAGATCCTGACCTGAGCCAAAATCAAGAGTTGGACACTTAACCAACTGAGCCATCCAGGCGCCCCTCTTCCTTTTCTTTCTTAAGTCATCTCAGGACTTTTAAGGAAGAGGTTCAGAGTTTAGCAGGCCTCCAAATGAAAAAGCACAATATTGGGGCGCCTGGGTGGCTCAGTCAGTTAAGCGTCTGACTTCAGCTCAGGTCATGATCTCGCAGTTTGTGAGTTCGAGCCCCGCGTCAGGCTCTGTGCTGACAGCTCTGAGCGTGGAGCCTGCTTCGGATTCTGTGTCTCCGTCTCTCTCTGCCCCTCCCCCACGTGTGCTCTGTCTCTCTCTATCAAAAATAAATAAAATGTAAAAAAATATATATTTTTTAAAATAAAAAGCATACTATTAATTCACTTGTTAATAACGAAATTATTAGTTCCGAGGCAAAATTAAAACCTCAGTTTGAATAAACCAAATTCGTAGCTGGGTCTCTGCCATCAAAGTAGGATAAAGATTTGGGGCGCCTAGGTGGCTTAGTCAGTTAAGCGACTGCCTTCAGCTCAGGTCATGATCTCACAGTTTGTGAGTTCGAGCCCCGTGTTGGGCTCTGTGCTGACAGCTCAGAGCCTGGGCTTGCTTCGGATTCTGTGTCTCCCTCTCTCTCTGTCTCTCTCTCTCTCTCTCTCTCGTTCTCTCTCACAAAAATAAATAAACATTAAAAAAAATAGGATAAAGATTTGAAGAGAGGCCATATTCAGGGAAAAGAACCCAGAGCTGGGGGGAGGGGGACCTAGCTCCTAGGGCTAATTCTGCTACCAACTACATACAACTAGTAGGGTGATTTTAGAGTGTTCACGTAACCTCTCCCTAAACCTTCGTGTCATTGTTTGTAAAGTGAAATATTCAATCTGATGACTCTACAGTCCTTTTCAGATCTAAAAGTCTGTAATTTGGTATCCTAAATCATAGCAAGACATGAGCCCTTAGAGTTAATCACAGGCAATAAAAAATTCTCATTAGCGATTTCCACAAGGCTGATAAGTAAGGTAGAAGTATGTCTCTAGACCTGAGCTTAAGCAGATCATTCCTTCCTCCCCAAAAGAGAGATGGAAGGTATATGCGCTATGGAAATTAACACGAGCTCTTTGGCATCTGCAAGAGATCATGGAAAACTACCATAAAGCCAGAGAGTGGAAAGCTCAGATGCCGCCACTCCATAAATCTTTCGGGAGCTGTTGTGTTTCGGGCATGGTTACACACTAAAGGATACAGTCCCAGCCCTCAAGAAGCTCAAAGTTTTTGTAGGGAAGACAGAAAAAGAATTAGACGCTAAATATTGTAACACAGGCACGTACAATGTGTTACTAACTCAGATAAAGCCCTTAATCCTGACTAGGGAAATCAAGGAAGACTTCCTAAAGGAGACCAGGTTTAAACTCGATTCTAAAGGATAAATGGGAATTAGTTGAAGGAAGAAGCAAGTAGGAACCCCATATGAGAAGGCAGAGCAGCGATATGAGAACATGGTTATTTCAGTAAAGAGCAAGTACCATGGTATGGCTATAACTTAGAGAAGAGAGATATGGCAGGAGTTGACAGTGGCCATTTAGGCAAAGGTTAGATCATGAAAGGCATTGAATGTCTACCAAAGGAGTTTAGATTTTTAACAGTAATGAGGAACCGCTTTAAGCCAAGGACAGAGATAAGATACAACGTGAATTTCAGCTAAATCTTCCTGAAAGCTCTGTGGATGATAGACTGTAGGTGTGGGAGACAAGTCAGGGGGGACCAGTTGTAAGACACCAATATAGTAATCCAGGTGACAACTGAGGAGGGCCTGGGGGGTGACAAATGTTCTCGTTCTCGAAAAGGTAGAAAAGGACAGATTCTGGAAACTGTAGATCGGTCAACCGTGTTTTCGTCTCTAGAAAACTCCAAAAATCACCTACAAGGTCACTGGGGAGCCCTGGAAGATATGTTGATCACTAGGAGCCACTATCAGTTCACCCAAAGAGGCATCCAGGCCAGCCCTCTCCTTTGTGATGGGTCTGCCAGATTAAGAGATCAGAGGATGGTTCGATAGTCAGTGTGCCTTGACTTCTCCATACCAATACTACCCTACACTTTGTTTCTGGCCTTGCCCCTTACCACAATAACCTGGATAAAGGTTTCCCTGGAAGGCCTGTTGAGACTTCAGTGAGACTTACGCAACTCAGAGATGGGTCTTTAAACCCAAAAAAAGGCCAAACAGAAAGTACTGGGCCTTGCCTAAAACTACTTCCCAATTTCAGAGGCTGTGGCAGCCAATCCCCTGTGAGCCTTGATATGTCAAGGATTCAACACGATACTCCAGATGAGAACTGACCAGGCTGTCAAAGCCAATTAATTTTGTTTCATGTCGGTTATTCTCAGTGTTAATCCTTATGTCAATTTGACTCGTTCCCAATGGATGGTTATGGGTCTCCAAGATCTTGCCAGCCTCTCTTCCATCCCCACCTTTGGGCTCTTTGCACGGCTCGTTCTTGCCTAGAATGCCCTCTCCCCATGCCTCCCTTCTCTGATTTTAGGCCTCAGCTGGAAGACCTTCTCTGGCTTCCCTACCTAAGGGTCGGGTACTCCTCAGTTTCACCATCTCTGGCCCTTGTTTTCCTTCAGGACATTCATTACAGCCTGCACTGATTTGTTTGTCCACCTTCTTGTCTGGTTTCATTTGGTTTTGTCTTGTCAGTCTCCCCATAGGAATTAGAATTCCCTGAGGGCAGCGACCAGGTCTGTCTTATTCATCGTTGTATGTACCATGGTGTCTGGAACATAGTAGGCTGTCAATTAATATTGAATGAATGAATGAATGAATGAATGAATGAATCTCTGTTTTCCTTGATCCAGACTTGGCTCATTTATAAGACTCCAGTTGGCTTCAGCCTCTCCACTTTGCTTTCTGCCCTGACCAGCCACCAACCTTCTCATCCACACAGTATCCTCTGTCACCCTTCACCCCTCCCCAGCTCAGCCCTTCCAGCCTGAGCTCTCCCCTCAGGCTACGCAATGAGCAATGTGTCTTGAAGCTGTTTCTTTGCTGCCTCAGTGGTCAGCTGGAGCTGTTAACCTCAGCTGATCCTTGCAAAAACACAAAAAACAAAGAACAGCCAAAACCACAGCTGCCTTGGGATGCTACAGCCAATCCTTGAGTACTGACTCTAATTATCAAATTTACATCATGCACAAAGTTGGCAGTGTGGCTAATAAAATGGTGAATCAGTATCATGATGATCTGGAACAATCACATCTTTGGTCAGTCACATCACTGGCACACTATTTTCAAGGTGGGATCCACATCTTAAGGGGGGGAAATGTTGAAAACTTAAAGCATGTCCAGAAGAAGGCAATGAGTTTGCAAACTGTTGGAACAGGAATGGGGCTTACCACGGCCAGGACTCGGCAGCCAGACTGGGTTTGAATCCAGGCTCTACTACTTACTATGTGATATTTATAAATTAATTAACTTGGTGCCTTTGGTTTTCCCAACTGTGAAATGGGGCTAATAACAGTGCCCATCTCATAGGGCGTAGTGAGGGTTCGGTGAGTGGACACACGCAGAGCACGTAAAATACTGTCAGGCACATATTAAGTGCTCTATCAGTGTCTGATGTTATATGAAGAATGGTTAAGAAACCTGTTTCTGGTCGAATGCTGTGAAAAGGCAAGACCATTAAAAAAGACTTTGGATTTGGGCCCAGGTCATGATCTCACGGTTCGTGAGTTTGACCCCCCTGCCTGGGGTTCTGCACTAACAGCACAGAGCCTGCTCAGGATTCTCTCTCTCCCTCTCTTCTCTCTCTCTCTCTCTCTCTGCCCCTTCCCCATTCGTGCTCTTGCTCTCTCTCAAAATAAACAAACATTAAAAAAAAAGGAAAACAGTTTCTTTTTACTGATGAGATGAAAGAAATATGCGGTCATTTACATTTTTTTTAATATCATTTTCTGTACATTTGGTTTCCTAACCAGAGTATAAGATACTATATGTCAGGGGCCGTATCTTTTTCTTTTAGATTCCCAAACAGAACCTAATATACTGCACTGCACACAGTAGGTGCTCGATAAATGCACTGAATTTCAGGAGTTGGTGATCTCACCAGACGTAAATCGATTTGACAGTAATCAGATGATTAATACCATTAATATGAAGTAAATCTATGGCATTAGAAGACCGGAATCTGCCACAATCCTCTGCTTCCTGTGTTACCCAGGTATTTACACAGAAGGCAGCCATGGGAATTGTTAGGAAAACATGTAAACAGTTGAGGATTAAAATCCTGGTTGTGTCTCTAATTTGCTCTGTGAGTCCTGCCCTTAAGTTGCTTAGCATTTATTCGGGCTTCAATTCCCTCATCTGAAATGAAGGTGGAACACAGTAGTTATGAAAGCAAATAAGAATTATGAGGAAGGGCATCAAAGACATGACTGGGCAGAGATCCATTTCTGTCAAATCTCCCGGCAGAGAGATCCCTGGTTCCACCTTGGCAGGGTCACCGCTTCCCACGTTGTCCCATGTCCCTGCTTCAGTGAGGTGGTCAGTGAGGCCTGACTGAATGCTAGGAAAGGATTCTAAATCCATCAAGGTTCACAGTCAAATTACCCTCCATTAGGACTCCTAACCAGCACTGTAATATAGATGGAATCACACGGAACTTTTGGGGAGTGGGCAGATACCAGCTTTAGGATGTGAAGGGATTGGGGTGAGGGAGCAAGATTTGGCATCAGGTGGTGTAGGTACCCATCCGTGTAGGGTATCCAAGCTGCAAAGATCCCTCTCTGCCAGGTGAGGGGATGGGGGTGGGTGATGGGGGATGCCAGGTGAGGGGATGGGGGATGGGGGTGAGGGGATGGGGGAAAAGAAGGGAATCAATATTGCCCTGCTTCACTACACCCTAGAGACGCCCAGACAAGACGGCCATACGTCTCAGTCCATTCGAGCTGCCGTAACAGGGTACCATAGACTGGGTGATTATAAACAACAGGAATTTCTTTCTCACAGCTGTGGAAGTTGGGACGTCCAAGATCAAGGCACTAGTAGATTTGGTGTCTGGTGAGAGCCCACTTCTGGTTCACAGATGGCAGTTTTCTGGCTGTGTTCTCACATGGGGGAAGGGACAAGAGAACTCTCTGGGGTCCCTTTTATGAGAGCACTAATTCCAGTCAGGATGGCTCCACTTTCATGACCTAATTACCTCCCAAAGGCCCTACTTCCAAATACTATCACATTGGGAGTTAAGTTTCAACGGATGAATTTGGGGGACACAAACATTCCGTCTATTGTACCATTCTTAAAAGAGTAAAAGAGGTTCATTTTCTTCGAAGACTCCTCATCACTAAACCAAGAGTCGAGAACAATAAGTAAATACACTACTTGCTGTTCTAAGACTGCATTGTGAGTTAATCTTGGTTCAAAGAAAATGAGACAGGCTGATGTTTCAATGCCAGAATGGTAGCAAAAAAAAAAAAAAAAAAAATCTGATGCCAAATATGGAAGTTTATTATATCCACAGTGGGGTAGAAAGCAAAGAATTAACAGGAACAAAAGTAACACATATGCCCCCAAATCTTCAGTTATCTCATGATGAGTCACTTGCTGAGAACAGTGGCTCTAGAGGGCTACACCATATTTTGAAACTATGCTAAGTAACAGAGTAAAGAGGAAGAGAAAGGAAATAGAATCTTATCAAGAAGGAAATGAGCCAAGCAAAAGCAAAAGAATCTCTAGACTACCTGTGAACTAAATCTATTTAGAAACCTCAGGGCCCCTTAACCCTTTGGGGAGGAGAACCATTATTAATGTAGGCCCTTCATGGTTTATCTTTCATAGTTCTGAAAATTGGCCAAGTTCAGTCAGAACTACAAGACTGTGTTGTTGGGTTATTATTTTTTTTTTTAATTATATTATTGGAACATCAGCTTGTTGTTGAAAAAAACAACACATTTCAATAGAACAAGATACAGATCACATCAAATCAAATACAACATTTATAAGTGGATTGATTACTGGGGCAACTGAGTGGCTTAGTTGGTTAAGCAGCTGACTTTGGCTCAGGGCATGTTCTCACGGTTCATGAGTTCAAGCCCTGTATCAGGCTCTGCACTGACAGCTCAGAGCCTGGAGCCTGCTTCGGATTCTGTGTCTCCTTCTCTCTCTGCCCTTCCCCCACTCACACTCTGTCTCTCTCTCTCAAAAATAAATTTAAAAAAAAAACATTAAAAAAATTTTTAGAAGTGGATTGATTTCTGATGCAAGCATTGCCTGCCCCGAGTGGACATGATTACCTGCCCCAGGAATAATATTCAGATAATGAAAGTTGAGCCCAAAGATATAACTTTCTTTATTGGTAGGTGGTTCTTGAGGTGGCTTAGGGAAATAAAATCGAACAAATTTTCTACCTACAGCATATTGGATTCTCTTTACCATGTAATTCTTAGTTTCCTAATTTACTGCTTGATTGTTAACTCTTCGTTTCAAAAACAATACCAGCTTCTGTAACAAAATTCTATTCATTCTGTCATGCTACAATTGTAGAAATTTCTTCACTCTTTAATTCCACTAATTTCCATTAATAATCATTAGATTAGTAGATTAAACTTTGTTAAGACCTTCTTTCATTGAAATGTTTATTAACCTAATTCTGCCCTTCTCACTAGGGGGCTGTTAACTCAACAATATTTGTTCTTTTGTGTTTGTATTTCTGTTTATTCTTTTCCCCTCTAAAGTTAATCACTGGGGACTTTGTTTTTCCTGCTATAAAATGAGTGCCTGCATCACATAAGCCTAATATTAAGAAAACACATCTCAGCACCTATAATAAAAGTGACCTAATTGCAGAAAGAGACAATGAACTAGTTAAAAAGGGTTTTTTTCTTTCTTTTGACATATAAGCTATACAATAATTACTAAAAAGTACAATTCAGTCACATTTCTTCACTGAAGATCAAGTCTATTGGAGTGTTGGTATTACTGAAACCAAAGCACTTACTATTTAGTAACATCAAATTCTCTGATGAATAAGCTTCTGTTGAATGTTTACATTTTTTAAACAAGAACAGTGTTTCAGATTTCTTATGTACCTATTTATATTCATCATGTGAAACTGGAAACCATATGTATTACATTACATTATAATGAATCATTGCCACTAGGCCAACAGGAAGGAACAAAAAAAAAAAAAAAAAAGCCAAGGAACAATGCAATTTTTTCAGAGTTAACTGAATGCTAGACATTTTTCAATATAGCACCATTTTCTTTCTATGGAATAGACAAGAATGCCAACACGTATAGGTATGTGTATACTATATACGTATAATAGAATGCCAACATTTATAGGTATATGTATAATATATATGTATAATATATAGCATATAATTATATACATACAGGCATTCATATGTAGATGTACACATAGGAATAAACACATATGATCAAATCCCGAAGCAAATACATTGTTCTCATTTCTCTCAGTAAAAAAACAAAAACAAAAACAAAAAACAAAAAACAAAAAACAAAAAATCTGTATCTTAAAGTTGAATTTAAAAACCATTATAGGGGCACCTGGGTGGCTCAGTCGGTTAAGTGTCCGACTTCGGTTCAGGTCATGATCTCACAGTCCGTGAGTTCGAGCCCTGCGTCAGGTTCTGTGCTGACAGCTCAGAGCCTGGGACCTGCTTCGGATTCTGTGTCTCCCTCTCTCTCTGCCCCTCCCCTGCTCGTGTTCTGCCTCTCTCTGTCTCAAAAATAAATAAAAACATTTAAAAAAAACTTTAAAAAACCATTATAAAAAATCATCTTTACACACTATATCTAATCTACATCTAACATGTGGTTCTTTGAATGTCTATTTCCGCATGTAGTGTGATTTTTCTTACTAAAGTTAAATTTTCTTCCAAGTTTAACACCTCACAAAGGTGATCACATATATTTCCTACGTAAAATTTCTTTTCCTGAGAGAAATCTTCTCAGAACGAATGACAAACTAAGAAGCAATAAACAAATTGATTTAAAAATCAACAACCCTTAAAATGAGCTCTTAAAAATGAGACTCTTTTTAATCTTGGTAAATTACCACATTGTAACTGATCCTTTCGCATAGTGCTTATTAATGCAGAAGTGTGTGACAGAGTAATCATTTTCAGTCCTGCAAGTTATTTGCAATAAGATTAGATTCTGTTTTCATTTCTATGTTGATTTTTTTTCCCAGTTAAACATTTTCCTTATCCTTATCTCCACATCTCCTCTAATTCTGGTAGCATCTGTAGATCCCTAACACTTGGCATGTGCTACTTCAGGCAAACATATCCCATGTACAATCTATATAAAGGAAGGGACCTCTCAACCTCCCTCCCTGTCTTACGTGATTTCAAAAACAAACTCAGCGTTCAGTGGTATGCATTTATGGCCACTAACATTTTTTTTTTTTAATTCTCAGAGAAATCAAATTTTGAGTTGGTTATACTTAAGCTACAGAATTATGGAGTTTTAGGCAACAGCCCTTCGAGATTAAGTGACTTGCTCAACATCACATAGTTTAGCAAACAGAAGGCTTGCACCAGATTTCGAGTCCCTTTCCCAGGTGGGTAATCCCCAGTGTGTGTGCTGTAAGATAAATACAAATAACGTGTTGGGATCTTTATTGAAGAGAAAATGAGAATCAGCACTCTAAAATACCATTCAGTGCCATAGGATCCCAGGCTATTCTAGCCCTGTTCTAAACAAATAGAAATTCATAGATTTTATAAGTAAAGCCAAATTTTCAAATAAGGGGATAAAGCAAATGCAGCAGCATAGGAAATATGTGTGCTAAAAAAAGAATGTGCCTCTTCTTATCTCAGCAATACTTCATATACATTTTCTTAACTTGAGAAGTCAAGCTAAATTTGATTAAGCACATTTTTACATATCACATGAGCCCACCACTAGTAGAGAAGAGAGTGGAAACCGAAAGAAATGCCACAGATTTCATGGTGTGATTCAGTTTCTTTCCAAATGACACTTCCTTTGAAAAGGCATATATTTGGAATTTGCCTTTTGGAAAATGCTTCTTTTCAATTTTCAAATATAATTCTGGTGTAATTAATCTAATCTGCATTTCAAAGCTTCTTGAGCTGAACTTTCTCCCAAGCACGTGATCTCTGTTTATGGACCAGAATAAAGAACAGTGTATTGAACACAGTCCAGAATGGTCAACATGGTGATAGCCATGACAGAGCTTCCGTACGTCATCAAAGGCATAGTCTTTCCAAGACGCCTTATCAGACACCTGTTTATCCTTGTTCTGTCCACGTTCAAGTGCCCAACAGACATTTTGCTGCTGCTACAACTCCTGCAAAGTAAACAGAACAGAAAACATGCCCAGAAAAAGCATCAGATGAGAAAACAGATGAGATAGAAAATAAAGTCATGCCCCTTTATGGAAGGTGGGCCTGAGGATGAGGTCTACTTAAAACACTTATATCCGAGGCAGCTATACGAGGAACAAACAGCTAATTGCTAACTTAAGAAATGTTAAATTCTGGACTTTATGAATCAAAAGCGAAGTGTTTATCTTGACTTGACACTGGACAAGGCACTGGGGAAGAAGAAAGATGTGGAGCCATTGGCCAGTGGTCTTGGTTCTCCACATACTCATTTGTTTCAGAAATCAATAAAGTTGCCGTGTTTACAGGAAATGCATCAGAGATTAAAATAGCAGAAGAAAATGGAGCTGCTGTTTGAGGAGGAACCAATCTGATGCAGAAGATTTTGCGTGATGAAATTCAATCAGACTTTTATGTAGCTGTGCCGGAAATAATGCCCAAGCTCAATCCATTAAAGAAGAAACTGGGGGCGGAGGGGAGGAGAAAAGACTTACAAAGCTTACTTGGAATTCCATTGCCTGTGACGTCCCAAAAGTTCTTGAATTATTTAAATCTGGACACGAAATTAAGGTAGATGAAGAAAGGGAGAAGTTTTTGAGACCAAAATAGCTACACTAGATGTCAAGTGACCAAATAGCTGCTGATCTACAAGTAGTTGTTCTGTTACCAGTGTAGGCACTGGACGGCTGAATCAGGGACCCTTTGTGGCATGTGCTTTCCCTGAAGTTTGTTACTAAGGAATGAGCCATTGTTGCTGAAAGTAGCAGGAGCCCAAAAAAGCAACAATGAAACTGCCTAGAAGTGTTGCACTGTGAAATTTTCAGTCAGTGGATTAAGAAGCAACAGAAAAACTTATAAAACTGTTAATTTAGTGTCTTGTTATTTCTTTTCTTTCTTCCTTTCTTTTTTCTTTTCTTTACTTTTCTTTTTCTTTTCTTTTCTTTTTTCTTTCTTTCTTTCTTTTTTTTTTTTTTTAGAGAGAGAGAGAGAATGCACCCAAGCAGGGGAGGGTCAGAGGGAGAGGGAGAGAGAAAATCTTAAGCAGGCTCCATGCCCAGCACAGAGTCCAATGGGGGACTTGATCTCACGACGGTGAGATCATGACCTGAGCCAAAATCAAGAGTCAGACCCTTTACTGACTGAGCCACCCAGGTGCCCTGGTGTCTTGTTATTTCTTGATCAGCATGCTTAAAAATGAATTTTAAGGCTGGAAAATCTTGTAACACTTTCAAAAGTAAGAAAATAAAATGTTCTCTGTGTCTGAAAAAAAAAAAAAGAAACAGTGTCTTAAATTACTAGGTAAGTTTTTGTTCTTTTCTTCAAATATTTACATGAATTATTCGAGCTTTGTATGGATGGAATTTTGAAATATTCAAATTCCTTGAAATATTTTATTATTTAAGGTTCATATTTATTAAATCCTGTAGCATGTACTTTTCTGTGGAAGTGAGGGTTCAGTTCAATTATCATTTCTTCAGTACAGACAGTATACAGAGCAGAGTCTGGGTGATGGAGGAAGTGTAAAGTAAGCCAGTCTTCAGAGATTTTACCCATCAAGGGGGAATACAAAGCGATAAAATACTTGTAAACCACAAGTTATAGAGGTCCTAAAAAGAGATACCTACCAGCAGTGGCTAGAGGAAAAGCTTCAGAGAGAAGCTGGCACTCCAGATGGGCCCTGAAGAGCCAACAAGGGTATCACACGTGGGGTGCGGGGCAGTGAAATGAGGGGCTGAGGGGTCAACTTGACTCTTGCTCTCTTGTTCATTCATGAAGCCCCTTTTTTTAGATAGGATAGGATAGGATAGGATAGGATAACCCATGCAGTCATCTTCTCAGCATGTTGCCAGCTCCTTTGGCGTCAACCTTGATTCACCCTCCCCACTGGGAAAACACATCTTGACTATCCCAGGCACCTGTTTCTGAGGGCTTACCTGCACCCCTTCGCCCACAGCAACTCCCCTGTTCAGCAGTTCTGCAGGTCCCAAGCAGCCCTAAAGAAGCAGAGGAGAGCAGACATCACAATTCCATCAGAACTCCCAACGGATACCCATTCACCCCCTCCCATCTCTTGAGTCCTGCTTGATGAGAAGACACCATTCAAACTAGAAATCTGGCTATACATGTGGCCCTGTGGCCCCATCCCCACTTCCAATGCTTCCTGACACCCCAAATGATAGTCCTTAACTTGGGGTAAAAAGCTTTTCTGTCAAGCTCTAGATCTCCCCTGTCCCTGGCTCACAGTGACTCTTTGTAGACCCTGCCGCACACACACATACATACACTCACAGGCACCATGTTGCTTCACTTGTGTTTTGCTTGCGTTTCCCCCTCTACGTGAAACACAAGCCTCTCTTCCCTGGGTTGTCACAGTAATTCCTATCCATACGTGAGTCTCAGCTTGAATGAATTCTTTTCTTTTGATAGCTTCTTGCTCTCTCTAATATAACATTTTAGCTTTTCTAAACTGAAGCCATTACTCAGATCAGCACAATACATCCATCTTGAATTTTTGTCCATTCAATAGAGGATTGTTCCTCCTTTGGGGTAGGAGAGGGAATGAAGCTACGAGTATTTATGTTAAGTCTTTTTTTTGGTGGGGGCATCTAAAATAATAAATTTTGACACAAACTCATCAAAACATTGCCACAGTTAACTCTCCTACTTCATTAGGAAACCACTGAAATTACCTAAAAGAGGAATGATAAGGGATCACAGCAGATGCATGAACAGGGCAATGGCAAAAAAGAGAAAATTCAAGGAAAGAGGATCAATAGAATGTGTAATTAACTGTCTCTGGAGAAAATAGGAGGAATCAAGGGAATGAATTTGAGCCTTAGAAACTAAGAGAAAGATAGTATCTATGATGGAATTTGGAAGGTTCAAAAGGGAAGAAATTTCTTTTTAATTTTAGAATTTTTTTATTGAAGTGTAATAACATACAATGTTATATTAGTTTCAGGTATACAACATACTGATTCAATAATTATATATATTACTCAGTGCTCATCATGATAAGTGCAGTCACCATCTATTATATTGTTGCCGATATTCCCTGTGCTATACCTTTCATCTCCATGACTTATTTATCCCATAACTGGAAGCTCTTAATCCAAAAAAGGGAAGGAAATTTGATGGGACAGCAGGACATTAAGTGAACGTACAACCTGCAAATTTATAGCTATAGAACCTAGGGGAAAAGGAGTGCCTGGGTGGCTCAGACAGTGAAGCATCTGACTCTTGACTTCGGCTCAGGTCACGATCTCCTGGTTCATGAGCTTGAGCCCCACATCAGAGTCTGTGCTGACAGTGAGGAGCCTGCTTGGGATCCTGTCTCCTCTCTCTTGTGCTACCTTTCTCTCTCAAAAATAAATAAACTTTAAAAAAAAAAAAAAGGACCTGGGGGGGGGGGGGGGGGACATCCTAGTGTGAAGAAGGTAGGGAATCATTTTAGAGATTACTGAAGACACAAGAATATATATATATAAAAAAAAAAGAGAGGGTAAAACCAGTGCAAAGGCTGTGGCCTAGTGGGACATCTACAGTCACAAAATGAGAGGAGGAAGTGAAAGTAGTTTAAAAATTTAAAAAAAAAAAAAAAAAAAAAAAAAAAGGAAGCGTCAGAAGAGGTAGTGAACCAGGACAGTGGAGTATGGAATTAGCCAAAAGGAGAAAGGGATAAAGGACAAGCTGTCAACATTGTTGGGTGCTGCTGAGGAGTGAAGGAAAATGAGGACTGAAGAAAAAAAAAAGCTGTTCAATTTGGTGATTGGGAAATGACATTGGCGACTTCAGAGAGCACAGTTTCCGAAAGCAAAGCAGGAGAGGAAGCTAGATCACGGACAGTCGAGAACAAAATGGGAGTGGACTTAAAGCCATGACGGTGCTTGGAGGGACCACTCCAGTCCAGAATGATAGTGATAACAGAGGGAATATCAAATGGGAGAGATGTTGGGCATGTTCACACTTCAAAACACCTCTGCAGCCCAGAAATGGAACAGAAACGATATGGTGAGTGGCCTAAAGCTATAGACCGGCTGGATTCTGCCAAAAGCCAACAGAGGCATTCAGGACCTGGTCTCATATGGTGCATTAGGGGCTAAACATCTCCATGTGAGGCAGAAGATTCACCTGAAATCAAGGGCTGGGATCAAGAGTCAGGAGCTGCCTAGGGCTACGGGCTTGTACAAACCTACATACCTAGGGAGGGTGGAAAAAGCAGACACAGTCTCATAGCCAGAATCTGATCCCGGGGAAGAGATTGGATGTACAATACTTTATAATAATAAGACAAGATCTGGCCTGGGAGTCCCAGAAACCACAAAGCTACCAAGTAGGGAAGGTTGAGTTCTGAGGGACAGAGAAAGGAAGGAAAGGGAGCAGGGAGGGAAGGATGATGGAAGGAAGCGCTGAGAAAGAGAGCCCAAAACAGAAGTAACAGCACTGAGAAGAGTTCACTCCAGACCAAAAACAAACAAAAAAAAAATGGATGGGAAGGTTATAAGACAAAGAAAAGAAATTGGAAGGTTATATATTCAAATACTGAAAATATTGAAAGAGGTTTAAATACGCCTGTGTGTTTTGTCTGCCCAGCATCTATTTCCTTTTTTCCTAGTCACAGCATTCCAATTTTCCTTGGATAACCTGACTCACTCCCTGTCTACATGCATATTCTAACCCCCTAACTAAAATGATTGGTTCAGAGATGAGCAGGTGAGCAAGCCAATGAATTAGAATCAGTCCTAAAATTTTTGTGGATAGCAACACTAGAATAGAAGTCCCCTGCCTCTGGGTATTGCTGAGAGAATAGGAGGTAAGTCTGGCACTGCTGGCAGACTTTTTGTCATCGCACAGGGAGATCCTGCCTAGAAATGGAGCCAAGACGGAGAGAAATACGTTAACGAGATGGAAAAGGCAAGACCAAGACCTAATGGCAGCATCTGATGCCCTGGATCCAGCCATATGGGCTTCTTATCAGTTTAGTGAGCCCACACGTTTCCTTTTTTGATTAAGTTGGTTTGAATTTGTTTCTGTTATTCTTACCTAAAAGACAGCTGACAAAACAAAAATGAAGAGGCATAGGTGTTTCTCTTTGAAGATAACATGAGCAGCTACCTAGAAAATCTAAGAAAATCAACCGAAAAGCTATCAAAAACTAATGATGCAAGGTCAAATGCAAAAAAAAAAAAAAAAAAAAAAAATAGTCAACAAACGGATCGTTTTAAAAATAGGAAGTGTGATAAGAAAAAAAAACCAGATTCCATTTACAATAGCAACAAAATTAGGAAATAGTCACCAATAGCACCGTACCTTGCAGGTATGTTCAAGAACTACAAGAAAAAGATTAAAACTAGACAAAGACCTGAATAGGAGGATTTAATGTTGTCAAGATAACACTTGTCTCCAAATTACTCATAAATTCCATGCGTTTCTAGTCGAACAAGAATTGATCAGTAGCTCAATGGAAAAGAATAGACAGCCTTGAGACAAGCTCAGGTACATGAGAAGTTAGTATTGTGATAAGGAAAAGAATGGACTCCTCAATAAAGGATATTGAAACAATTGCCTATTAGAAAAAACTTCTTACTTTTTTTTTTTTTTTTTGAGAGAGAGAGAGAGAAAGAGAGTGTGTACACACACTCCCACACGAAAGCAGGGGTGGAGCAGAGGGAAAGGGAGAGAGAGAATTTCAAGCTCTGTGTCCAGTGTGGAGCCCAACGGGAAGCTCGATCTCACCTCCATGACGTGAGCTGAAATCAAGAATCGGAAGCTTAACCAACTGAGTCACTCAGGCACCCCTTAACTTACGTTTTTACCTCATGTGATTTTTTTAAAAATAAATTCTAGATGGATTTAGGTAGGGAAACAAAAACATTATCAAACTATTAAAGGAAAATATATAGAAGACCATGTTTAGGACCTTTGGGGGTAGGAAAGGTCTCCTGAAACAATATGCAAAATGCAAAAGCTGTAAAAAGAGAAGGATTGAAAAGATAAATAAAATTTATTTTATTAACCCTTTAAATTTGTTGAACAAAAACTGTAAATGATATTAAAATTCCAGTTGTAGACAGGTGAACACATTGTAACATATATAGCAAAGGACTTATAAGTTCGTTGTTATATGTCCTCAAGAAAAAGATAAACAAAATAGGAAAATGGACAAAATATATGAGAGGCAATTTACAAAAGAGGAAACATAAATGGCAAACATTTGAAAAGTTGCTCAGTCTCATCAGTTTGGGGGGGGAATGCTAATAAAAACACGGGGATATCATTTTTCACACATTTGACTGACAATACATAACAAAGATTGGGTTAGCAAGCCTTCTGGAAAAGAGGTGCTCTCTTCTGTCATTGCTGGGAATGTAAACTGGTCAAGCCTTTTTGGAGAACAGATTGGGCAGTGGTCCGTCCAACTTTAGATGCATCTATCTTTTGACTCAGCAATCTCACACTTTGGCATCCACCCTACAGAAATACTCGCGTATGTGCAAAAGGAAAGCAGGTTGTTCACTGAAGTATTAAAAACTTAGAGCAGGTTGAGCACTGGGTGTTGTATGGAAACGAATTTGACAATAGATTTCATATTTAAAAAAATACAATAAATAAAAAATAAAAATAAAAACTTAGGGCAGGGGTGCCTGAGTGGCTCAGTTGGTTAAGCACCCAACTTTGGCTCAGGCCATGATCTCTCAGGTTGGGGCCTCCCATCAGGCCCCAAGAGCCTGCTTGGGATTCTTTCTCTCCCCTTCTCTCTCCCCCTCCCCTGCTCGAACTCTCACTCTCTCTCTCAAAATAAATAAATGAACTCAAAAAAGAAAAAAAATGAAAGCAACCTAAATGATCATCGAGAGAGAGACTGTTAAATAAATAGTGAAGCATCTGAGTCATGTAAGAGTATGCAGTGCTTAAAAAAAGAATTAGAACACCTAGACACAGAAAAATCTCCAAGAGACAAGGCTCAATTAAAAAAAAAAAAAAAGCAAATTGAGGAACAATCCATACTATGTCCACATTTCATGATATGCAAAATTTCCTCTCCCTCTCTCTCTAAATCTCTCTAAATACACACCTATGTACATAAATAAATAGACAGGTAAATCATGCAGTCATGTAAATCTCTGAAAAGATGCATTTCAAACTGAGATCCGTGTTTGCCCCATGCAGGAACCTGAAATGGAGGTGGGGAGGAAGGGTAGAAAGAAAAATGTTTTATTTATCTGTGGTGTGATTTTCTTTTTTTTAAGATTCCTTATAGCTTTATGAATGCGGGTCTTCACTCTGTTTAGGAAAAGACCTTCCTCCTTTCGAAAGTCCTGCTCCTTGTGGGCATCTGGGCCCCTGCGCTGCATTCCAGACTAGCTGCATTCCTGGTGAGGTAGTGAGTCAGCCCAGTGTGCCCCAGGCTAGGCCGGGGAACAGCAGTTCTGTGCTTCAGTCCTGGGTCAACAGTCACAAAGACGGACCATGAGTAAATCAGTTTCAGTTCCTTTCTGGTAGCCAGCTCATTTTTGGAGCAGACATCACAGAATGGAGCGAGAATGAGGGTCAAACGAATTGCCACTCCATAGGCCACTTCCCTCACCCCCACCCCCACCCCCTGCCCTGCCCTCGGTGCCTCTGGTAACCAGCCAAACCCATCCGGCAGCGGGGAGCTGGAGATTTTAGGGGAATTGCTTGTGGAATTCGGGCACCGCTCACAGCAAAAGGGCAGGCTGGGGATACCATTGCTGGAAATTTTTTAGTGCAGTCAAGTGTTCCTTGTCCATCTGGCAGACTACATGGCTTTCCTGCACTCTTTTTGGATAATTGTAAGGTAGACAAAATGGCCCTTCACCCCAGCGATGAAACTCTGGAGAGATGATCCATAGACCACAGAGATACACTGAAGTGGGCGGGGGAGCCAGAGTGCCATGAACAACCTCTAAAGGGAATGCTATGAATAAAATCCTGACTTACCAGTCAGTGGCGTCCTAAAAGGAGAGGAAGTCGGCACGTATAAAACAGCTGTGTAAATTATAAAGCTTCCAGGGTACAACTAACCTCATCATGTTACTTCCTAAACACTGGATTCCCTCCTCCTTTCTCCTCTTATACCCCAAAATAATCTAAAACAATCATCAAACTGGGGGAAAGGCAAACCATTTTGGGAAGGAAAAAATAGCAGCTGCTCTAGATATCTTTTTCAGAGTCTGGCTAAGATCGTTTAAGTTATTTCTCATTCTCTTTTCTTCTTGGCTGCCTTGACAGCCCTTCAGGATTTCAGCTGGCTCCAAGCACAGCTCAATAAAGATTATTCCGGAGAAGTTTCATATTCCTAAGATTCCTTACATTTCTTTCTTTAATTTAGGAAATGAGGTTGAAAAGGCTGAAAAACAGCCCAGATTGCCCCATTTCCTATGCAAGTTTCTTGCAAAGCAAGCTGTGCCTCCCTTTCCAAGAAGAACAGAGAGAGGCAGTTCTGATTGGAAGGTGGGCGGTGGGTCCTCTGGAGCAGTGGTAGGACTATTTGTCTTTTGAAAAGGCCCCAGCGGGCCCAAAAGCTGTCTGAAAACTTTTTGTAAAGGAAGGGAAGGTGGGGGGGAGGAAACTTTTGTGTGCTCAGCCACTGGAAAAGCCAGTAACTGCTCTGTGGATTTCATTCATTCACCAAACGAATGTCTACTTTGCACCTGTGTGGTGCCAGGCTCTGTTCTAGATGCTGAGGGTAGATGGGTGAAGACGACCGACCAAGTGTCTGATCCCTGCAGGGAGTTTCTGTGCAGGAGGTGGGGGCTCCACCGAGAGGGCTGGAGGAAGCCCCGGCCCTGGCTGTTTCCTTTCCTCTCAGTTGGGTGCTTTCCTTCCCTCCTTCGGGCTCTTGAGTCCCTTCCTCCTCCTGCGTCCTTGGTTTATTATACCCTTCACCTTTCCCCTTTATAATCACATGTGCCGTTTGTAAACATCAAAGGAAAATAAGCAGGACTGGGGAGCTGATGAAAATGAGGCCTATGACTCAGAGGAGGATGTTGTTCTATTTTTCGTTTATACAACTCTCTTCTCAGAAGAAAGCAGGAGACTTTTCATTATGAGAATAGTCTGTCTCTCTGTTTTAGAGATTCCTCACCTCTGCTCTCATTGTCAAAGTCTCCTTTCAACCATCCACTGCGGTGTTGACCTCCAACTCACCTGGGCCCTCAGAGGAGCCTGGCAATCACTTCTTGTTTCCTCATGCAGCTTTGTTGTTTTTCGTCCTTCATTTAGTCTATTTCAAAAAAAGAAAAAGAAAAGTCTCCATACACCTCGGCTTTCCCTGACCACATCCCATCCCAACTTCCATGCCCACCCAGTTAGCCTCAACCAATGACAGTGCTCATACTTTCGAGAGAAAATACAAACCATCAGAAAATTATTTCACCCACTAGATTCATATGCTGAAAGCTAATCCCTCATGGGATGGTATTCAGAGGTGGGGCCTTTGGGAGGTGATTGGGTCATGACTCCAGCCATCATGACTGGGATCAGCACCCTTATAACAGAACCCCCCCTCCCAACAGTTCTCTTGTCCTTCCCCCAACATGAGGACACAGTGGGAAAATGACCAGGAAGCAGGCCCTCAGGAGACACTGAATGTGCCATGCCTTGATCTTAGATTTCCCAGCTTCCAGAACTATGAGAAATAAATTTCTGAGGGTGCCTGGGTGGCTCAGTTGGTTAAGCGTCTGACTCTTGATTTAAGCTCAGGTCATGATCTCATGGTTTGTGAGACAGAGCCCCATGTCGGGCTCTGTGCTGACAGTGCAGAGTCTGCTTGAGATTCTCTTTCACTCTGCCCCTCTCTGGCTCTCACGCACTCAAGTCTCTCTCTCTCTCTCTCAAAATAAATAAATAAAGTTAAAAAAAAAAAAAAAAAAAAAAGAGGAGCGCCTGGTTGCCTCAGTTAGTTAAGCATCAGGCTTTGGCTCATGATCTCAACATTTGGTTATGATCTCAATGTTCATGAGTTTGAACCCTGCATTGGGCTCTGTAGTAATAGTTCAAAGGCTGGAAGATTCTGCGTCTCCTCCTCTCTCTCCTCCTCCCCCACTCACACTCTTTCTCTCTCTCTCTCAAAAATACATAAACATTTAAAAATTTTTTAATAAAAATTAAAAAAGAAAGTTCTTTATTTATAATCCAGCCGGTCTATCCTGTTATAGCAATTTGTCCCTGCACACATTTTCTCCACTTGCACAGAGAAAGGGTGCCCTCTTAGTTAAGGTGAGCCCCTGCACCACAGCTTTGTATCTACCCCATTCCGTCTTGTCAGGGAGAGCATTCCATCAGTTACCTACTTCTTTACCCACCCCCCTCCATTTCTTCCCCTCTGCTGGATCCTTTCCTTCTAACACAAAACCCTGGCCTTTCCTCATAAGAACTTCCTGCTAAAAGCTGGTCCAGAAACATCCAAGGACAGATAATAAAAAAATGGGGGGAACCAAGATGAAGGCTGTCATAAATACCATTAACTGACTGCTAGACCGTTTGGAATTACCCTTTATGTCTCTCACCTTCTACTCACACTCTACTTTCTGAGATGTTTTATCAACTATCTAATCTTTCCAGTGGACTTTCAGTTTTGCCAAACATACTTTTCATTCCCAAGATTTCCACGTATTTCTGAACCTTCTTGCTATAGCATCCTTGCTCCTATCTTAGGTAGGTAATATCTTCTCAAATCTCTGAAAATACTAATTAGAGGTTGTTGGTTTTTTTTAAAAAATAAATATCTTTCAGGGCGCCTGGGTGGCTAAGTTGGTTAAGCATCCCACTTCAGCACAGCTCATGATCTCATGGTTCATGGGTTCGAGCCCTGTGTCAGGCTCTGTGCTGACAGCTCAGACAGAGCCTGGAGCCTGCTTCAGATTCTGTGTCTCCCTCTCTCTCTGCCCCTCCCCCACTTGTGCTCTGTCTCTCAAAGGTGAATAAATGTTAAAAAAAAAATTAAAGAAATATATTTCTGTTCCCTAAATTATTTCTCTGTGGGATCCTTGTCATTAGGCATAAGCTGCTGAGTACACCCATTTATATTGCTACTTCCAGTCGCATTCCTGAACTCCAGATTTATATCTTTAATTGCCT
This sequence comes from Leopardus geoffroyi, assembly GCF_018350155.1. Lineage (NCBI taxonomy): Eukaryota > Metazoa > Chordata > Mammalia > Carnivora > Felidae > Leopardus > Leopardus geoffroyi. The sequence continues at coordinate 108,232,818 of NC_059336.1, forward strand.
ACTGAACAACTCTACTCGGACATCCTAAAGACACCTCAAAGTGAGCTCATACTTTCCTCCAAACTTGTCATTGTCTTTCATCTCGGAGTAATTCTTGACTGATCCTATTTTTACTCACCTGTTTCTCCTACATTAATTCCTAAAGGTTCTGTCTCCTTCATGTCACTCAATATTGTCCTAATGTTTCCTACTTTGCTGAAGAAACAGAGGTGGTACAACAGTTGACACATCTCCATGCATTTAACTGCTCCCTCTCAGGGAAGGTGGAGTGACGCGTGATTTGTACATCGGGAAGGACAACCTGGGCGTGTTAGTTCTGAGCCACCCTTTATTCTCTCGGCTGCTAACCCCAAGGACACACATTCTTTTCTTTCTTTTTTTTTTAAGTTTCTTTTTTCTTCTTTTTAGTAATCTCTACACCCAACATGGGGCTTGAACTCACGACCCTGAGATTAAGAGTCCCATGCTCTTCTGACTGAGCCAGCCAGACATCCCTATGGGAACATACATTCTAATAGTCATCCAGGTGCAGCATTCCCCAGAGGATGTCACAGTTTGGGTTCCTTGGAAAGCAGATGCTGAGATAGATATTCATGTATAGGAGGTTTATTAGCAGTGTTCTCAGGATTAATACTTGTGGAGGGAAGTGAAGAGAAAGGAAGGGAAGGGAAGGGAAGGGAAGGGAAGGGAAGGGAAGGGAAGGGAAGGAAAGGGAAGGGAAGGGAAGGGAAAGGGAAAGGGGAAGGGGAAGGGGAAGGGGAAGAGGAAGGGAGGGGAGGGAAGGGGAGGGGAGGGAGGGAAGATTGGACAAAAGGAGAAGTTGAGCTGAGATTCAGTCTCTATAAAGGCTTTAGATGACCTTGGGGTGGGGGGGTTCCAAAGCAGAGATGACCTTTCAAAGTTGTCTCAAATTGGGGCTAAGGAACCAAGACTTTATATTCCCCAATCTGATCTGTCATTGGATGCCAGCTACCCCAAGAAGGAACATGACTTGGGGCTAGTGGTTCTCTTTGGCCAAGGCCATCCCTAAAGAGGGCTACTAGATGAGGGTTCTAGCAGCCCTCCCAGCAGCCAGGGGAATAAATCCTTTATTTCCGAAGAGGCGTCCAGGTGGCCTTATCTCAGAGAAGCCTGCCCTATTCCAAGGGTTTAGTAGCATCTCATTTGGCTCTCACATTCAGCTAAAACTTCCGCCATAGTTGTTTTTGGTTTTGGTTTTGGTTTTTTTTTTTTTTTTTTCAGCCAAAAATAGCATGTTTTGGAGTCTATCTGCCCATGTTTGTTTTATTACTTAATTTTCTCAGAAACCTAGACTGGGACAAGGGATGCTAATTAAATCTCAGATATTTCTCAGTATCCTTCCCACTGCTCCCCAGGATCAAGCCATCTTCACCTCTGTCCTGGACTACAGCCGTTTCCCATCCGGCCATCCATTCTACCTCCCCACAGGGACATTCCAAAAACACAAATCTGATTATCTCACTCCCACGTGTAAAACCCTTTCCTCGGGTGCCTGGCCGGCTCAGTCAGTAGAGAATACAACACTTGATGAAGCCATGAGTTCCAACTCGTCATGAGTTGGAGCCCCATGTTGGGCGTAGAGATTATTTTAAACAACAAACAAAAAACAACTCTTTCCTGCTTTCCCCTTAGCCTCGGGGGTAGGGTCTAACCTTAACAGGGCTGAGAAGGCCAACAAGATTTTATTTGAGCTCCCTGGTCTGGTCTGATTCTGTTAACACTCCCTTATCCTTCAGCTCTGTCCTTGATGCGCCAACAAGAGAAAAGTACTTGCAGTCTCCATCAGCACCCCAATGGTTTTCTTGGCTGTGCTTTTTAAATATTTCCTTCCTTCCTTCCTTCTCCAATCTCACTCACGTGAATGTGAGCATCTTGGGGGCTGGGGCACTTCTATGTTCTTACACTAGGCACTCAATAAATATCAAGTGAATGCATGAATGTATCTAGAAAGGATTTATATGCTTACTTATTAGCAGCGGCCACTAAACCTGGGAAAATGTTTAACCTTACTGTGAAAAAGGCACTCTGAAACAAGGAGATACAACTTCTCACACAGAAATTGGCAGAGTTTCTAACAATAATACTTAAGGCCACCAAGGGTATGGCAAAATGGGCACTCTGATGCAACGCAAGCATCAGACAAGCATTTTGGCAATATGCAACAAGTCTTAAGATACTTAAATCACATGCTGTAATAATTGCACACCTATGGATCTATCCTATCTAATCAGAGATAGAAGTAAAATTTATATACAAAGGTATTCACCATAACATGTTTTCTCTTGTACTCTCTCACACTGTTCATATGTTCCATAATGGGCGTGTTTTAGTTTAAAAACCAGAAAAACGTTAGTAAAATGCTGATAGGGTTAGAGTTCGCATCACAGCTAACGGGAGCCAGCCTCTGGGACAGCCCCATGCTTGTTGCTTCCTGGAAATGGCAGCAGATTGTTCCCTTGCACATTGTCCCAGAGATGATCTGGGCGGCCAATAAAATATGACAGAAAAAATGACACACGCATTTAAGATTAGGTTATAAAAGACTCTACAACAACCATGTTAGTCTCTTTTTCTTACTCTCAGATCAGACGCTTTTGGGGAAAGCCAACTGTCCTGTCATGAGGGCACTCTATGGAGAGACCTACAAGGCAAGACATTGAGGCCTCTTGGTAAAACCACACAAGTAAGCTTGGAAGCAAATCCTCTGGCCTAAGTCAAGCCTTCGGATGACTGCAGCCCTAATGACATCTTTTTGTTTTAAGTTGATTTTCATTTATTTATTTAGAGAGAGAGAGAGATAGAGAGCAAGCGGAGGAAGGGCAGAGAGCGAGGGAGACAGAAAACCAGGCAGGCTCTGAGCTGTCAGCGCAGAAACCCTCGAGAACCATGAGATTATGACCTGAGCCGAAATCAAGAGTCAGACACTTTACCAACGGAGCCACCCAGACACTCCATCCCCACTGACATTTTGACTGCAACCCTGAGTCTCCCAGTTAAGCTCCTCCTAGATTCTTGATCTAGAAAAACTATGAGCTAACAAACATTTATTGTCTTAAGCTGCTACATTTTGTATAGGATGATCAGCTGTCCAGGATTTACTAGGACTGAGTTTCCTGGGATAAGGGATTGTGAGTGCTAAAACCAGGGAAGCCCAGGGAAAATTGAGATAGCTGGTTAAACTAGTAGTTTTCCACATAGCTTTAGTGAGATATAATTCACATACCTTAACATGTGCCCACTGAAATTTCAGTGGTTTAGTATATTCAGAGTTGTGCAACCATTTCCACAATCTAATTTTAGAACACGATTAAAAAAAAAAAAAGGGAAATCCTGTTCTCTTTAGCTATCATCCCCAGTCCTCCCAGCCCTAGGCAACCATTAATCTTTTGAGGGCAATTTGTTACGCAATAGATAATAAACACAAAGTTATGGGTAGCGGGATAAAGGATGCTTGCTTTTCCATTACTCTTTTACTGTATACTCTTTTAAATTGTGCGAATTTTTCCAATAGGCATATTTTCATTTACTCTAAGAAGGTAGGAATATTCTGATTTATTGAAAAGGTGATGAAGATTTCACGGAACTGTTGTTTTCTCTACCCAGCATCCGTCAGCTCCCTGTTCTTCTGGTAACAACACTACCCTTCTTCCTTAGGAAAGTGCCTTTCCCCAATTCCAGGTTGTCCTGATGTGATTGCCACAAGACAAGGTGGATACTTGACTCAGGCTAGGACGATCAGATTTTTCTCTCCCAATAATTTGAACCTCGAGTAGAGGCACACAGGGACAGAAGGCATTTAAAACAAGTCATGGTGGGGAGGGGGAGGCAGAATACCAGAGAGCTGGTTAGGGAATGTTGTTTCTAAGATCTCTGTAAACTTCCTGGCTCTTCCTTCCTCTAGGACATTCAGTTATTCCTTTGATTCTTTAAGTTACTCCTCTATGGCTCCATAAATCTCTTCTTTTATTTAAGTTCATTTCTATTGCTCGCCACAAAAGAACTCTAACTGATCCAAATAATAATAAAAAATATTCATGGAGGGGAACGCCCTTCTACCTGCTAGGTGGGGTGCTGTCTCATTTGTGAATCTTTTAATAAAGCCAATTAGATCTTCAAAAAGAGAGAGAGAGAGAGAGAGAGAGGGACAGAGACAGAGACAGAGACAGAGAGAATAGTTATAGGGAATGGAGGGAAGTTTACCCCCTCAAACCCTCAAAAAAAAATCCGTAAATCTATCACTCCAATACAAGTCTTACTTTTTTCATCTTACCTATTGGTTCACTTCTACATAGTTAGAATCACGGTATACATATCACCTTACATTTCAATTTTTCTACCTAACATTATACTTGCAAATTTTTTTAGCGTTTCTATAAGGAACTCTATACATCATTTTTAATGTATGTTATTTTCTTGTACTGGTATATCATAATTTATTAAATCTTGATCCAGGGGTTGGATTTGGGGTTGATTTTAGTGTTTTGTCAGCAGACATCATGTTCAAAATGAACATTTTCACAGCAAGATTTGTGCTTCTGTTGAGTCATTTCTTTTCTTCAGATAAATTTCCAAAATTGAAAAATAGATCTGCTATGAGTCTCATCCTTGTTCCTTTCATGCATCTGATGTGTTGCTTTGTAAAGTGAAAGGTGCTTTTGTGCCACGAGTAATTTTCTGTTTTGTATGTTTGGATTTCCGTTTATAGGATATTCTTAGATTGGGCAAATTCAAACAAATAGAATTTATTTGGTTATAAATCGTGTTCTGTGTTCTGACTGTTCTACAAGTATTCATGTGAGTATGACTTTTTACATAAACCTTTTATTGAATATATCATAAATAAATAAAATGGCACAAATCAGAAGGGTAAGATCTCAATGACTTTTTACAAAGTAAACACTCCCTTGTGACCAGTATGAAGATCAAGGAGGACCTCTAGTACTCTAGAAATCCCTTTATGCTCCCACTCAATTACAACTTCCTGTCAGATATCCACAATCCTCAGGGCACCTGGGCGGCTCAGTCAGTTAAGCATCTGATTTTTGCTCAGGTCATGATCTCACGGTTCCTGGGTTTCAGCCCTGCATCAGGATATGTGTTGACAGCTCAGAACCTGGAGACTGCTTCGGATTCTGTGTCCCTGCCCCGCTCACTTGCTTGCTCTCTCTCTCTCTCTCTCTCTCTCTCCCCCTCTCTCAAAAATAAACAAACATTAAACAAAAATTAAAAAAAGAAAAAAAGATAATCCTGACTTCTATCACAGTAACCTAATCTCTTCTGTTTTGGAACCTTAAATAAATGCACATTTTTGTGTGCTGTTTCTTTCACTTGACATGTTTAAAAGCTTCATCCATGTGTAGCAGCAGTCTGTCCATTCTCATTCTGCGTAGCATTGCCTTGCACAGAGATACATAATCTATGTAGCTATTCTACTATTGATGGGCATTTTGTTTTTTCCAAATTTTGGCCACTACTGGTTTGTAGGTTACTCCCATATTCAGTTTTCTTAGAAATTGCCAAACAGTTTCCCAAAGTGATATACCAGTTTACATCCTCACCAGCAGCATAGAAGAGAGTTCCAGTGGCTCCCATCTTCTGATTTTAACCTGTGCTTTTGCTGTGTTTATTGGGCACTTGGGGATTCTCTTTTTGGAAGTACCTGTTCAAGTCTTTGACCCAGTTTTGAAATTCTAACTAATAAATATATAAGGAATGATTAGGTTGGAAAATCATCATTTTGTAAGCAGAGTAATGATTAATTCAGGAAAGAATCATCAAAAGATGTTAAAAGTTAGTGGGTGAGGGATGCCTGGGTGGCTCAGTTGGTTAAGCATCTGGGTCTTGGTTTTGGCTCACGTCATGATCTCAGGTTTTATGAATTTGAGACTTGCGTTGGGCTCTGTGCGGGCAATGTGGAGCCTGCTTGGAATTCTCTCTCTCTCTCCCTCTCTGCCTCTTTCCCCCCACCAAAAAAATAAACTTTAAAAAAAAGTTAGTGGGTGAAATTTAATGAAAAACAAGATATTTACATAGTCTCAAAATATCTCCACATAAAATACCTTTAGTTACATAGAGGAAACTCTAATTTTATAAGAGAGGAATGTGATATACATCACCTTAACTCGGCAATAAAGTTAACACTACCAGTAATGGGACAAACCAAAGCCATGGGCATCCTGATGTAATATGCTGTCGCAGGTATAATATTATTGCTTTGGTATTCCTGCCAAAAATGCATTATCTGAATCAATTCATGAGGAAACATTAATTGAACCCAGTAGAGGTACATTCTGCATAATAACAAGCTTGTACACTTCAAAACATCAGGATCATAAAATAAAAAGTAAAGATAATGAATATTTTGGATTTTAAAAGATTAAAGTGATATGACAACTCGTGTAATGTGTGATCCTGGATTGGACCCTGGACCAGAAAAAAATACTTTTTTTTTTTTAATTACAAAAAGTTGTATTAGGAAAACTGGTGAGATTTAGTAAGTTCTATAGATTACATTAAATTATATATCCTTGTTTTGGTAATTTTACTGTGATTATATGCATGGATTGTCCTTAAAATTATATACTGAAGCATTTTAGTGATAAAGAGATATCATGTCTTACTCGTAAATGGTTCAGAAAAGTAAATAGATTTTAAATAGACAAAGTGATATTAAAAAGACAAATGTGTGGGGCGCCTGGGTGGCTCAGTCGGTTAAGCGTCTGACTTTGGCTCAGGTCATGATCTCATGGTCCGTGAGTTCGAGCCCCGCGTCGGGCTCTGTGCTGACAGCTCAGAGCCTGGAGCCTGCTTCAGATTCTGTATCTCCCTCTCTCTCTGACCCTCCCCTGCTCATGCTGTGTCTCTATCTGTCTCAAAAATAAATAAACATTAAAAAAAATTAAAAAAAAAAAGACAAATATGATAAAATGGAAATAATTACAGAATCTTGCTGAGGGTGATACAGGAGTTTTTCCTTTTTCTTTACAACTTTTCTAGAAGTCTGAAACTCTTTCAAAATAAAAGACTACCAAAAAGAGAGGAAATCCCTAGTTTGCTAAGAGTTTTAAATCATGAATAGATGTTGAATTTTATCAAAACTTTTTCTGTATCTACAAGGATGAATATATAAATTTTCTTTTATATTATTAATTGGGTACATAATAAGATGTTAATGTTAAACCAACTTTGAATGCTTGAAAAAAACACACATTTTATGTATAATATATTATTGGGTTTGTTTTGCTGATATTTAATTTAGAAGTTTTTCATCTTTGATAAGAGAGAGACTGGTCTGTAATTTTCCTTTCTTGTAATGACCTTCTCAGGTTTGGGGATCAACACTTTATTGGCCTCATAAAATAAGTTATCATTTCTTTTTTTCTGTTCTCTGAAAAAGTTTACATACGATTGATGTTACTTCTTCCTTAAATATTGGGAAAATATACTGGTGAAGACATCAAATTCTGGAGATTTATTGTGTGAAGATTAAAAAAGAATGTTTGCTTATTTTTGAGAGAGACAGAGCATGAGAGGGAGAGGTACAGAAAGAGAGGGAGACACAGAACCTGGAGCAGGCTCCAGGCTCCCAGCTGTCAGCACAGAGCCCAAAGCAGGGCTTGAAATCATGGACCACGAGATCATGACCTGAGCTCAAGTCAGAGCTTAATGGACTGAGCCACCGAGGTGCCCCTATTGTGTGAAGATTTTTAGTCACTATTTAGTTTCTTTGGTTGATAGGACTGTTCATGTTTTCTACTTCTTTGGTGTCACTTATTGTATTGGGTTGTCCTAGAAATTTCCCATTTCATCTAAATTTTCAAATTTATTGACATTAGGTTTTCTAAAATATTTTTAATTCAACTTGTAATGTCTGTATGATTTCTGGTGATGTCCCCATTTCCAAGCCTGATAAAGGTAATATGTACCCTTTTTGTTCTTGTTTCTGTTTTATATGTGTGATCTGTCTTGCTAGATTTACCAGTTCTATTATTTTTTTCAGTGACTCTTCTCTACATTTTTCATTAATTTTTTCTCTTCACTTTACCGTTACTTTTTTTTGTTTTATTAATTTAAAAAATCTTTTTTAATGTTTATTTATTTTTGAGAGAGACATAGAGCACGAGCAGGGGAGGGGCAGAGAGAGAGGGAGACACAGAATCCAAAGCAGGTTCCAGGCGCTGAGCTGTCAGCACAGAGCCTGACGTGGGGCTCAAACTCACGAACTGCGAGATCATGACCTGAGCTGAAGTTGGACACTTACCAACTGAGCCACCCAGGTGCCCCTATTTTATTAATTTTTTAAGTTTATTTGTTTATTTTGAGAGAGATAGAGAGAGTGTGAGTGGGGGAGCAGCAGAGAGACAGGGGGGATCTCAAGCAGACTCTGCACTGTCAGTGCCGAGCCTGACGGGGCTCAAACTCACAAAACTGTGAGATCATAACCTGAGCTGAAACTAAGAGATGGATGCTCAACTGACTGAGCCACCGAGGTGCCCCTATCATTGCCTTTTTTATACTTTCTTCAGGTTTTATTGGTTTTTTTTCCTAAGTTCTTGAGATGGATACTTAGGTAATTCTTGTTTAAAGCCATACATTTCAGCCTTTAAGATTATAAATTTCACCCCGAACACAGTTTTAGCTGCATCTTAAAATTTTTAATGTGTCATGTTTTTATTGAGTTCAAAATATTTTTTCATTTCCACTGTTATTTTTTCTTTGACTACTGGATTATTTAGAAGTAGTATATTGGCTAATTTCTATGTGTTTGGGAATTTTGTCGTTTTTAAAAACTGTTGACTGCTAACTTAATCCCCCTCTGCTCAGAGAACATACTCTGCATGATTTCTTTTGAAATATGGTGAGGGGCTTGCTTCATGGCCCAAGAATTGTCACTTTTAGTAACTATTCAATGCTCACGTGAAACAAAAGTAAATTCTGCAGTTGTTGCCTAAAATATTCAGTATGCATCAACTGTGTCAATTTTGTTAGTCATATTTAAATGTTGTGTACCCTCACTAATTTTTTCTCATTCTTTCCAACACTGAGAGATGTATTAAAGGCTCCTACCGTGATTATAGATTCGTCTATTATTCCATGCAGTTTCAGCAATTCTTTTGCTGTATATATTTTGTAGTGTGTTGTCGGTTGTGTACAAAATTAGAATTGTTATATCTTCCTGATAGGTTAATATTATTATCATGAAATATCACACTTTATTTCTAATAATGCTTCTTTCCCTAGAGTCTACTGTAGATATTATTGTATAGCTGTACCAGCTTACTTTGGGTTAGTGTTTGCATAAAATGTCTTTGTTTCACCTTTAATTTTTTTGTGGTAATTACTTTACTTATTTGTTTATTTTTCTCTGTCTGGGATTTTACTAGATTACTTTTTCCCCCAACATACCTGTTTTGGAAGATGGAGACAAAAAGGTACAAATGCACACGAAGTAAACAAGATAATATAATCAGTTCTACAAAGTGTATTTTATAAAAGAAGTAGCACTAGGAACCAACCAAAATAAGTCAGGGAGCCCCAGCAGGGACTGTAAGAGAACTTGGGAAGATATACTTATGCCCACCATACTGACCCTGTCCCTGACCTCTCCCTGTGAGCAGACCAGAGCCCAGCACCCTCCATCCCCCTTACAGATGGACGCTGCTCCAAACTGGGACTATGACCTTGGAAATCCAATGGCAGCAGCTGGTCTGAAGGGGCATAGCACACCCTCTGGTACTTCTGTGGTATAATTTTAGATTGTAACTTTTATATCTTTTGTAAACAGCATATATATACTTATCATAATATTATATTATTAAATCTTTATATTTAAAACCAGTTTGGAAATCTCTGCTTTTTAATGGAATATTATACCATTTATATTTAGGGTAATTAAGGATATATTTGGATTCATAGCTAACACCTTACTATTTTGTTTTCTATTTATACTATTTGTTACTTGGTCCTTCTTTCTTGCCTTCCTTTGATTTAATTGACTACTTATAAAAATTATTATGCCATCTTTCTTCTATTTATACATTATGTTGTTTATACATAATTTTACTATTCTGTTAACAGTAACCCTAGAGTTTATAATATGCACCCTTGTTGTTTCAGTTTAGCATAAATTAATACTTTTACTGCATCTGGGGCAATATGTCCTTGCTGGCATCCTCGTCAGAGGTGTCTACTATCCTGATATGCTATCTAGGAGTAGACATAGGTCTTTACCATTTATGGAAACCGACCCCTGTCTGATTCTCTATCCTTCGGGATTCAACAGATCCAAATTCTCCTGAAGTGAAGCCACTCCCCTTTTCTTAGAACCACCTTCCCCTGCCAGAGAGTTATGTTTTCTGCCTCCCTGAGGCTTTAGAAAATCACCATCTTAACCCTCCCTCTAGAGAAGAGAAGGGAAAAATACTTCTCTTTTTACTATGATAAATTTATAGATAAGGAAACAAGATACAATTTATTAATCTACTATCCTCTCATACCTACTAATACGTTGGGTTGTAAATCTAACCATAATCACAATATTTTCATGGGGAAATTAATTCTAAGTTACAAACACTTATCCTTTAGGGAAATTTTAGGACCCAATCTACTCTCTCTCTCTCTCTCTCTCTCTCTCTCTCTCTCACTCTGTGTGTGTGTGTATATATATATATATGTATATATAATTTGTATAATAGCATTTTTCTGACTTTACTTAGGGAAAGGAAAAATTGCAGAGACCAATGATAAAGCTCCTCATTACTATAGGAAAATTCTGGTCACTTTACTTCAGGGTTTTGCTTCAACACTAACATTTTAAAAATGAGTGAAAATGAGGGAATATATGATCTTTTACCAAATTGCATGATATTTTTGTGCCCTTAGTTATGTTCATTAGGACACAAATGACATAGAGATAGAGGAGGGTAATAAGAGATATAAGTCCCTGAGGCACACTGTAGAGTTAAAAAATGCAGTCATAAATACAGATGGAGGTAAGTTTTAATTTAGAGAACTGTGTTTTGAGTGTTATAGTACTTAGGCCAAAGAACCATGAGATAGTGGCCTGGTTTCATACAATATTACAAAAGTTTCCTTGGGAAACTCTTCAGGCACAAAAGTGGCAGTAGTTTTGGCCTAGCAGCTACTGCAAAGCTAAAAGTAACCATACTGATCCTTAAATTGATCTCATTCTTCAATACCCAACTTTTGGTTCTGAGGAGAAATAAATACCAGAATGAAGGCAGACTGATAACAATGTATATTTGTGTGTGGCTATGTAGCATATTATAAGAGGAAATGTTTTTCCAAAATAATTTGTAAGTTTGGCCTAGGATCAGCTGAAAACTGGAAGTGATCTATGAAACAAGTCCATAGTCATAAAATAAAATTTTAAAATCTGCTTTTACTCATAAGAGATTTTCCACACTTAATCATTCAAGAACTGATTATCCAGAATGTGTAATATACAAACCCGCTATTTCTTTTTTTCCCTTCTGCTGCCTGAGTTTTGGTCATTTCACAGCTCATTACTATTCTCTCTCTGGGAAAATAAAAGCAAATGTAGCTCCAACTAGTATTTTCAACTTTCTAGATAAAGGCTTTGTAGCAAGAGTAATAATTATTGGTTTATACACCACTTTTCTTTTAATAAATGTCTGGTTAGACTCTGCTGGGCACTGGGGAAGGATTTTAAAAGTTCAAGACATTATCTCTGCTCTTAAGGTCCTTACAATATAATTGGAGAAACAAGGTTTGTGTACAATAAAGCCAAATATTACTGCAATGCAATATATATTTAAACAACATGAAAGAATTCTGGTCATACAAACATTGTATACAAGAGAACTTTATTTTTTTTTTCCTACCCCTTCTCAGTACCTAAAATGTGGCTTCAACATACTGAGAACAAAAGTCATTTTGATAAAATCATCATAGAATACAAGAGAACTTTATAGACCTATTGTGGTTTAGAAAAGGAAGAGCATAGTATGGACTGACAAGATTGTCATAGAAATTCTCAATAAGGTAGTGAGACTTGAATTAAATATCAAAGTATGGATGGAATTTTAACATGGAAAAAGGAAAAAAAAGAAATTTCTGCACAAAGAGAAAAATCCTGTAATTCCACCATTAAAAGAACATTTATATTTTTAAATGAAATATTTCAAGTATATATGATATAGAAAATAATATTACAAACTCATCTTTCCCACCAGTTTTTGTCAAACATTTACTTTTTGCCATATTTTTTTTCCAATCCACTTTGGGGGAAATACAGATTTGGCTAAAGGCTTCTGCGTACTCTATCATTATCCTTCTTTTTCAGCAGAGGTAACAACTATCCTAAATTTGGAGTTACTATCATTAAGAGTATTTTAAAATGTTTATCACACATGGAAATATGTACTATTGTTCCATGGGTCTAAAGTTAATGTAAATGGTAGCATGCCTTATGGCTCTCCTGCCACTTTTTTGTTTTCACTAGATATTCTATTTTTTGAGATTGATGCATATTATAGCTCCAGTTCTAGTTCATTTATTTTAACTATGATATGGTATTTCACTGTGTGGTCATACAACAATTTACTTAACCATTCTCAGGATGATGAACATTTAGATTGTCTCCAATTATTTTCCTGTTATACATGATGCTTCAATGAATATTCCTTTACATGACTCCTTATGCGTTGATGGGAGAGTTTCTTGCAAAGATAGAGAGAGAAATGGAATTGCTGGATTGTAAGATAAGGGCATCTTTCGTTTTAATAAATGTTGCTAGATTGCCTTCTAATGTAATTGTACCAATTTATTTTCCACTCAGTGGTATGTAAGAGTTCCCATATCTTCCTTATTTTTGCAATTTTGATGACTACATCACAGGCATGGAACTGCCAGAGTACCCTAGAGTCGATTCTTCCTGTAAATGGGCTGTCTGTGTCGATGATGCTCAGAGTTGGATCTCCTTATGAACCAGCCTGGCCCAGGCTTACAGGAGATATGAGTCTTCTTAGAACTGGGGAAGAGTCAAGAAAGAATGGTATGGTGGCTGAGGATTGCATACACATTTTAATCATTGTTGTGCCCCCACGATGTAGCACAACCTGAATCTCAGTAAGCAAGGCTCAGTAGGTATTCAATTGAGTGGAACTAATCATTAAGCCTGATCTCTTTCTGGTTTTCACTTCTCTAAGCTTCAATTTCCCCATCTGTAAATTACAGATGATGATAATTTAAGGGATCACCCAAAGATAAAAGAAGATATAAAAGTGAAAACATTTTTAAACTCTAAAAAGCAATGCAAATTAAGTTAGAAAAGATTTGAAAGCTGTTTCTGTGTCATGACTTCTTAGTATGATCAGTTAACATTTTAGCAGTTCAAAACCATTGCCAAATTTCTCATTGGCATTCTTCTTGGAACTCTAATAAGTCCTGGGGTCCCATATGCCTAGACTCTGCTCAGTATCACATATAAAGATACACGGCAATTTTTAAAAGGTATTCCAACTTTATTTACAGACCTCAAAGAACATCAGAGAACCCATTTATGGTTACAGAGACACACTTGGGTTCCATTCTATTCTCTCTCTCTATAAATCCCCAAACTCTTTCTCTAGGACCTAGTTGATTGGGCTTTTGGTTACCTCCCTTCTCCCTTTCTTCCAACACTTTGAAGGTTGACTTAACTCCTTTCTAGCTAAATTATTCCCCTTCTCTTCTCATTTCCCCACTCAGGTCTACATTCTTTTTACCTTAGATTACACATCACAAATATAGCAAGCTAGGGCAAGCTAGAAAACACTGCCTGGGAGAAGAATAGATATTCATATCTCAATAAATCATCCCAGAGCATAAGGTCTTGTTATGGAAGACAGTAACATTATTTTCACTTTGAATGTTTCAAAAACAAGATTTGTAAACACTTTCTGCTTCTTTTAAGTGGTCCTTTCTTGAATGAAAGAAAGAAAGAAAGATTGCTCACCACTGCTCTATACTCTCAAACTTTCACTTAGAGATCTCATGATTGATTCTACCATCTTTACTTATATGACTCACATTTACACATCACGATCTAATTCCCTCTTGCACTTCCTAAATCTGTCACTGTCCTTGTAATGTCTCCTCCTTAATGCCTTTTCATCCCCTCAAACTCAACATACTTAAAAGTGAACTCACATTCATTCCAAATTTAGCTTCCCCTCAGGACTTCCATATTTCCATTGTTGGCATTTTAAGAAATTATGTTTATTGCCCAAGTGTAGTATTATCAGAAGAAGAACAAAATGGGGCCAGAGAGACTAATTAAGAGACTTGCACCACATAGCAGAAACAGACTGCATTCAGATTTGCAGACATGGTGTTTTGGGTTTATTTGGAATGACCTGAGAGTTAGGTGAGAGGTAAACCCTAAATACCAGTATCAGCAACTTAAGAGTATTATACTTTTCAGCATTAAAATTCATGTAAACATTTTCAGATATTGATGCCCAGTTAACAGTTTCGAGGTTGAGATAGAGAAAGACTGCCTATATGTGGTGCCACATTTATGCTTGTAAAAGGCTATTCACAAATTTCACAGAGGGGTCAGCTATTTGTAAATAAAATACAGAGCATCAGGGAAATTTTCATGAGTTTCCTTCCTTTTGTTATTCCGTCAACACAGGTTTAAACCATTCTGATGGTATCAGATGCTTAGCTGGGGAAGTTCATAACTGAGTCTTGATTTAAACATATATACATATTTTATTTTTTTATTTTAGAGAGAGAGAGAGTGGGGAAGAGGGGCAGAACGAAAGAGAGAGAGAATCTCAGGCAGACTCCATGCTCAGTGCAGAATCTGACACGGGGCTTGAACTTGTGAACCATGAGATCACTGTGACCTAAGCCAAACTCAAGAGTCAGATGCTTAACCGACTGAGCCACCCATGCACTCCTAAACATATATATTTTTAAAAGTATCTTTAAGTAACCAAGATGATCAGATTCCAGGCAGGAAGTTTGGCTCCCATACCAAGAAGAAATATGCCTTGATCCATCCAGATGGGCTTTGCTATGAGCTCAGACCCAGCAAATGGATCCATGTCCTAGGCAGAGATCTGGGTCAGTTTGAGAAATGGGTTGTTTTCACATCACCTTGAACTGTGAGCAGGGGTAGGAATAATGGAAAACTCCTGGCACTTTATTTGAATTATTTAACTTAGCTTTTATTGCTATTTTTTTTTTTTTTGGTGTGTTTTGATCAAGAAAACCTCCATACCAGGTTTAAACCAAATTAGTGAATTTTTTTTTCCCCAAAGAGATGAACTTTCTAGATCTGTAAGCAGATAGCTTTACCACAGGTTTTGTTGGGAGTGGGGGTTGGAGTCCTCCTAAGAGTAAGAATTACTAGAATAAAGTTTTCTTCTTCTTCTTCTTCTTCTTCTTCTTCTTCTTCTTCTTCTTCTTTTTAAGTTTACTTATTTCTTTTGAGAAAGAGAGAGAGTGTAAGGGAGGGGCAGAGAAAGAGGGAGAGAGAGAATCCCAAGCAGGCTCCTCACTTCAGCGCAGAGCCCTACACGAGGCTTGAACTCACGAACCGTGAGATCATGACTTGAGCCAAGACCAAGAGTCAAGAGTCAGACGCTTAGACAACTGAGCCACCCAGGTGCCCCTAGAATAAAGCTTGTTTAAAAAAAGGCCAGCATGATAACGCTCTGGGCAATAACATACTCTGGAAAAAGTGTATATCACCACATTTGTTCTGGACCAACTCGATCTGGGCCCATAGTGGTCTCACTCTATATTTGGGAACTAAGGGTCAGGGCAATGCCCTTTAACTGGGAGTATCTAAGGGGAACTGTAGGCTAGATATTATGTAAAAAGGAACTGGGAAACACTATGCTGTAATCTACCATGGGATAAAAGGTTAATATAATCAGGAGTTTCATCAATAAGATTATCTTAGCATCTCTTAGTCTCTTACCCAGCCTGTAACCCACCTGTCCTTTCTTGCAGTCCCTTGATACTTCGTTATCTATTTTTCACACAGCCTGTACCCCTCAAGGATTAGTTGAGTTAAAAAGATATTAACTACAGTGCTGGCCAAACAGCACCCCCTCAAACTCCTGGCTTCTCAAGAAGATAGGAAGTTCTTGTCTATCCAAACAAGGCTCTAGGATCTTGTCTAATTTGTTTGTCTTTTCAAGACCTCACCTGGTAGTAATATTGGGTAGAGGTACTCTGTGCCTTGTTTTGTTGTTGGTGTTGTTATATGTGCTTGGTGATGAGAAAATGGTATCTGGTCTGATGAACTCTTGGCAAGACAGGAAATTTATAGTAGGATGCACAAGACCAGGTTTCCTGTCCCCAGAATTTTATGGCAATGAGGTTTCAAGAACGCTTCTGATGATATGATTAAGAGGGGAGCAAATGTGGATTTTGGAGATTTAAAAAAAAATTTTTTTTAACGTTTATTTATTTTTGAGACAGAGAGAGACAGAGCATGAACGGGGGAGGGTCAGAGAGAGAGAGAGACACAGAATCTGAAACAGGCTCCGGGCTCTGAGCAGTCAGCACAGAGCCCGACGCAGGGCTCCAACCCACATACCGCGAGATCATGACCTGAGCCGAAGTCGGATGCTTAACCGACTGAGCCACCCAGGCACCCCAAGGAGATTTTTAAAATCAGGACCCAAGGGCCAGGTTGGACTTGAGGAGTATATAATCTGAATGGCATCCCTTGGTGTTGAGCAGTACAGCAGCCCTGAGTTTGTCATGGCTATTAAAAAAAAAAAAAAAAAACTGAATCAAAGTTTAGGCTAAAATATAGTGTTCAGATAACAGGTAGTTATAATCTTCCTATCGTCAACATTGATCAGACTGCCTGTGGAATACTGAACTCACCTCCTGGTGCCAGAATTTACAAAGATATTCACAGGGCACCTGAGGGGCTCAGTCAGTTGAGCGTCTGACTCTTGGTTTTAGCTCAGGTCATGATCCTAGGGTTATGGGATCAGGCTCCCTGTGGGACTCTGTACTGAGCATGGAGCCTGCTTGGGATTCTCTCTCTCCTTCCCTCTCTCTCTCTGTCTTTGCTCCTCCCCAGATGGTGCTCATGTGCACGTGCGCTCTCTGAAAATAAATACACATTTAAAAAATACTTAAAAAATAAAGTGAAAAAAAAAGATATTAACAAATTAAATGTGTCCATAATGAGGGTATCTGGATGCGATGTATGAAGACTATAATGTATGACCAAATTGAAGGGGATCTGGGAGAGTAACACTAAGAGGAGACACAATAGCAGAACAGGGACTATGGACTTCAATAGTTAGACTGACACTAACCTCCATAGTGACAGATCTGGTGACACTTTTCTGTCTCCCTCCTTGTCAGTCTCTTTCTGGCATTTATCACAAGCTTGATCACTCTCTTAAAATTCCCTCCTTCGCTTCATTGATATCAATTGTACTAGTTCAGCAGATGGCAAAATTGAATTAGAAGTGTAAGATGCACCTGTGAAGGATAAAGAGGGAAGGGAGCAGGAGTAGGAGGGAAGACTCTCAGACTGCAATGCATGGCTTCATACCTGTGAAAGGAGAGAAAGAAGGAAGAAGGACTGGGTAGGAAGAGCCTCAGTCTGCAGGGACGGTCTGTAACTGGCTCAGTAGGCTCACGGAGTGCCCCGGAGCAAAGCTGCCCACTAGAGGAAATTCCATGGGCAGGAATGGCCGGCTGTGCTCAGTCATTTGTTGGGAGCATCTGGGGAGACTGAGACCTCTGTATGAGTTCTGTGATGGATCCCAAAGGCATGGTAGCTGGAGGCTGTCAGCGATTCACACTCCTACAGCAGGTGCTTCCTTGAAGGGACTCCTAAGTGGTACACACCTATGGCTACCATACCATTCCATTTCCACATAATGGATTCCACCTTCCTAGCCTCCTTTGCTAGATCCTCTGCCTTTGCTCACAGTCTAAATGTTGGGGTTTTCTAGGAACCTGTTTTCTACCTACCTATTCTACTTATTTTCCCTATGAGAATTCATCTCAACCCACAATTTCAAAGACATCACCCAATGTTGATGCTGAGTCCATATGTTCATTCAGACCATCATTTTCTCCCACCTGGACTGCTATAATGGTCTCCTATTCTCCCAGCTCATCTCCAGTCTTGCCACCTGCCTTCAATTCATTCGCCACCTGCAGCTGGTGGACTATTTCTAAGGAGCAAATTAGACCATGTTACTTCAGTGCTGAAAACCCACCAACAGCTCCCTTTTTTTCTCAGGAAGAAATGTGAATTATTCAACACAACTTACATGCTCCTTAATGGACTGGTCCCTGCTTACCTTCTAGCCTCGTTTGTCATTCTCCTTAAAGGGAACTACTTTAGTTTCTTCAAATGTAATCTCTCTACCCTTGGTATGGAGTATACCTTCTTGCCTGGCTAATTCTCTACTTGTCTTTTAAGTCTCAGTCTGGAGGGTCCTTCCTCTGTGAAGACTTCCATAACCTGCAAAGACTAGATTCAGTGCCCTCCTATGTGATCCCAGAAACTGTGTGATAAAGGGCAGGTGAAATCTTGGTTGTGAATCTACAGAGGGCAGTGAAACACCACTTGGGTGCTAAGTATTGGAAATCAGAGCGACAATATTTTACATACCAGAACTTCTCTCAGGAAATATACTATATGAGATAGAAAGGAATACTACAATACTACAGTTTGATGTGAGTGACAGTTCTCCCAAGGACATGATAGGCAAACATTCTCAATCCAGTCACCACCCCCCCCCCATCCTCCACCCCAGCCCAACCCTAGACATTCAGAAATATATGTGGCTATTTTTGTTGTTGATGCCAGTGTGGCTGGGAGCAGTATTAAAATAGAGGGCAGTCCCACACAAGGAAGAATTGTCCTACCCAAAATGCTAATAAAACCTCCATTGAGAAACACTGTACTGGGACATATGCAAATCTGGGAGCAGAACTGAATTGCTCAGAACATCAGAGTGGGAGTTGAAAGTTGACACCTGAGGACTTCCATCTCCACCTACTCCCCATGCAGAGCTCCACCTTACCTGTAAATAAATGTAGAGTATACCATTTAAAAATACATTTGTTGGGGCGCCTGGGTGGCGCAGTCGGTTAAGCGTCCGACTTCAGCCAGGTCACGATCTCGCGGTCCGTGAGTTCCAGCCCCGCGTCGGGCTCTGGGCTGATGGCTCAGAGCCTGGAGCCTGTTTCCGATTCTGTGTCTCCCTCTCTCTCTGCCCCTCCCCCGTTCGTGCTCTGTCTCTCTCTTCCCAAAAATAAATAAACGTTGAAAAAAAAAATTTTTTTAAATACATTTGTTTTTGAGAGAGAGTGAGAGACAGCATGCACACGAGAGAGCAGGGGAGGGGCAGAGGGAGACAGAGAATCCCAAGAAGGCTCTGTGCTGACAGCAGAAAGCCTGATGCGGGGCTCAACTCTTGAACGATAAGATCATGACCTGAGCCAAAGTCAGAGGCTTAACTGACTGAGCCACCCAGGTGTCCCTGTTTAAAGAAAATTTTAAAACATATATTGGCTTGAAAAAGAGCCAAATTATTAGCCCAAAGAGCACCTAATAAATATCTCCTTCTAACTCTGTTTCCCTGCACCCTAGTACTTATCTCATTGTAAAGGAATTATCTGAGAATTTGTAGCCTCAACTTGAATTCAGGGACCATGTGAATTCAGGCCGTATTTCACATTCAGAATCTAACATAGTGTTTGGCATGTAATAAATAATAAATATTTCTAAACTATGACTCTTAAAATTTTAAAATTAACCATGACACCTTTTCTAAGTTTCAACTCTGTGGGCTTTTTTTTTTATGTTTATATATTTTGAGAGAGAGAGAGAGTGAGACCGAGCAGGGGAGGGGCAGAGAGAGGGGGAGAGAGAGAATCCCAAGCAGGCTCCATGTTGTCAGAGCAGAGCCCGATGCAGGGGCCCCACCTCACAAACTGTGAGATCATGACCTGAGCTGAAATCAACAGTTAGAACCTTAACCAACTGAGCCACCTAGGCACCCCTCAACTCTATTTTTCGTCACTAATTTTACATTTACAGTTGAGCATCTCAATCTTACCAGGTAAGAAACAGAATCATTTACTTCGACCTAACGTTAAAACCCTCCCCCAAATAACCCTCATACCTCTGTTATGGCAAATGCTATCACCCTCTTGAGACCTTCTCAGTTGTTTAAGCCTATTTGTCACCCATTGTCTACCTGTTTCCTCACTCCACGGACCTTTAATTCCACAGTCCAATGATCTTTATGTTCTTTGTCTTCTGTCTTCAGCATCCCTGGCCTCCATTCAGGTTCTCCTGTATATGTTATTGCATTTGTTTTCCTAAATCATATCTCCATTCCTATCCCCATGACTTGTCACCCTTTAAAACATTCTAAAATGGGGTGAGGGGAGTGGGAGGTTGGGTTAAATAGGTGACGGTTCTGAGTGCACTTGTAATGAGCATCAAGTAATGTATGGAATGTTGAATCACTATATTGTACACCTGAAACAAATATAACATCATAAAAAATAATAAAGTTACACTTATTTTTTTTTTTAATTCTAAAATATATCCAAAATAGTAGCAATTAATACTCTGTGGGCTTACTGTGGTAAGGCACTGCTGACTTTTGTTTCGTTTTGACTCCATAACAGCCCCATTTTGAAATAACCTCCTCAAGGTCATTCAGTGAAGGGACAAAGCTAGGAATCCAGGTAGCCTGACTCAGAGCTCTGCTAGGCTAGGCTGCATGACATCCTGGAATTCTCTGTCATTGTGTTATATATGTCTCCATCTGATTCTCCTTCTCTGGTGGATGGCCTGGCTGTCGTCTTTTTGAGCCAAGGCCTGCTTTGTGTTCCTTTCCCAGAGCTGTTGGTCTACTGAAATGTGAGTGGTGATTATGAGGTCAGTAAGCCAAGGAAGTGGATCTGATGGGTGGTTCAGACAAGAAGTCTTCAGGGTAAAACTGAGAGCTGGTACAGAGACCAAAGAATCCCTAAGCCACACACCCATGAAGGATGGGCTAAGAGAAGGGTGGTCTGAATATACTGTCCATTTTAGCCTTTACCTGCTCCCTACCGTGTGATGCTCACATGGGTGAGTGCTTTAAGGGGCTTAGGGCTAAGTGGCCAGCCTGGAGCGTACGACCTCCCCTTCACTTCTTTGGCTAACTCCAACACATTTTTCAGGATTTACCTTTAGCATCCTTCCTATATCTTCCTGCCTGCATTCCTGCCCCTCTTCTGTGCTTCTCAGTTATGTGAGACTGCCTGAGGGCAGGCACTGTGGCTTTTCTTCTCTGTATTCTGTACCACTAGAATTTAATAATCATTGACTCTAAATGCATGACAGGGAGGCAGATTTGGGCTTAGCATAAGATAATTTTTTAAAATTAATTTTTGGGAGACAGAGAGAGTGGGAGTGGGGGAGGGGCAGAGAGAGGGAGACAGGATCTGAAGCAGGCTCTGCGCTGACAGTGGGGAGCTGAATGCGGGACTCAAATTTACAAACCAAACTGTGAGATCATGACCCGAGTCAAAGTCAGACACTTAACCGACTGAGCCCCCCAAGTGCCCCAAGAGAAGTTTTAAAAAGTATACTGTAAAGCAGAGTACAGATTAGTGGCTGAGAGCCTTCATGTCTTACCCTGTTCAAATTTCAGCTTTCTATTACCTTGAGCCAGCTTAATCTGTCTGTACCTCAAAAAATGATGATATTAATACCTATGTCATTAAGTTGTTGTTGAGAATTAAATGAGATAATGCATGGAAAATACTTGGCTCAGTTCCTGGCACCTCATAGGCACTAGGTAATGCTAGATATTACTATTGCTTTTATTATTGTTACTTTGATCATTCACTAGCACTGTCTCATAACAAGGCGGGTTGCTTTTGGAAGCAGCGAGTTTCCTTTTGTTGAAGGTATTCAGGTAGCAGTAAAGACAGGATAGATGCCATAGAAGCAGTTCTTAAATTGAAAAGATTAGATGACTTCTAAGGATGCTTTTAATCACAGAAAAGGGAAGCTATTTCTCAGATTCAAAGAAAGTGTGATCATTAGTGTTACTTCTAGCAAAGTTGAGGAGCGTTGGAATAGGAAAAACAAAGACATCGGATTTGGCATCTGCATGTATCTATATTACAAAGAACAAAATATTTTATTCATTGTGAGCAGTTAATTGCAAAAGCCCTTTTATTTATGCTGTAACCCATATGGCAAATCAGGCCCTTACACGAAAATCAATCCCTTTTCAAAAGGACTAGCTGGCTGGGCCCTGCCAAAATGGAACAAACAAAACCTTAAAGACTGTTTCAGTCCTACTGAAATGTCTTTTCCCTTTGAAAGAAGTCTATTAGTGATGCAAATGCAAAGTTATCTGCACAGATGATAATCCTAGCGAACAAAACAGTGAAACCATTATGAGGTTCTCTTGCTGAGAATTTGGCTCCCCCGCCCCTGTTAAAAAGGCAGAGAACGAGGGGCGCCTGGGTGGCGCAGTCGGTTGAGCGTCCGACTTCAGCCAGGTCACGATCTCGCTGTCTGTGAGTTCGAGCCACGCATCAGGCTCTGGGCTGATGGCTCAGAGCCTGGAGCCTGTTTCCGATTCTGTGTCTCCCTCTCTCTCTGCCCCTCCCCCGTTCATGCTCTGTCTCTCTCTGTCCCAAAAATAAATAAACGTTGAAAAAAAAAAATTAAAAAAAAAAAAAAAAGGCAGAGAACGAGAGTAGAGCTGATTCCTATTTGAGATAGTTTATTAGGTCTGCTTATCTGAATCCTGGACTAATTATTCTTATGTTTGGCTTAAAGGGGCCAAACAATTCTCCAAATGTGGACAAGCTGAAGAAAGGCCTGCAGTCTGGGTCCCTAGCAAGTGCCTTAAACAGGCAAAAGCAGGAATGGAATAACATTTATATTCGGGAGTTCAATTTTCAAGATACCAGA
This sequence comes from Leopardus geoffroyi, assembly GCF_018350155.1. Lineage (NCBI taxonomy): Eukaryota > Metazoa > Chordata > Mammalia > Carnivora > Felidae > Leopardus > Leopardus geoffroyi. The sequence goes on from NC_059336.1 coordinate 108,255,799, forward strand.
GCCTTAAGGTAAGATCTAGCTAGAAGAAATCCAATGATAAGCACTCATGTGGGAGTAATTTAAGTGATGTGCACATGTCACTCATGCTTTAATTAAAACAAAGCTATTTGTATGGGTGAAGAGACGGTCATTTTCCAACACCTTCTATTCAATACTCAGAGTAAACAACTTCTTTGAGAACTTAATATGCAATCTTCCTGTGGGCAAAAGGATTGAAATGAGAAAAATGAGGCAGTTAACTGTAACTGGCTTGACTATTATTTGATTACACTTATTTTATCCTTAAGAGGTTTGATAAGACCTAGTTTTTCAGGAGTCATCAGGCATTAGGGAGCACTAGTGGTTAGAAGGTGTGGTGCCTATGGATATTAGGAAGGCATTTCTGAAGCAAAGTAGTATTGTCAAAGTGGCCCTCACCTACTTGGTTAAAGCTTTTGGACATGCCTAGTGGACGGTTTATTGAGAACAGAAAATTAACTCTCCATGTCCACACGCTTTCTTGAACAGGTATTAACAGGTGGAGCCGGTGTCCACAAGACTGGATGCGATGCTCACCATCTGGGTCTCACTCTGGGTGGGGTTTTGGGTAGGTACACTAAAGAGCTTCCGGATCAATCATGTGTTTACATTTCAGGCGCAGGATGGGTCTTGTTCACACTCCACCCTCCACCACCTTTCCTTCGCAAGGTTGCTCACAGCTTGCACTGTCCCCGCCCGGGTCTTTGATAATCCAGGCGTCTCTGGTGAAGAAGGTCAACCACTGTTTTAATTCTGGGCTCTGCCAGCTTCCCACGCTCTCCACTCGGGCTGGTGAGCAGCCGCTCAGCGTGTTTTTTCCCCAGAGCTTCCCACGCCCTACCCACTCCACACGCCTCCTGGCTGCCCTCCAGGCCTGCCCTCTTTTGCAGCCAGGCAGGCCAGCTCCAGTGTCGGATATCTAATCTAGCAAGGCTCACTTTTCTCAGGGGCTTTCCTCAGGGCCACCCTTTCCCCGCAATCTCAGAAGGTCTCTGGTACTCGGCTGTGTCTTCTGCGTGCAAGTGCTTCTACAAATAAACTGGGGCTCCTGGCTGTCTTGCAAATTAAAACTTTACTACCTGCTTAAGGTCGGGACGGGATACAGCGACATCAAACTTTGCTGTTCAGGGAATCAGAAGCGAAAAGGAGCTACTTTTTTTCCGTCCCACTCCCCGCGGCCCCTGGGACAGGCACACCTTCCCGGCAAGGCTCGGCCGCAGTTGGGCGCGGGTCCGCAGCGCGAGAGTCCTGCGCGGGACCAGGGTCCGGTGCGGCCGGGCCGCCCGCCCACGCCCGGCAGGCGCGCGGAGCAGGAGCGCGCACGGGGCCGCACGCGCGCGGGGCAGACGAGCGCTCCCTCCGGGATCGCGGCTGCGCAGTCGGGCCGGAGCCGGGAAAAGGGGGAGGAGGGTGGAGGAGCCGGAGTAAGGGGAGGGGGAGGAGCGGCGAAGGCGGAAGCCATGTTGGAGTTGCACCCCGAGCGAGGGGCTGCGAGCGTTCTCCTCTCCTTGTGGGTGTGACCCGGGTTCGGCTGGCCGCGGACTGCGGGGGCGGGGACGGTTAGCCGGGTCGTCGTCCGCGGCGGCGGCGGCGGCGTGAGAGGAGCGGCGGCGGCCGCAGCGTGGAGCCGGGCGATTGTGACCGCCGGGGGAGCAGGGGGCCGGCCGCGGCTCCCACTCTCCGTGTGGCCCCCTGAGCGCCCCCCCTCCCCTGCCCGGGAGGGAGGCGGGGGCACCCGGGGCCCGCCATGAACCCCGGGTTCGATTTGTCCCGCCGGAACCCGCAGGAGGACTTCGAGCTGATTCAGCGCATCGGCAGCGGCACCTACGGCGACGTCTACAAGGTAAAGGCGAGGGGCCGCGCGCCGCCGAGGCCGCGGGGTCGGGACCCGTCGCGGGGAGGGCGGGGGGCGCCGCCGCTGCCCCCTGGGCACCCGCGTCCGCGCTGTCCCTCCGCGGGAGGCGCGGGCGCCCCGGGAGCAGTGGGGGAGGCGGAGGAGGAGCGGGCGCCCGGGGGGCTCTGCTGCCTTGGGGCGAACAAAGGGCCAAACGAGTCACCCCGAGACCTCCGAGCCCTTACCTGAACCCTCCCCTGGACGCGCAGTGCCCGGCTAAGGCTGGACGCGAGCGGGCCGCTCTGCTCGTTACAGCGCGGAGAGGGTCTGGCCGTTTGCTGCATTGGCAGGGTCAGAGCGACGAACCAGACGGCGGGGGTTTGGCGTATGTCAAACCGGTGTCCATCAGACGGACCCGGGACTGCCCGCCGTGGGTCGGGCACTGCTGCCCACCGGGCCGGCGGTGGTTTGGAGCCTGGGCAGCCTCCGCCCACAGCCCCCCAACCTCTGGCCTCTTAGCATCCGCATACCAGTTTTCTTTTAATCTTCCAAGTATTGACTTGGGTCAGTAAAACAGATCTAGTTAGTATAATTTTTTTTCCTGTTTTGGAGAAAAACAACTTTGTTTTCTCCAAATTGAATTGGACTGTGGTGCCTTATTAAACTTGTTTTTGTCAGTGACATAGAAGATTCAGATTCTTTTTTTTTTTTTTTTTTTTTTTAACGAATACTCAGCAAGGGTACTGGTTTGACTGGGTTAGAATTCAAAGTCCATTAGTCGTCCAGCTTTCCTGTTGTAAAGGTACCCCCTAGATAAATCACCCTTCCGTGGCCAGCTCAACTCTTGGCCTCGTAGAGACTGCCAAGATGGGGATAGCGCCAAATGTGGCAGCAGTCTTGATTTATTTGTGTATCTTCTTACTGGTGACTGACTGAAGTACAACTCCTGTTTCACATAACATCAGAGGATGCACAGAGAAAGTTAATTTTACTTTGGAAAGTTTCGTCTTAACTTTATTTTGCCCACGGATGGCAACTCACAGGACAGCCAGGATTCTGCATTCGTCTCCTTTTGTGGATGATTTGCTTTCCGTCATCACCTGTCTCATCAGTCTTTCTCGTGAGATAATACAGGCATTTTGTGCACACCTGTCATCTATACGGTACTGGGCATCTAAGCATGGGTTGTAGCAGAAAAAGATAGACATGTTCCTAAATCTTACTGGGAGTTTATCTGTTTTGGGGAGGGGGCAAGAAGACCATTAAACAACCACTTAGATAATTATTTTATTGCAGTTTTATTTCGTGCTGCCCAGGAGAAAAGAAGATTAGGATTAGGGTGATGAGAGCACAGTAACAGGAGGACCTGATCTCTGGGGAGTCAGAGGCAATGGGGAGAGAAGATTATGCCAGATAGAGGCACATAATCTGCAAAGGCTCTGAGGCCCCAAGGAACAGGGGGAAGATTTGAAAGGCCTCAATGGCCTGAGAAGCCAGAGAAGGAGGGTGGCCCTAGATCATACAGGCCCCTTAGGTCTTATGAAGCGGTCAGATTTTTCTGTAGGACAATGGGGAGCCATGGTAGGGTTTTCAGTGGAAGAGTAAAACTAGATTTGTACTTTTAAAAGATCTGCCTTACTGCAGGGGAGATTGGAGGGGAAAGAACAGTTAGGCAGCCATTGCCACAGTCCAGGTAAGAATGACCATTGGCTGTGTTTTGGAATTGGTGTGATTATGAAAGTTGAAGTGAATGGATCCAAGTAGATTAGAGCTATTTAGGGGAATCTAGTTATATTCAATTGAAAAGATAACTAAAACTTTACTAGTGTGTAAGTCTTAGGTGGCAGTGTGTACAGTAAGTTCTTTTCAAGAATAATTGGCCATGTATTTACTATATTTAGAAAAAACAGCTGGTAGTTAAGCCACATGATTAAAAAGAAAAAAAAAAAATTAAGGCCTATAATTTCCTAAGGACTTCTAAGTGCAATACAGGTATAAGTTGATTACTCGTCATCTGTTTAAAGTAATGATAATGAGAACTAACATTTGTGGAGTGCTTATTCTTTGCTAGGTACCGCTGTAAGGTTTTTCCGTGTATTAATTTACTTACTGCTTACAGCAACCCTACGAAATCGGTGCTGTTATTAACTCCATTTTGCATTTGAGGAAACTGAGGCACAGGGAAGCTGCGGTAACTTGCCAGGGTGGGTAAGTGGCAAAGCACAATTCGAACCTTATCCTTTAGAGACTGCATTCTTAACAATAGCAGTACTGCCTGTATAAAGATAGGATATGAGCAGGTAATGTCTTACTGAATTTTCCAGTGGAGAAATCAGGGCGCACCTTTTAGTTCAGCATACGTGTTGTAGCCATACTCTGTGTTAGAGTGGATCTTGAAGTAGTAGTCGGAATACCTAACTCCTACTCTGCAGCCAGGCCTCATTGTTTTTGTAGAGTCTGCCAAGTGGACACCAGATAATAGATGCTTGATCCCTGTGCCAGACTTTTCCAATACCAGGGGCCCAACGCAGAAAACTCCATGTGGTTTTTGGCATCGTACGCCCTGCTTGCTAAATCACCCAAAGCTTAAGCTGTTTGTATTTTTGTCTGTAATCACGTCCACATATAAAGATAAAAGATTTTTTTTTGTATTTGTTTGGCTGTTTTAGATTTTTCTTAATTGTACAAACTGTGTTGATTAGAGAGGAGTACATAAGAGGGTTTGTTTTCAAAAGCCAGTGTGTGTAATGTGCTCCTTAATTTGTCAGTTTAGGTGCTAAAAATGGAATAATCAGATTAAATAAGGTAGAGACTTAATTGTTTATAGTCATTCTTGGAAGGTGGGTGCTTCAAGGGATTTTTATTTTCAAACTGTATCCTAATGTGATAACATGCTTGTTTAAGGTGGCATGGTTTAGTTAAAAAGCACTGAAGTAGAATGTGGAAGACCTGGAATTTATTAGTTGTGCAGCCTTGTAAAATCATTTAGCCTCTCAGCTGTTTTGTTGTGAAGGTGTTATTACCATCATATGCCTGTTCATGGTGTTAGATAAATGACTTGAGTTTTACCAACAATGGTGTTAGATAAATGACTTGAGTTTTACCCAACAAGTTTTCATTTTTTCTAGGCCAAAAAATACAAGTATACATTCTCTCTGCACTACCTTAAAGTACGTGAAAATAGAGTTTAAAAAAAAAAGTCATACTTTTAAATGTCCTGTAACTGTATGGACTTTATCTGTGAGATGAAGTGTTTGTAGCATCGGTTACCTAGGGACCTAGGAGTTGACAACTAGAGAGCTCAATGACTGGGCCTCAGGAGGTCCTCTGACATTAATAGGTTTAATGTATGTATATACATATACATATGTATATATATACGTGTGTATATATATATACATATATATATGGGTGTTCTGTTGGAGAGATGGCTTATAGTGTTCATTACATTTAGAAAAAAGAAAAGAATGAACAATCTATAGGTTTGTCATTTCAGAGAGTTCTCTTGGAGAAATTAGGTAGTTTACCAGATCACATTATCAATGTTTATCAACATTAATAGGATTTTCACATGTGTTGTACTATTTTTTCTCAGGTAGCTTTTTCAGTTCGTCATATTCCTATACCATGTCTTGTTTTTCTACATTTATTGCTAGAGAAGCAGAAGATACTAAAGCTGGAGATAGGGTAAGGCAAGGATGTTTGAAGGACCAGTCTTACTGTGTCTCTAAGGAAGTGTCTCATCTAGTCTCATGGCTTAAGCTTGATCCTGTGAATGACTCCCAAATGCGTTTCCGGTTCGTGCTTTCTCCTGAGCCCTAGCCCACTGTCTCCACCTGACCTCTTTCTTTACAGAGCGCATCTGCCTCCAGATGGGCCTTTCCTTATATTCCACTTCTGTCAAAAGCCCCAGTGTTGGCAGTCTGCTAAGGCTTGGAGCCTTGGAATCATCTTTTATTCCGGACAGGACTTTGTAGGCATTTCCCAAAATGTGTCTGGGATGCTCCAGAGAAAGCACTACTATCAGTATACCGAAGACTGAGACATCATGTGGTAAAGAAACCTGTTAAATGTTGCTTGACCCACCAAACTCCAAACTTGCTTGACTGTGGGATTCTTTTTCTCTGTAATCCATATTGCTTGTCCTTAGAATCAGTGTCCTGTAGAGAACATGCTTTGGAAATGTTGATATTGATTTTATCTGTGTGTGTTTGGAAGCCATTCCCTGTGAAGCAGAGGCTGCACTGTTGCTAAGCATCGAAGTAGCACTCACATGGTAGTCTGGGTAAACAGACGGAGTCTCTATGAAAGCTGATAGGAGCAAAACGGAAGATTGGGCAGTGAAATCAGAAAATTCATTTGTTCAAGCATTTAGTGAATTGTGTTGGCTTATTTGTAGCTCTGTATCTTTCAAGGTGTTCTGATTAATATCCTCAAACACTAATTCTTTCATTATACTCCATGTTTATAAGATTGGAAAACTCAGTTCTGAAACCTAACTTCTTTTGAGGAACATGAATACCTTAAGCATGGAGAAAAGAATAGCTGAAGGAAAATAAAGCCTGATTGTCTAAGGCTATGCTTATTTTTCACTTTCATGGAGGACAAAGTCTAGGGGGACCTGAGGTCCTAAACGTCAGAAAGGTCGTTTGAGTATTTAAGGTAAAATTAAGGTAGAATTTTCCAGCATCAGTAGTTACTTGAGATGGCAAGTGACAGTGGGACAGATTGTGGGATCATTTTTCTTGAGAGCTTTAAAAACAACAACAACAAAACCCAGGTTATCTGACTTTGATATGGATCTGACTCCCTAAAGGAGGTGCTTACCTCCAAGGTTTAATATGTATACATATTTACTTGTGACAGAACATTTAATACATTATTTTGTATTGAGAGTGAATAGTTGGTAGTTCTCTTTTGAGAGTACACTGAACAACCATCCTACATTGAATAGCAATACTGTGAAAGGAAATGTGTTAGGGACTGTGAGTGGAGTAGCAAAAATGACAAGATTTGGCCCTTGGTATTTATAGGGATGTAGAATGTGGACCTACTTTTAGCTATAATAGTTTTGAGTTCAAAACTTTTTTGATTTCTTCTTTTCTATTATATTAAATCTCTTACTGGCTGAGAGATTGTCTAGACACTCCATAATCTGGACAGATGACTTCTCTGTAGCTTAGTAAAGTGGTTTAAGATCTGGGTTCTGTCTGGAGTCAGAATGCCTGGTTTCACCACCCTTAGCCAATTACTTAATCCTTTTTTCTCTGCCTCAGTTTACTCAGCTGTAAAGTAGTGATGCTTAGAAAAGGGCCTTGTACTCTGTGCCTCTAATCATTAATTGCTTCTAGCATTATTTATTACATATTTCTTTTGCTACTGGCCTAACCTACCCTGCTTCTCATGCTCCTGCCTCAGGGTTTTTGCATTTGCTGTTCTGGGCCTGAATTCTGCCCTCCCCCAATAGCTATATGGTTTGCTTCTTTGTTTCCCTTGCGTTTCAGCTCACATGTCACCTTTTAATGTGTCTGTTCCTTACCACCTTATAGGAAACAACACCCCATTCTCTTTTTTTTAATGTTTTATTTATTTTTGATAAAGTGTGAGCAGGGGAGGGGCAGAGATAGAGGGACAGAGGATCTGAAGCGAGGTCCGTGCCAGTAGCAGCAAGCCTGATGCAAGGCTCAAACTCATGGACAGCGCCATCATGACCTGAGCCTAAGTCCCACGCTCAACTGACTGAGCCACCCAGGCACCCCACCCTACTCTTAACTTTCTGTCTTTAACAGGGATGCATCCAGATTTTGTAGGGCCTGAAGTTTATATAGTTTGGGGGGGGACCCTCATTAAATAAATAAAAATAAAAAGTTTGGTATAAAAGTGAATATTTAGAATGAGAAAAGATGTCCCAACAAAATGTTGTAACCTTAGAGTCAGGTCCTTTTTTGAGATCTCTGTAGGCATTTACTCAGAAGTGGTCTCATAAAATGCTCCCTGTTAGCATCCTGTTACTGGTCACTTTCTATGTTCTGCATGTCCCAGTAATTCTCAGCACTCACAGAGGCGAGTGAGGAAGCCTGAACTTGAAGTTCTGTTAGCTTTATAGAAAATTCACCCTCTGCTCTCTTCCTAATTTTCGTTTTTATTATGACGTTTGTCACCTTCTATTTAGTTGTGTATTTCCTTTCTCTTCCTACTATAGTGTAAATCCAGGAAGCTGGTGGTTTTGTTTTGTTCACTACTGTGCCCTAGTGTGTGACACATATTAGACTCTCAGTACATATTTGTGGAATGAATGAATGAACTGACAAAGGGAACAAACTATATGCTATGTGAGTTTAGAGAAAGGAGATCATTGTTTCTGGTTGGGAGAAATCACAGCAGGTTTTACAGAGAAGGTAGCATTGGGCTGGATTTAAAGTTCTGGCAGTAGTGGGTACAGAATGAATTACGCATTGTGGATTATTATTAGGTCTAAACTAAATCAGTAGGCCTAATGTGAGTATCTTTTGCATGTTAAGTGGTGGTCATACCTATTATGTGCATATGAAGATACTCTGTCATTTTAAACTGAAGACTTTTAGTGACTAGTGAGTATATGGAGCTGTTATGTATTGGTTTTATTTTGTTTTTTAATAGAATTAAACTGGGCTTTTAGGAAAGGATTTTGTTTACCAGTACCAAAAGGCCTTAGATTCAAGAGATGAAAACATGCTATTTTCCGCTTTAGCTTTTCAGTCTTTTTTTTTTCCTGGAGTATGCCACGTTTCAGAGTTCCAGGCTGCCTTGACCTGAGATTGTGGGTTTGGATTCCTAGTGTGACAATGCATTGCTTATCTTAGTCCTTAAACTCTGTAGGAGAATTTTAGATTTGACTGTGAATTTAGTTACGTTTAAATAAGACTTTTATTTTGTTTGATTGAAGTCTTGTTAGAAGTTTGAGATGGTCATCTACCTTTTCCTGCTCAAAAAATCTTCTCTACATTGCCTGTGGACGAAAGTGCATCTTTTTAAGCCTAACATTAAAGGCACTGTCCTTTTTGCCCTCTGGCCCCTAAGAATGAGTTAAGTTTAGGTAGCTGGGAGGGGGCAGGGAGAGAGAAGAGGCTGGCAGAGAAGGGAATGGGGCGTTGGTATTCCCAGGTGTATGTAAACTATAGGGGTAAAGGCTTGGGGACTAGAAGAGAGGATTAACTAACTTGGAAGGCTTGTGTTGGAAGCATGGAGAAATAAGATTTGCTAGATAAGGGAGGGCCAATTTTAAACTTCTTGGAAGCTAGATAAAGTTATTTAGGTATGAAGTGGTAGCACGTTGGGAACTCTAAAGGTTTCTGTACAAGGAGTAATGTTGAAAGTGCTCAAGATTATTCTGGCAATCATGAAGAAAATGGATCAGAGAGGAAAGATGGAAATATCTGCTAAATAGAATCTGTGATTCTTAAACTTTTTAGTTTCAGAACCCCTTTATGCTTTTAAAAGTTATTGAGAACCCCAAACTTGTTTGTTGTATCTATTGCTATTGACTATTTTAGCAGTTAGACATAACCGAGTTTTAAAAAGTACCAATTTATTAAAAAGAATAAACTTATTATATGTCACATAAGTGACATTTTTGTGAAAAATAACCATATCTCCAAACAAAAATTTAGTGAGGAGAGTGACATTGTTGTACATTTTCCAAGTCTCTTTAATATTTGTTAAATAGAAGACAGATTCTCAATTCTTCATTTATTCTATTGGGATATTTTGTTTTGTTGACATATATAAAAAAATCTGGTCTCTCATGTATTTGGAAAAGGAGAATATTTTACTAGCCTTTTCAGATAATTGTGGGTATTTTCCTCTGATTCTTTTCCACGACTTGACAGTTCATATCTTCTTAAAAGTTATCATGTGGAATCCAAGACCATATCAATGAAGCTTTCTTACTCTTATGTTAAAAGTGTCTTCTTGGACTTAAATGGATCTTTTTTTTTTTTTTTTCTTTTTTAACATCATGCATTGGTCATTTAGAAAATAGAGATTAACTGAGTTATCCTGATCTTACCAAAGTTTCCATATTTCATTACACAAGGTCAAAAATCATCATTCCTCTTGATGGAAAAGCTTTTTTTTTTTTCTTTTTGAAGTTTATTTATTGAGAAAAGGGAGAGAGGGGCAGAGAATCTCAAGCAGGCTCTGCATCAGCACAGAGCCCAATATGGGGCTTGAACCCACAAACCGTGAGATCATGACTTGAGCCAAAGTGAAGAGTCGGAGACTCACCTGGCTGAGCCACCCAGGTGCCCCATTGGAAGAAAAGTTTTGAGGTACTGATGGTAGATAGAAGTTTTCCAAGATTCATATTTCTCTCTGAAAGTACTAAATGTATCACTTGCAATAAATACTGTTGGTTTTTTTCACTGAAGTGACAGATTCATTAGTTCATTTTCAATAAAATTTCAAATACTTAAGCATGACTGACCAGTTAGTCAGTTCTTTCAAATAAAAAATGGTGTTCTGTAGAAAAAGTGGCTAGTTCAGTTTGCAGCTCAAAATCACACATGCTGTTCTTTGAGACAACCATTGTACTTTGGTATGCAGTGGAAGTGTTTTGTGGATATCATCAAATAGAACATTAAAATGACTTGTATTAAGGGTTAAGAATTAATAAAATCAATAATTATGCTTCAGTAAAGGCATTCTTAAGTGAAACTGGTATTTTGTTGTTGTTTTGTTTTGTTTTGTTTTTCCTTTTGAGTGCATGGCAGTGAAAAATATGGTGACTGGTAGTACATTGTGGGACCACTGCTTTGATTTGTGCCAAGGCACCAGCAGTTTTATCACCATTGCTTTTGCTTTTTTAGTGCAAATGTTAACATGGTAAGAGGAGGAAATAACATTTTCATATTATGAAAATCATTTTGTCCTTTCAAACCCTCAAGATAGGGACTCTCAGGGATTCACAGAATTGTGCTAGAATATTATATGGAATAAGCTAAGGGTGAGGTACGTAGTGATGGAGCAGACAAGGTGAGAAGAATGGCAAGGAAGGAACTGATGAGAAGCATCCTGAAGAAACATTTGATGGGGCTTTGTGAAGAAATATGAAGATGGAGAAAGACGATTTAAAGGGGACATCAAAAACTTTTTTTTTTTTTTTTTAATTTTAAGGAGGCTCCATGCCATGGTGGGGCTCGGACTCACGACCCTGAGATCTGGAGTTGCATGCTCTGCTGATTGCACCCCAGGACTTCAAAATTTTAAGCCTGAGGAGCACATAAAATAGTTGTTCGAGCAAATTAGTAGTGGGAGAATGATGTCAGTTACAAAGACAGTAAAGGTGAGAGGGAGGAGCTCGGATGGAAGTAGGGATCTTTTACTAGAAAATAGGTATCTGAGATTCGTTGTTGTTGTTGTTGTTGTTGTTGTTGTTGTTGTTGTTGTTTTTTGCTGCAGTTTCTCTGAAGAAACACTAATAGTGACTTTTCCTTTTTCTGTGGAGTATAACAGTTCTTTGGCAGTGTCTTTAAGACTAATGAAAATTGGTCAGGGTCAGTACCTTTCTCCCAGCACTTAACTGAGGGATTACTGGAGGACCTGCAAAGATATGTCTTCCTGTTGAACCGTGCTACACATTTGAATGGTAACTAAGGTAGGAATTAGTGGAACAGTAGAATATGGACTAGATATTTTTATTGTGCCATACATTTTAAAAATTTTGTTTTATTCTTACAGCATATACATTATGTATACATCCACATCTTTAATAATTTTAAAATGATCTAACTCCCAAGGGATAAGAGGTACTCTTAGTATTTTGATATATTTTCTTCTGTTTTTTTTAATAAACAAATATTTTACAAAGCTTTTATGCTGTTATATATTTCTAAGGTAGAATTAGTCTACTTACAGGGAAATGATTCAATCTTAGTGTTCAGTTAGAAGAGTTTTAACAGGGGCGCCTGGGTGGTTCAGTCAGTTAAGTGTCCAACTTCAGCTCAGGTCATGATCTCACAGTCCGTGAGCTCGAGCCCCACGTTGGGCTCTGTGCTGACAGCTCAGAGCCTGGACCCTGCTTCAGATTCTGTGTCTCCCTCTCTTTCTGCCCCTTCCCTGCTCATGCTTTGTCTCTCTCTGTCTCAAAAAAATAAAAAAACATTAAAAAAAATTTTTTAGAAGAGTTTTAACATACAGAAAACTGCATAACCCACACCCTTATTAAGAAAGAACATTTCCTTAACCTCAGAAAATTCCCTCATGCCCCTTCCCAGTCTCACACCCCCCTCTCCCATGGCAATCACTATTCCGATTTCTGTCAGTGTAAAAGCTTTTTTAGAACTTCATGGAAATGAATCACAAGTGAGTTGCCTTAGCACCTTTGATGATAAATGTATGGGGATATTCTGGCTTCCGTTGTGTTCTGTTGAGCTGTATGGCTGTACTTGTACCAGTGCATCACAGTCTTGCTTACTATTGTTTTGTGGATAGTCTTGGATTCAGGTAGTGAGTCCTCCAACTTTGTTCTGTTGTTTTTTTTTCAAAACTGTTGGCATCTATTTTAAGTCCTTTGTTTTTTCCATGTGAATTTTAGAATTGCTTTTCAAATGATGTAAAAAAGCCTGCTTTGATTTTGTTTGGGAATAATTATAAACTCACAGGAAGTTACAAAAAGAGTACAAAGAGGTCTTGTGTACCCAACACCTAGCCTCTCCCAGTAGTGACATCTTTATATGACTACAGTGCATTATCAAAACCTGGAGCTCGATTGGCACAGTGTGATTTAACTAGACCTTGGATTTCACTGCTTTTTGCATGCTCTCATTTTTATGTGTCTTTGTGCATAATTTTGTGACATTTGATCATGTAGATGGTCCGCTGGGATTTTACTGGGATTTGGTAGGATCTGTAGCTCAATTTGTGGACATTTGAGATCTTAATAGCATTGAGTCTTCTGATCTATGAATATGTCATTTCCCTCTATTTATTAGATCTTTGTCTTGTCAGTGTTTTACCTTTCTTTTCTTTTTTAACTTCTAAATTTTATCCCTAGTCTTTTCTCCTAACATTGTAGTAAAAGATAACTATTAACGTAATATTTCTTCAAGGTGGTGCAGTAATCGAATGTGGGCGACATTTTCAGTTTTTATTAAAGTCTTCACTGTATTAGTAATGTCTGACTTCCTTTCACTTGACCTTGTACATTTTAGCTCTAAGCATGTGGACTCCTTTTAAAATTGGCAAAAGTGAAAAGAAAATGGGAAATGACTATTTAAAATCTGTTCACTTGGGGCACCTGGGTGGCACAGTCGGTTAAGCGTCCGACTTCAGCCAGGTCACGATCTCGCGGTCCGTGAGTTCGAGCCCTGCGTCAGGCTCTGGGCTGATGGCTCAGAGCCTGGAGCCTGTTTCCGATTCTGTGTCTCCCTCTCTCTGCCCCTCCCCCGTTCATGCTCTGTCTCTCTCTGTCCCCCAAAAAAAAATAAACGTTGAAAAAAAAAAATAAATAAATAAATAAAATCTGTTCACTTGAGCTTTCTTATCTGAAGATTAAAACAAAGTCTTTAAAAATCCGAGATATTTTTATATATGAGATATGGGTTTATGTGTGCATATTTTGTAGATTTCATATTTTTTGAATTTATTAAAGAAAAATAAAGTTTGCTTCATCCTTAAGTGAATAATCAACAACAATGTGCCAGATTGTTTAGGAGATCCTAAAAAATTTCTTTCAGATTTTGAGGAGCTTATGCTCAGATTGAGGAAACAAAATATGCCTAAGTGGAACATCTAAGGAACATTCCTAAGGCAGCAATTTAACAATTAAAAAAGCAACGATGTGTCATAAATTCTACAGAAATTCAATTTAAGGGTAAGATGACCTGGGGTTAATCGGTAAAGACTTCCTGGAAGAGCATATCTTGACTTGGGACTGGAAGAAATACTAGGTTTGCATTTGTAGAGAACATTGGGGAAGCCATATGAGTAAATATGGATAAAAATACTGCTGTGCAGTCAAAGTGGGCAGAGAGCCATTTTGACTAAAATAAGGGTCCATATTGGGAAATGTGATAGATAATGTTTCAGATACCCAAGATACAGACAAATGAATGCCAACTTAAGGATATGAACTCATTTGATTTATAGTATAAAAGTTTCCAAATTCATTAGGGCCAGTCTTGTCTTTCTAGCCTGTTTAGTTCACTATTTCGATGGTATTAATTGAATTTTCCTTTATTCCCCCCCCCCCCCAATTGAACTCAGAGTTATACATTTCATTTTTATACTTTTGGTGATTACCTTAAAATTTCAACAGGCATAATCAGGTTAATGAATATCTCTGTTCTCTTTCTGGTCTGTACATGGACTTTAGAATGCTTAATTCAATTACTGCCTTTTTGTATTGTCTCTTGTTTTGGTTCTGCATTGTTTTACATCTTCCTGATTAGTATTTATTAACATTATTTTATACAGACAGTTCTTTTTTACATTTACCTATACGTGTTCAGTTTCATTGTTCACCATTGTTTCTTGGCATTGTACTCGTGTTCTGGGTTCAGTGTTCTTCCTGGTGACCACTCTTTGGTAGGGTTCTTTCTCTTTCTTTCTCTCTCTCTCTCTCTCTCTCTCTCTCTGTCTCTTTATTTCTCTCTTTGTCTCTTTCTCTTCCAAGTGAGGGACTGTGTAAGGTGAACTCAGAGTTTTTTTTTTCCCTCCCTCAAAAATGTCATTATTGTATCCTTACTTTTAAATCTTAAGTTAGCATGGCATAGAGCTCTAAGTTGACAGTTATTTTGTCTCAGAACTTTGAAGATATTCTGTTGTCTTCTGGTTACCTGTTGCTGTTGTTAAGTCTGTTGTCAAAAAATAAAATGATAAAAAAAGTTTATTGTCAATTTAATTCTTGTTTCTTGTAGCTAATCTATTCTTTCTGATTGACTTTTAAGATTTTTTTTTTTCTTTTTACTCTGGTGTCCTGTAGTTTTCACATTGATGTTTTTTAGATGTAGATTTGAATACAGATATTTGTTGTTTTTCTATAAGGAGTAGCATATTTCTTCAGTCCTGGAAAATTCTGAGCTGGTATATCTTTGACTATTATTTCTTCCCCATGTCTCTGTTGTTTCCCTTTAGAGCTCCTGTCGTATGTTGTATCCTTTTATTTCACCGTGTCCCATAAAGTCATGGTTTTTCCAGCTCTTTATTCTGTGTCTTCTGTTATGGTTCATGTGTATAGTATCTTTGTGTCTGTGTATAATCTGTTGCTTTTTAAAAATCCTTTTTTCGGGCTCCTGGATAGCTCAGTTGGTTAAGCAGATGACTCTTGCTTTGGGCTCAGGTCATAATCTCATGGTTTGTGAGTTGGAGCTCTGAGTTCGGCTCCATACTGTCACCACCTAGCCTGCTTGGGATTCCCTCCCTCCCTCTCTCTCTCTTTCCTTCCCTCTCCTCCCCTTCCCCCACATGTGCTCGCTCTCAAAATAAATAAAGAAAAATCCTTCTTTTGGGTGGAAATAATTTGAACTCATAGGAAAATAGCAAGAATAATATGAAGAACTCTTTTATACCCTTACCCCATATTCAACAGTGATTAACACTGCCACATTTGCTTTTTCACATTTTCTCTATCTATACATATTATTAAAAAAATTTTTTTTAATCTTTATTTATTTTTGAGAGAGAGAGAGACAGAGTGGAAGTGGGGAAGGGGCAGACAGAGAGGGAGACACAGAATCTGAAGCAGGCTCCAGCCTCTGAGCTGTCAGCATGGGGGGCTCGAACTCACGGGCTGCGAAATAATGACTTGAGCCGAAGTAGGACACTGAACCTACTGAGCCACCCAGGTGCCACTATACCTATTTTTTTTTTATCTGAACCATTTGAGGGTTGGTTGCAGACATCATGTTCCTTTACTTGTAAACATTTAATATATATTTCTCAAAGTAAATATATCCACTTAAAACAGTTATCAAAATCAGAAAATTTTAATATTAGTACAATACAGTTGTTATCTGATTTCCAGACCTTGTATTCAGGTTTCTACTGATGGCCCTAATGATATCCATAATATCATTTTCTTCCTAGTCCAGAAACCAGTCCAGGATTGTATTTCGCTTTTCGTTTCCAAGACACTTCATTCTTTTTTAACCTAGAATAGTTTTTTAGCCTTTCTTTGCCTTTCTAGACACTGACATTTTTTAGGAGTATACATCATTTATTTTGCTGGATTTCCATTTTGGGCAGAAATGTATATAAATGATGTGTCCTCTGTGAATAATATCAGGAGGCACGTGATGCTGACTTGTTTCATTATTAATATTTTGATCACGTTAACATGGAGCTGCCAGATTTCTTCAGTATGAAGTTATTTTTTTCTTTTGTAATTAATAAATTGTGGGGAGATATTTTAAGACTGTATAGTATCTCTTTCCTTACCTAACTTGCAGCCATCAGTTTTAACATCCATTGGTGAATCTTACTTGAGTTATTACTATGTGGCTACCGAAGAATGCTTTTCTAACTCCATTAACTTCTTCTGCATTTATTAGTTGACATTCTGTTGTGATGAAGAGCTTTTACTTCTCTATTCATTTTTGGACTTAATGGATTTTTTTACTTTATTCATTGGGTTCTAATTGATCATAATCATTTATTTTGATGTTCAAACTACTTCAGATTTGGTCAGTTGGATTCTGTCTTAGTTCAGGCTGCCAAAACAAAATACCATAGACTGGGTGGCTTAAACAACAAAAAATTTATTTTCTCACCATTCTGGAGACTTGAAGTCTAAGATCATGATGTGCCAGCACAGTTGGTTTCTGGTGAGCGCTCTGTTCCTAGCTTCTAGATGGCCACCTTCTCACTGTGCTCACAAGGCAGAGAAGGAGGGGGTATCTCTGGACACTAATCTCATCATGAGGGGCCCAAACCTCATGACTCATCTAAACCTAATTATTTCCCAACACCATCGCTTTGGGGGTTAGGACTTCAACATACAGTTTGGTATGTGTGGTGTGGGCACAGTTCAGTCCAGAGCAGGTGCCATTGCTTTTTAAATTATAATAGTTATATTTCTAGAAGCTCTGTTTTATTACTTTTCAAGTCTGTGTATTCTTTGTACATAGTTTCTTGTTCTTAGATTTTTGATTCCTTTTTCTAGCTGATTATTTTTACATATTTAACATTCTCTTTCAAGTTACCATTCTGTCTTTTCAAATTTTGAGAATTTGTAGTCTTGCTGTTTGTTGTTGTATTTGCTGACTCACTCATGGTAGATTTTTATTTTAATTCTGAATTCATCAAGTTTTTTCTGTAAGAATATTTTTGTGGCTCAAATTGTGGGGGTGTCTTTCCAAAACAGTTCTGCTTTTGCTTCTTCCAGGAACCTCAGGAGTCTCTTTGGTCTGGGACTGATATTTATGTTAATTTCCCTGTTTGAAATTCCTCACACCTTATGGATAATGCAAATTTGAACCCCAAACCCAAATGAGCAGCTGGGCTCTTGGTTTTGAATTCTTAAGGGACTTTTTTCTTTCTCCCTGTTCAAAGCCCAAGCAGAGACAGGCTGTTGTTATCCTCCTCCTGTGCTTGTGGGTTCCTTTTTTTTTGTTTTTTGTTTGTTTTGTTTTGTTTTGTTTTGTTTTGTTTTGTTTTGTTTTTCTTTTCACTTTACTGAGGTTGCAGTCCTTGCCAGGTCCTAGTTTTATCCAGAGGTCTCTGTCCCAATGTATTGTTTTGAGTTAATCCCAAGATCTGTTCACCTGTCCTCAAGTTATTTTATTTATTTAAAAATTTTTATTTATTTTTGAGAGAACACAGACAGGGGAGGGTCAGAGAGAGAGGGAAACAGAATTCGAAGCAGGCTCTGTGCTGTCCTGTCAGTGCAGAGCCT
This sequence comes from Leopardus geoffroyi, assembly GCF_018350155.1. NCBI lineage: Eukaryota > Metazoa > Chordata > Mammalia > Carnivora > Felidae > Leopardus > Leopardus geoffroyi. The sequence continues at coordinate 108,273,522 of NC_059336.1, forward strand.
GACTCGGAACTCGAACTCAACAAACTCCTAGATCAGGACCCGAGCCATAGTCGGACACTTAAATGACTGAGCCACCCAGGCCCTCCTGTCCTCAAATAATTTAAAAACCCAAACATCTAGATTGTAGAGGCCAATTTCTCCCCTTCTGCATCCCTTCTATTTTTTATCCTTATCCCACTGTTGTTGGAAGCCTCAACTCTGGTTTTCTATTTCCCTTCATTTATGGTACCCAGGATTTTACTTGTATTTTTTGTGGACCCCATTAGTTTTAGGTTCACAGAAAAATTGAGCAAAGAGTACAGAGTTCCTATACACCCCTATTAATGTCTTGTATTAGTGTGATACATTTGTTAAAATTAACAAAACAGTATTGATCCATTATTATTTTTTTTTTTGCTGCTTTTTTTTTGTTTGAGCATGAGCTGGGGAGGGGCAAAGAGAGAGAGGGAGACAGGAACTGAAGCCAGCTCCATCCTGACAGCAGAGAGCCAGATGTGGGGCTTGAACTCAAAAGCTGTGAGATCATGACCTGACTTCTCACAAGCTGCGAGATCATGACCTGAGCTGAAGTCGTATGCTTAGCCAACTGAACCACCCAGGAGCCCCTGATCCATTATTATTAACTAAAGGCCATTACATTAATGAACTTCAGTTAAGTTTACATTAGGGCTCACTCTTGGTGTTGTACATTCTGTGGGTTTGGACAAATGTATTAGGACAAATGTGTTAGATATGTATCCATCAAGGTATCATACAGAGTGTTTTCACTGCTCAGAAAATAATCTGAGTCTGCTTCTCTGTTCTCCCTAACCCCCTCTCCTACCTCTGGCAACGACTGGTCTTTTTACTGTCTCCATAGTTTTGCCTTTTCCAGAATGTCATATAATTGGAATCATAGGTATGTGGATTTTTCACACTGCCTTCTTTCACTTAGCAATATGCATTGTTTCCTTCGGGTCTTTTTGTGGCTTGATATATCTCATTTGTTTTTTTTATTACTGAATAATATCCCAATGTATGATCATACCACAGTTTATATATCCTTTCACCTATTGATTGACATCTTGGTTCCTTTAAAGTTTTGGCAGATATGAATAAAGCTGCTATAAACACATGTGCAGGTTTTTGTGTGGACGTAAGTTTTCACCTCATTTGGGTAAATACCAAGGTGTGCAATTGCTGGGTTGTGTGGTAAGACTGTTTAGCTTTGTAAGAAACTGTCTATCGTCCAGAGTGTCTGCACCATTTTGCATTCCCAGAAGCAGCAAATCATGATCCTGTTGTTGTACATCTTTGCTAGCATTTGATGTTGTAAGCATTTTGGATTTTGGCTATTCTAATAGTAGTATCATTGTTGTTTTATTTTTTATTTTATTTTATTTTTAAAAAATGTTTTTATTTATTTTTGAGAGAGAGAGACAGAGTACAAGCAGGGGAAGGATGGAGAGAGAGAGAGGGAAACACAGAATCTGAAGCAGGCTCCAGGCTCTGAGCAGTCAGCACAGAGCCTGACATGGGGCTCAGACTCACGGACCACGAAATCATGACCTGAGCCGAAGTCAGACACTTAACTGACTGCGCCATGCAGGCGCCCCTCATTGTTTTAATTTTCAGTTCGCTAGTGACCTTTGATGTTGAGCATCCTTTCATATGCTTATTTTCAATCTGTATACCTTATTTGATGAGATGTCTGTTTGGATCTTTTGTCCTTTTAAAAATTGGATTGGTTGTCTTATTGTTGAGTTTTAAGAGTTCTTTGTGTGTTTTGGATACAGGTCCTTTATGAGCTATGTGTTTTGCCAATATTTTGTCCCAGTCTGTGGCTTGTCTTTTCATTTTCTTTACAGTGTCTTGAGCAGAGCAGAAGTTTTTATTGTAGCAAAATCCAGCCTATAAAAAAATTTTTTTTTTTTTTTTGGCTGATCGTGCCTTTGGTGTTGTATCAAAAATCTCATTTCCAAATCCAAACCAAGGTCACTTAGATTTTCAGTTATCTTCTAGAACTTTTATAGTTTTGCATTTTATGTATAGGTCTTGATCCACTTGAGTTAAATTTGGGAGAAGTGTTAAGCTCTGTGTCTAGATTCTTTTTCTGTCTGTCTTTTTTTTACATGTGGCTGTCCAGTTGATTCATTACCATTAGTTGAAAAGACTATCCTTTTTCCATTGAATTGCCTTTGCTCCTTAGTCAAAGATCACCTGACTATATTTGTATGAATTTGTTTCTGGACTCTTGTTTTAGAGCTTTCTAACAAAGTAGCACTGACTGGGTAGCCTAACTGGCAGAAATTTATTTTCTCATAGTTCTGGAGGCTAGCAGTCTGAGATTAAGGTGTTGGCAGGATTAGTTTCTTAAGAGGACTGTCTCCTTGGCTTATAAATGGCTGTCTTCTCCTAGTGTCTTTACATGGTCTTCCCTCTAACTGTCAGTATTCAAACACAGGTAGTTTGAGATTATTAAAGAGTTGTAATTTGGAGTCATATATAGCAGAGAACTAGGGGAGGTAAGTACTTGGTAGACCAGTGAATCTAGTTAGGAGGATATACTTGATGTCCATAGAGTCATTTTCTTGAGTGGTTGGAATGCAAAGAATCTAATTGCAAGTGATTCAGAAGGTAAGAGGGGATGGTGACATCTTCTGTAGTTTGTTGTTGAGAAGTTTCATTCCGTTAGCTTACTTCTGGTACCATATTATTCTTAGCCTTTTAGTGTGTTCATCAGGAGTGTTTGTTGAGCATCTGTGCTGGGCTTTGGCTGATGTGGTGGATGAGATCCCTCTTCTCAGAGAGGTGGCAGACTAGATATAGGGATAGGACCAGGTAATTTAATTACAGCATTAAATAGTATGTATTATTTTGTGGTTATGTATTGGATTATGTGATTCTTGGTAAAAACTGAGAAATGAGACAATGCTTCAGTCTACTGCCAAATAGGAAAGACTTTTTGGAAGAGGTAGAGTGAAAGGTGGGCTATGAAGTGTGGTTTAGATTTAGATGGATGAGGTGGAATAGTATTATAGTGGAGATGGATATTGCAGAATAAAAACCTGATGGGGGAGGAATAAACAAGAAGGGGTCATGCAGGAAACTGGTCAAACATGCCTCAATCTGTATTGGAGAATACTAGGAAGTATTGGATATTAATAACAATAATTATAATAGCAAATAGCATTCATGAAGTACTTGCTATGTACCAGTTGTGGTTTTATGTAAGCACTTTACAAGTATTCTCATTTTAATCCTCATGGCATTATGAGGTAGGCATTGTTGTTATTTCCTTTTTATAGATGTGGAGACTGAGGCACAAAAAGAACAGACCCAGAGTCATACATCCAGTACGTGGTAAAACAAGGATTTGAATTCAGGCAGTCTTTACTCCAGAACCTATGCTTTGTAGTCAGTTACTATGTTCTGCTATAGAGAATAGTTGAGACCAAAATATGTCTTGAGAAACTGTCTCACAAATGAAATATGATAGAAATAAGGGAACCACTGAAGATGTTTGAGACAAAGTGTAGATAATGAGCTACTTGATTGCAGGGACCACTTAGTCCCATGGAGGATTGGTGGGTGTGATGTAGGGTGGACATGAATCCTCAATCTGATATTTCAGATTATCTAGAATATCTTGTTCCAGTCCAAGAGTGAATGGTAATGATGTGACTCAGATTAACAATAGGGGAAGTTTTGGACATAGATGGCCTAGAGAAGTTGAGTGAAGAGAGATGTGGAATTAGGTTTTGGGCAAATTGAGATAATATATTTAACTAGAAAGGTGTTGTCCCATTCCCCTCCCCTCTCCCCCTGAAGTGGTAGACTAGCAGATTTAAAGGGACCCTAGGGAGGTACAGTTAAGGAAAGAGCACACATGAGAACAAGAATTCTTCAATAATCAGAGGCTAGATAAAGGACATCTTTTGTGCTTAGTTTTCGAAGGAAGAAAAGCTCTCATCTAACTTCCTCTTCACTTTTAATATCCAAGGAATTCAAGATTCATGGTTTCAAGCTTTCCTTTGAGGCATAACATTTAAGTGAATGAATGAAATATATGACATAAAAGACCTGTAAGTACACGTTTGTGGAAGTTATAGTCTTTAGGAAAAGGTTTGCTATTATAAGTTACTGAATATTTTTTTAGTTGAAACAGGTAAGAATAATGCAGTAAATAGAGATAAAGATCACCTACTATTTTTGTTATCAGAGTATTCTTTCAACACGTTGTTCATCCTTAAAATCCATTTTTGGATTTCTATTATCCTTCCAGTGCCTCAGGAATAGATAACTTATCTCTCACTGTCCCCATGTACTCTTCTCTCTCCATGTCCTTCTTAGTAGGTGACAAAGTTGACGGAAATGAGAAGGCATTGAAGGTATTGAGAGATAAACCAGATGGACAGTATCATTATTAAAACTTGTTCATCTTTTTCTTTCTGTTCCTTGCTCACCCCACGCTCCACTACCCTTTCTCCCTTCAATAAAAACTCAACCCCAAACCTTCAAAGAGCATCAAGTAGAGACGATAAAGCCTTTTGCAGAAACAGACCAACAGACACAGTTAGGTTGTTTTTTTGAATGTCATTCAGTTTGAACAGTAGTGTCAGTCATTGTCATTTTTATTTCAGTCATTGTGTTGACATTTTTCTTATGGGGGGGTCTCCTGTTTGTGGTTAGTGCTGTGACGCTGATTTGCCAACACAACTGGAGCAAGTTGATTTGCTAACACACTGGAGTAAGATATTTTGATTTGGAATGTTGAGATTTTTTTTTTCCTTCAGTAAACTGTGGTTATGTGAGGTTTGAGAAACTTTTTTTTCCCCAGAAACCAAAATTGAAGGTTTCCGTTAATTACTGGGCAAAGTTGCTATTTTTACTGTAGGTTTAAATTGTTTGTGCTGAGATGTCTTTAGCTGTTTCTATCATGTTATAATGCAATATTTGAATTAAAATTTAAAGAATATTTCTGTAACAACCTTCATAGGAAGTGATCATATAAAAAGTGTGAAATTTAATTAGGCTATGTTTTATAAGAGTTTAAGACAAAGTATTTTATTTAAAAAAAAATTTTTTTTTTCAACGTTTATTTTATTTTTGGGACAGAGAGAGATAGAGCATGAACGGGGGAGGGTCAGAGAGAGAGGGAGACACAGAATCGGAAGCAGGCTCCAGGCTCTGAGCTGCCAGCACAGAGCCTGACGCGGGGCTCGAACTCACGGACCGCGAGATCGTGACCTGGCTGAAGTCGGACGCTTAACCGACTGCGCCACCCAGGCGCCCCAAGACAAAGTATTTTAAAAATATGACTTAACTTATCTTGGTGGTCCAGAAAAGTCTGGAAACTAACCTTATGGGATCTAATTTTTTTAGCAACATTGTTAGAAACTATTTACCAGATATGATCAGCTCTTTTGGGAGACAAATACTTTTTTATTTATCAGCCAAGATTTAAACTCACCTTTTTAAACTTGTAACATTAAAAAAAATTGAATTGTTTAATTCTTTAGTTAAGATTTTAAAAAACAAACTTTATTTTAGAATAATTTTAGATTTATAAAAAAAATCACAAAGATAGTGATAGAGAATTTTTGTGTCCCCTAGAGAGTTTCTGTGTACCCCTTCCCCAGTTTTTCCCCTTTTGTTAATGTCTTATTTCACCATGGTATATTTGTCACAACTAAGGAACCAACACTGGTACATCACTATTAACCAAATTCCACAGTTCATTTGGATTTGACTAGTCCCTAATGTTCCTTTTCTGTCCCAGGATCCCTGCAGGATAGCACATTACATTAACTCATCATGTCTCTTTAAGCAGAATTTTCTGGTCTCTGACAGTTTCAGACTCTTTTTTGTTTTGATGACCTTAACAGTTTTGGAGAGTGCTGATCAGGTATTTTGCAGTGTGTTTCTCAGTTTAGATTTGTCTGGTGTTTTTCTCATGGTTAGACTGGATTATGAATTTTAGAGAGGATAAAATATCCATGCTATTAACATGACTTATCACTAGTGATGTTAACCTTTATCACCTGGTGGTGGTAACGTTTTCTAGGTTTCTACATTATAAAGTTATTTTTTTCCTACCTTTCCATGTAATGCTCTCTGAAATCACCAAACTCAGCCTCACACTTACAGGGTTAAGCTTCATCTTTTTTTTTTTTTTTCCAATGTTTTATTTTTGAGAGAGCAAGAGCAAGAGTGAGAGTGGAGGAGGGGCAGAGTGAACCGGGCAGAGAGAGAGACGGAGACACAGAATCCAAAGCAGGCTCCAGGCTCTGAGCTGTCAACACAGAGCTCGATGTGGGGCTCGAGCTCATGAACCATGAGATCATGAGCCGAAGTTGGATGCTTAACTGACTGAGCCACCCAGGTGCCCCTCATCTTTTTGAGGGAGGGAGTAGCTATATAAATTAACTGGAATTCCTCTGTATGGAGATCTGTGTTTTTGCCCTTCAGTTATTTTATATCTGATAGATTTATTTTATACTTTGGGTTATAATCCAGTAGTCAGATTGTTCAGATTGTTTCAGTTTAGCCATTACGAGGTCTTTCAGGTTGCCTCTTGTGTCCCTTTGACAGTATCTCTTCTGTTTTTGATACTTGTTTACTTTCTGGTAATATAAGATGTTTCAGGCTCCTCATGTATATTCCATTTCGCTAAGGATCCCTGGTTCCTTTTTTTTGGAAATAGTATAAGAAAGCAAGATATAGGCTCTGGGTATATTTATTGTTACTGCTATGTTATTACTTCTAGGCCCTCTTTAGTGGATAGAGCAAGGAAATCACTACTAACTAAATTACTGTGTTACTGGACCAAATATATATTTAAATACAACTAACCCATATATATATATATATATATATATATATATATATATATATATACATATATATAAAATTATTTCTGTATCTAACCGTATCTATTTTAGGCTGAACATGCGTTCATACTGCTGTCTCAAAATCTAATCCACTACCCCATGGTTCATTCTAGTCTTGCCCTACTGCTGATCTGTAGCCTTCTTCTCCAGTAGTGAGATACCTGGCTCCCACCATCCACTGTCCATTCATGTATTTGTTCAGTGTCAGTATATCTGTATAGCTTTTTAGGAATTGTCACAACTCTGTAAGTTTTCAAACCAGACTGTTCTCATACATTTTTTTTTAAGTTGCTTGTTTACTGTTTGAAATAATAATAATACACCATGTGCTAACTGTTGTTTTATGAACTTTTATATGTAATAACCAAATTTAGTCTTATTCCATTGGTATAATGTAGGAACTATAATTGTCCCTCTTTTACATATGCGAATAGAGGGGCACAAAGAGCTGTAGTCCAAGAGTTTCCAGCTTATAAATGGCAGAGCAACAGTTGAACCCAGGCAGTGTGCCGGTGAAGTCCATGCATTTGGCTACACTGCCAAGAGTAGGTGTGTGAACATGGAGCTATACATCTGTCACGTTGGCTTCTAGTTTTTAAAGAAGTATTATCTTTTGCCACGGTAGGAGGGTCAGAAGTGATTTAGTGATACCAGAAAAATCCCCAAGGTGTCCCCCTGTACACGGGAGGGGACAGATGTTAGAAAAGAGTAAATTTCCTTAAAAAGCAACCATGGCGAAAAGGATCTTAGGAGATAAGTTTGTTTTCTTCTGGTCAGCTGGGGAGATTGTACTTGTGAAGAAAGTAGCTGATGCTTTTAAAAATGTTCTGGAATTAACAGCTTTTCCCCCCTCTAAACCACCCCACCACAATTGCCAAAAGATTATTTTTTCCTTCTGGTAGAAGCATGTGGTTCTCACCCTCTTCACATATGTCTGTTGCACAGAGGGGAGAGGAGTGGGTCAGAATTGCAGTTAGCAAAGGCGTTCAGCTGGCTGCTAATCAAGAACGAAATCAGTTGAAGGGATTTCTTTATTAACATGCCAGAAACATCTATTCTGTTTCAGCAGAGCCTGTTTAGCATTTGGTTTCATTGGTCAGTTTATATAGAAAAGCTTAGTTATTCTGGAGCATTGCTTTCAAACACTGCTGTCCCCTACTCCTCAACATCTGACTTAAATTTTAACAGCTTTGAGATATAATTCACATACAATGCACCCATTTAAAGTACAATTCAATAAGTTGTATAACCAGTCTGATTTATATGTGAGTCTTAAACTCAGAGACAAGCGGGGCGCCTGGGTGGCGCAGTCGGTTAAGCGTCCGACTTCAGCCAGGTCACGATCTCCCGGTCCGTGAGTTCGAGCCCCGCGTCGGGCTCTGGGCTGATGGCTCAGAGCCTGGAGCCTGTTTCTGATTCTGTGTCTCCCTCTCTCTCTGCCCCTCCCCCGTTCATGCTCTGTCTCTCTCTGTCCCAAAAATAAATAAATGTTGAAAAAAAAAAAAAAATTAAAAAAAAAAAATAAACTCAGAGACAAGATAGTGATAGATGAAATTTATTCTTCCAAATGTTGACTTATTGTTCTGTTTTTATTATTAACTGCTGTTAATGGAAACCAAAGGTGACTGTTACTGCCTAACATTATTACCTTGTAAAGAGTGGAGAGACATTAAAACCATTAGAAACTCTCAGAATGTGGTTTAGTTCTCATGGAAATAATGCACACAATTGCCTTGTTTTCACCATAATTCTATTTTCCCTTCTCCTTCTGTCTCTTTTTCTCCCACTCAGTTTTAAGGGCATTTAGTCCTATAAACCTGTTTCAATGGAGTCATAATTGACTGGATTGTATTATTACTCGTCTACCAATAAGTGCAATGGGAAAAGGTCTTTTTTTATGTCCCATTTCTTTAGTGTGGAGCATGTTAAATTTCTCCTGTTGCTTAAGCAAATCAGATCAGTTAGTGTAGAAAATCTGACGTTAATCATTAATTCTGATGCTTGTTCAGTTGGGCCACATGATTCTTAAATGACAACCACACATTTGGAACTGTTTGAGAACCATAACTTTTAAAAAGCACCACACTTCCTAGGAGGGGTTTGGACTTCACAAGTGCAGACTGTCATTTGACAGAAAAGAAAATGTGGTTGTGAACATAATCAATTAGGGGCCATTGTACTTGGCTTATGGGATTGCGTATAGCCTCTTGAACTTCTTAGTTCTTCCAAAAATTGTTGGTGATGGTAGTTATGATTCTCTGTGAATTTGGGCCTTAATTTCGGGTGAATGAATTACCATTATTTTTTAATGAATTACCTACCACTTACATAACATTTGGCTTCAGATATGTTGTGATTGTGTTGCTATTCTCACAAGTAACAGTATAATACAATCATACCACTGATTCTGTACCCAGTCCAGTCCATCCTCTGTATTCATTTGGTCCCCATCTTCAGGATGTGAGAATAATGGTGGACATCAAAGGTTGGTTCTGCTCCTGTTTCTGGCTCCCTTGTTACTTAGGTAATTGACTATGGTTCAGTTACTTAAGCACTCAGGGCTATAGTTTTCTCATCTCTTGCTAAGTCCTCTTTAATTTCTGTTGAACTTGGTAACTCCTGTTGTTTTCTTCGTGTTGTCCAAGGAATTTAGCCTGCTGCTGTATGCGCTTTTTACTGCCACTGTGTGGTCTTTGATGACTTTCTTTATAGCCTAGGTAAAACTGTATGTCGAGATGCAGTTTCTACTTCTAAGGGGAAAAAAACCACATATAATCGTTTGTTGGGTCTCTTTGCTGGTGACTTCAGGGAGGTAGACAGAAATTACTTATATGTAATAAACAATGAGAAGGTGGAAAAAAATCTTTGAAATTATTGAAATGGCATTTTGGTATCTGCCAAGTAGATACGACTTGGTCAGATGGCCAAATAGGAATTTATCGTCTTGACCTAGATTGCCACATTTGAGTTTAAGCTCTGCTGGTTTGTGACCTTGAGCACCTAATTTAACTTCTCTCTACCTCAGTTTCATTTGTAAGGGGGAAATGTTAATAGTACTTACTTTAGAAGGTTATTGTGAGGTTTAAATAATAAAGCATCTAAATCTTTGTACAGTACCCTGTACATACTAAGTACTTCGTAACTGTTAATGTATTTGTTCCTGCCCCCCCCCCCCCAGCTCTCCACCCAACGTGGGGCTTGAACTTTGACCCTGAGATCAAGAGTTGCATGCTCTACCGACTAAGCCAGTCAGGTGCCCCTATTTGTTCCTGTTCTTTATTACCTAAGTTTGAGCTTATATTCATTCATTTTTATTTGATGTCAGCCCATCTCAATCGTATTCTCTCTATCATATCATCCAGATTTTTGTTTGTTTTCACTCCTGTATAGCACTAGTCAGTCTGATATTTTCTTGTTTTTGTGTCCACCAACTGGAATGTAAGCTCTGTGGGATCATGGACTTGTCTGTACCTTTCACTGTTATAACTCCAGCATCTAGCATAGTGCCTGCAATGCAATAGGAGCTCAGTATATATTTTGGAGGAACATTAATTGCTGCATTTAGTTGTTCAGTGTATATATCCAAGAAAAGGTGGCATTGACTTTGCAGCTAGGCATGGTGGACATTTTGGTTTTCTCAAGAGCTATTTTGTGGTCTTTTTTCCAGGTCTCTGACTTTCTGGCTATCAGTGGATTTTGCCTCTGGAAGTATGTTCTCTGACTTGATTCTTCTTATTTTATTTGGTACATGAGTGCAATTTTCCAGAGTTTGTTTTCTGGAACATTAGATGCTTAAAATGATCCTTAATTAAAAGATTAAAGGATTCTGTGATCAAATGAGTTTGGGAAATGGTACTGTTCCTTTCCTCCACTTGAGATTCACATTATATATTAGTATAGTGAAGAGTCTCAGAAGTCCTGCAGTAGATACACTTTTTAACCTTGATCAGTTATTTTTCTAAATTAGTTGATCATGAACCTAAACAAATGTATTTATTTATTTGTTCTTTTACCTAATGACTATAATATCCCAGTTCCACAGAACACACTTTGGGAAATGCAAGGCTAGCCTACTGCCAAAAGCCTGGTTTACCTTCACTCAGTTCCTTTCCATGTAAAATTATGTCAGGAAAATTAAAATTAAACTTAAATATAGTGATAGTACTTTGAGAACTCTCTAGAGTGCCATAAGGCACTACTTGTCAAGAATTTCAATCTATTCCTATTAGCCACCATGTAACTGTAGCAGCAGATATCTTTGGAATCTGAAGGCACCACATTTCCCTTTCTGCAGACCTCACATTTTTTCAGTGCTAATGATCCCAGTTGTTCTTACCCTTAGAATTGTTTTTTTCAACTCTGGAAGACTTCTGTGCTCATATATAGAACTGAGGTACTTGGCGTACCCCAAACTGGATGAATGATGAAGCTCTTGCTACATCAAAGTTCACTAGTTCTACTTTCTCACAAGTTTCACCTGGCCTTTCAGGGGAATGGACTTGCAGAATTCTAACATTGTAGTTTTACCATATAGCAAAGACATAAAGCATAAGCTAACAATAGCATTGTGTTCATATACCTCGTACCATACCTGGCAGGTAATTGACTACTAGTAAGTATTTAATAACCAAACAAGACACTGAAATCATGCACCATTCTCCTTGTTTTCACATAGTGAACTGCAGTCACTGTCTAGAGAGGGAATGCAATTTGGTATATTCAGTTTGGATTATGCACTACAACTTTGTGGTATGATTTTTAAGTAGGAAAAATGTAGGCAAAACATCTGCATTTATGCCAGAAGTAAGGGAGTCAACTGGCTGTTTCTTTGTACTCTGCTTTTAAATTAGATCCTAAATAACAGCTTTAACTAAACATAGAGGTCAAGAAGACTTGTTTGTTGCATGTAGATGTCCATTTTCTAGTACTTTCAGGAAATCCACTCTCAATTTAAGGCGCAAAATTATAGAGTATATCTTGCTTTAAAAAATTACTGTTTAATTATTGTCTTGTATTTAAGAGGACATTGTATTGGGTTCTGTCCATTTATTTACAACTTTAAGTAAAACAGTATAATGACATCAAGTTTTTTGTTCTTTTAAATACATTTAATTATTTCTAAAATGTTTACTTAATGCCTGTGTAGATTATATGCTATGGATATATTTCATTTGAATGAATAAATAGAAAAACAGTGCTAGACTATTAGTATCAATAGCTATGATATATATGTTCCTTTAACATCATTATACCACATAGCCTTTATGTATTTCAAATGGCTGTTACCTATGTTTTGGTTTAATTGCTACAGTAAGAAAGTTTCACTTTTGAGAAGCTAGAAAGCTTTTCCGAAGTTAGAAAACTTTTTATGTTTTGTATTATTAACAGAACTGATTATGATCTTCAACCAGAGACCTTTTAGAAAATAATCCTTTAAATACCATTTTCATTATAATTAAACTAATGTTTGTCTCTTGAAGGCAAATTCTGTTTTTCTTCATATACTTGTGTGTTTGTTCCCAAACCATGTAATAAGATTCTTGACTATTATAGTTTAATGACTATAATGTTAATAGAATTTGTTATTGTAATGTATGGACACAGAACCAAAATTTAACGTATTTAATTTAGATACAAAGCTTTAAAAAAATTCTAATTTTTTTCAGTATTACCAATTGCTTTGTTGTGGTTATATTACTCCAAGTTATTAAAATGGGTCCAACCTGTTGCATGAATATAGGGAACTCAGAATTCTTGATTCTGGCTCTTTGTGGTAGATCCTGCCAATCCGTCTAGGATTCTTCTGCCTCTTCTACTTAAATAATGCAGTGCCCTGTTCCTGAACTAGAAATCAGCCTTCTTGTTAAAAGACAGATTCCTAGGCCCTCTTCCACTCTTCTAAATTACTGTTCTCCCATCCAGACTGACATGTAATTGGAACCAAAGAGAGATTAGCCAGAGTTACTTCTCTAGCTGGAGAGAATCAGAAAAACCTAAAGAATGTTAGACATAAACCTATGCAGCATTTTGTGTCTCAGGCGCACGGAGAGAAGATTTTCAAAGTACTTTTATCAGTAGAAGTGTTTTTCTGCCATTTTTAGTGCATTGTTGGAATTAGCACTGGAAACTATCTGCTTACACGCTATTGACCCTCTTAATGCTATTCCTTCCCTGAACCACACTGTCTGTATCTTAGTGCCTGTGAATTAGAGGCTTGTCTTTACATTTGTTATAGTAGTAGGTAAATAGGCATTTATGTAGACTCTAACATAACTACCAATTGCATTTAGACTCTGGGTAATTAGTCTGTGTCCATAGTGTTAAATTACTGTCGTCTTTAGTTTTTATCTCTGAGTTTATCTCAATATCTACTTTTTCTTCTGATTTCTGCTCATCACACTAAATTTTTCTGGATAAGTTCAGAAAAGTGTTTATACTGGCTAAGTGTTCATACTGAAACACTGAATCCAGTTTCAAGCGGATCTTTATTGAGTCTTAGCAGTATTACGCATCTTTGACTCCTTTTCATATTTACATCCAGCACCTATTTTTAGACCAAATTCATTTACCTAAGACTCTGCATTGGTTTTTAAAGATTAAACAGACATTCAATAAATTGTTCATGTATGGAGGGAGCACTTACTATGCATAAGCACTACTCTACTATGCTATGAACAAGACATTCTGGGAGCTCACAGTCTTAACAGGGAAGACAGACATACAAATAAGCATAATAACAGTGTGATTTTATTTTAGAAGTATATTTTAAGTTCTGTGATGTGGTACGAATACAGATTCTGCCAGAGAATGCCAAGAAAAGTTACAGTGTGGGGAAAAAATGACCTTGAAGTTTTCTTTTTCTTTTTAAAAAATGCTTTATGGATGGGGCGCCTGGGTGGCTTAGTTGATTAAGCCTTCGACTTCGACTCAGGTTGTGATCTCGCAGTTCATGAGTTCGAGCCCCATGTCTGGCTCTGTGCTGACAGCTCAGAGCCTGGAGCCTGCTTCCACTTCTGTGTCTCTCTCTCTCTCTCTCTCTCTCTCTCTCTGTGCCCCTCCCCCACTCACGCTCTGTCTCTCTTTCAAAAATAAATAAACATTAAAAAAATTTTAAAAATGCTTTTTTGGAGGTGTAATTGATGTACAGTAAACTGTACATATTTAAATTGTATGATTAAAATTTTTACATATGTATATACCTGTGAAGCCATCACCTTTATCAAAATAATAAATATGCATAATCCTCAAAAGCTTCTTTGTGCCCCGCATATAATTGCCTTTTTTGTCCTTAACTAGTCCCCAGACAACCACTGGTTTGCTTTCTGTCCGTTTAGATTAGTTTGCATTTTCTAGAATTTTATATACATGGAATCGTACAGTAGGTACTCTTTTGTCTGGCTTCTTTTATTAAATTATTGTGAGATTCATCCTTGTTGCATGTATCAGTAGTTTATTATTTTTTATTGTTGAGTATTGTTCCATTGTAGGGGTATAACATAGTTTGTTTATTCATTCATGACTCTTATTTGTGCTATTTTTGTTGTATTAAGAAATAATTTGCCAAACTCAAGGTCACTATGGTTTTCCCCAAATACACTTTTAAATAGTTTTTCCAGCATTGTTGATGTATAGTTTATAAACCATGAAAATTATCCAGGACTGTATTATTACAGTCTGATGTATATAATTGTGTTTCTTAAAAAACAAGAAAGAACCAAAAAATTAAAAGATTAAGCATTCACCCCGAAGAATCAGAAAAAGGACAGAGCAAACTCCTAGGCACTAGAAAAAATGTAAATAAAAAGGAGGGCAGGAATTAAATAAGAAGGAAAAATTTATTTAAGTTTTTTTTAAAAAATGCTTATTTTTGAGAGAGAGAGAGAGAGAGAGAGAGAGAGCATGAGCAGGGGAGGGGCAGGGAGAAAGGGAGACAAGAATCTGAAGCAGGCTTCAGGCTCTGAGCTGTCAGCATGGAGCCTGGTGCAGGGCTTGAATTCATGAACTGTGAGATCATGCTCTGAGCCGAAGTCACATGCTCAACCGACTGAGCCACCCAGTCGCCCCCGGAAGAAAAAGTTTTTTAAAAGTTGATCAAAGAAACCTAAAGCTGTATATTTAAAAAAAAAAAAAGAAAAAAAAAATATATATATGTGTGTGTGTGTGTATATATATGTATATAAGAAAGATAAGTTTCGGGGCGCCTGGGTGGCGTAGTCGGTTAAGCGTCCGACTTCAGCCAGGTCACGATCTCGCGGTCCGTGAGTTCGAGCCCCGCGTCGGGCTCTGGGCTGATGGCTCAGAGCCTGGAGCCTGTTTCCGATTCTGTGTCTCCCTCTCTCTCTGCCCCTCCCCCGTTCATGCTCTGTCTCTCTCTGTCCCAAAAATAAATAAACGTTGGAAAAAAAAAAAAAAAAAAAATTTTTAAAAAAAAAGAAAGATAAGTTTCTAACAAGATCACATAAGAAAAGAGAAGGCGTAGTTTTTATTTATTATTAGGAATAAAGAGAGGGCATACCTACCAATATAGCAAATATTTAAATATTCATAAGGGAATATTATGAGCAGTATATGTCAATAAAACTGAAAGCTTAGATGCAGGGATTGTAAAGTCAAGACAGGGTCTAGGCTAGAGACTGTTGTCAGCATTGCAGAGAAGAGAGGATAGTGGCCAGAACTCCAGGGCACTAGGAGTGGAAACGGAAATAAAGGATGCTCACAGAATTTATACTACTGTGAATGGAGAGGTGGGGAGTGGCAGGGAAGGTTTAAAGCATTCAGTTATAGGATTTGGGCTTGGATGGTGTTGTGTGGTGGCATTACACCTGAGGAATAGCAGGGTTTGGGGGAAAGAAGGTTGAATTTGAGGTCTATTGGGGGACAAGTGGAATTATCTCGTTGGTTATGTGGATCTTGAACTTAGAGAAGACTGGCTAAAGTGCTTATTTTGCCACAGGATTGGGTTCTTGTTTTTAAATTCACCTGCTTGTTTTTCTTTTTGTGAGCATGCCTTTAAACGTTCCCAGAAATATAAAATACCTTTTTTAAAAAAATCAGATTAAACCTTCCCCCATATAAATATTATTTACCCAGCTAGATCTCAGATATGAGAACAAAGAGCCTACTTAGAGAGCAGTCTGTTGTAATAAACACTAAAACGTATGCTTGTAACAGGAGCCCTTAACTTTTTGGCACAGTTTCTATATAAGTATTCAGATTTCTCTGAGTGATGTGGCTACGACTTAGACTGTGATTCTCCAGAAGGCACGGTCAGGCATATCTGACCCTGCTCCTAGGCAGCTGGGGCAGCCTTTACTAGAATATAGCCCTTTTGTCTTAGCATTCATTTAACTAGTGAAGTTCCTAAAATAGTTTTTAAATTAGTCACTTTCACTTAAGTTAGTGAGATGCTAAATGTAGACTTTATTTTCTCCTTATGGTCCTAGCAAAACTTTCCGTCACCCAAAGAGGGAAGCAAGATGGTTCTTGTGTCCTTTTTTGTTCTATTAGAAGAGAATGTGACAGGTACTGGAAGTGGCCTTTCCTTTTATGCTTTCATTTCTTGACTGGATCTAAGGCTGCTGTTTACCAGTTTTAGCATAATCCCAGCCTGACCTGCACTGAGCTGGCTGTTACTAAAACCTTTACATTGCTAGAAGTATTTACTGCCTGTTGCCAAGTCCTGCTGACTTCTATTGACATATAAAGTGCAACTATAAATTCGAACAATGTGAATTGCACGCTTTTTTGCTACACAGTACAACATGTTTTCAAAGTGTAATACATTCTCTGGTTTTAATAGATTTGTTTGAAATTTGGTACGAACATAGACAAGTATGATTACATTTGTGATGTTGATGTTTCACACAGTGATCAATGTTGTAATTTTAATTATTCTTTTAAGTATCACTTGGGAGAGGCTTATAGCATGGTCCAATAAATTTTTTTGAACAAATATCAACCAAGTCAACACTTTCTTTTCATCTTTTTATTTCAAATTTAATTGTTTTAAATTTAACTTATTTTTTGAATAGGGAATGTATTTATTTACATGGTTCAAGAATCAAAATGCTGTTTTTAAAAAGTATACCCTGAGGAGTCTTGGACCTGCCCATCCTCATCCACTCCTTCTCCCCAGCCCATTACATGTCATTATTTAAAAAAAACCCTTTTTTTAAATGTTTATTTATTTTTGAAAGAGAGAGTGCGAGTGGGGTGAGGGGCAGAGAGAGGAGAGGCAGAATCCGAAGCAGGTTCCAGGCTCTGAGTTGTCAGCACAGAGTCTGGTGTGGGACTCGAACTCATGAGCTGTGAGATCATGACCTGAGCTGAAGTCGGATGCTTAACTGACTGAGCTACCCAAGTGTCCTACATGTCATTATTTTTACTAATTTCTGGTTATTCCTCCAGATTTTATTTATGCAAATAGTTCAAATATGTATTTTTATTTCCTCCTCCTTTTACTCAAAAGGTAACATGCTATTATTCTTCACCTTGTATTCTTTTTCAGTTTTATACCTTGGATCTCAGTACATAAAGATCTTCCTTTTTTTTTTTTTTTAAATGTGTAATATTCAGTTGTGTGTGTATGTCATAGTTTATTCAAACCATTACCTGTTGCCAGTTACTTGAATGTGTTCAATCTTTTGCTATTACATTTTCATGGTCAATAATCTTGTTTATGTGTTTTTTTAAGTTTGTGGTGTCTTGTTTATTGGGTCCTAGAAATGTTTGCTAGGTAAAAGAGTAAATACATTTGTAATTTTGAAAGATATTTTTGTATTCCCTTCATATAAAGGTTGTACATTTTCCACTAGCAGTGTACAAGGGTCCCTGGAGCATCCGGTTCCCTAAAGAGTGGTTGGACTTACATCAGATTTTGCCAATCTGATAAGAAACACTGTCTCAGTGTGGTTTCTGGTTTGCATTTGTTTTCATGAGTTAGGTGAAGCATCTTATCTGTATATTTAAGGGCTATTTGTATTTCTTTTTCTCAGGTACTTTGTCTACTTTTCTAGGACTTCTCTGTTTATAGAAATTCTTTATATGGGTCTTTCTGGACTTTCTATTTTGTTCTTTTGGTCTCTGTATTCTTTTGCCACTTGTACTGTTTCAACTTTTGAGGCTTTATAGTAAGTTTTAATATCTGTTAGAGCTGTTTTCTCATTGCTCCCCGCCCCCCTCCCCCCCCCCCCCCCCCCCGCCAGAGTTTTCATGGTAATTATTGCTTATTTTTCATTAAGATCTTTAAAGTTAGCCTGTTCTGGAGGAAAAACAAGTTGGCCTTTTTTTGGGATTTGTGTAAATTATAAATTAATTACCTGAAGAGTTGACACATTTGTTATGTTTACTCCATGTCTCCAAGAATATGATTCTTCCTTTTTCTTCATTCAATTCTTTCTTTTTAAGGTTTTGTGTTTTTTTTTTAAGTTTATTTATTTATTTTGAGAGAGAGAGAACAGGGGAGGGGCAGAGAGAGGGAGAGACAGAATCCCAAACAGGCTCTATGCTGTCAGTGCAGAGCCCAGTGGGGGGCTTGAACTCGAAAGTGAGATCACTACCTGAGTTGAGATCAAGAGTAGTGTGCTCAGGGCCGCCTGGGTGGCTCAGTCAGTTAAGCGTCTGACTTCGGCTCAGGTCATGAGCTCGCGGTTTGAGAGTTTGAGCCTCGCATCAGGCTCTGTGTGGACAGCTCAGAGCCTAGAGCCTGTTTCAGCTTCTGTCTGTCTGTCTGTCTCTCTCTCTCTCTCTCTCTCTCTGCCCCTCTCCCACTCATACTCTCTCTCTCTCTCTCAAAAATAAATAAACATTAAAATAAATTAAAAAAAAAAAAAAAGTAGTGTGCTCAACTGACTGAGCCACCCAGTTGCCCCCTAAAGGTTTCTTCATAAGCTTGCACATTTCTGGCCATGCGCAAATATATAAATATTTTAATGTTTTGTTGCTGGTGGAAATGAGGCCTTTCTGCTGCACGTCAAGAATGCTGTGTAGTTGTTGTATATTATATGAACAATCAGAGTAGTTGACCTTTAAGTTTCCTTCCAGCTGTTTGGATATTAAGTGTAATGCATAGTTACTACTCTCAAGGAGCTTGCAGTGTGCCTCAGTATTTGCAAAGACAAGGTAGAATGTGGGGGAAAAGATTCTTCCATCTTTTGCCAAATAATTAATAATGAATATGCAGATAAAATAATTCCTAATTTGTAGAATATATGTAGATCTCCATGACTGTTAAAGTTCTGTGCATGTCAATATTTCATCAGTGACTCAATTTGGCCCAAACAGTACCAAATAAAAAGTAATACCTTTTTTATATAACTTGGAAGGAAAAAAAAAAAAAGGAAATGAGGCCTTTTCTCCCTTTAAATCTTCTATTGTTTTTTGCATTTATACATATTGGCTATTGATTTTCATACATTCATTTTATAGCCTACCATTTTATTAGATTCTCTTAGATTTGTGCTCAGAATTTTTAATGCTGTTTTCAAGTACATTGGAAAGAGGTGCCAGGTATTATATAGCTTTTTTGGAAGGGTTGCTAAATTCCTGTTTGAGAGACCTTATTTATTACCTATACATTTTTCCTGGTGTAGATATGTAGGATGATGAACCCTAGCAAGTTGAAAAAGAATCAATTCTTTGATTTAAAATTTCAGGGTTTTTACTTGGTGGGTGTGTTAAGGGTGATATGAAATCCATTTATTGGTATGTGATGCAATTTACTTAAGTGAAATAACCCAGTTAGTACATGTGTTTTTGAATAATTTAGTAACATGTTTTTATCTTGTAGAAGTTTCATTGAGTGTAATCAAGTTTTTATTTTTCTCCTATTTTTTAACATTTTTAAATTTATTTTTGAGAGAGAGAGAGAGAAAGGTGGGGGGAAGGGGCAGGGAGAGTAAGAGCAGGAGACACAGAATCGGAAGCAGGCTCCAGTCTCCATGCTGTCAGCACAGAGCCTGACATTGGGCTTGAACTCATTAACCATGAGATCATGACCTGAGCTGAAATCGGACACTTAACCAACTGAGCCACTCAAGCGCCCCTTATTCTTTTCTTTATACAAATAGTGAGTATAGGAAATCTACAAGAAATCACCAATTTGTATATTGTGGCTGACCAAGACTTTGCATCAGTATAGGCTCTACTTGAAGAGTTTTCTAATCTTTCATATTTTAGAAATAAAGATCTGCTTCCCTCAAAAAGTGAGAGGGTTTGAGCCTTGAGTGGCTCAGTTGGTTAAGCATCTGACTCTTGATTTCGGCTCAGGTCATGTTTTGTGAGTTTGAGACCCACATCGGGCTCTGTGCAGGGAGCCTGCTTGGGATTCTCTCTCCCTCCCTCTCTTCTGCTTGCACACACACTCTCTCTCTCAAAATGAATAAATAAACATTTTTAAAAAAAGGTAAGAGTGGTTTCTCATAAGCTGTGAAGAGAGGGAACTTTTGGGATAGTTATTTTTGTTGAAATTGTTTTATGAAAAGTGCTTTACTGTGATCTTTTAAAAATTTTGGGACTTGAAGCTAGAGCATGTTTTCTTGAGCAGAAAAATATTCCCACAGTTCAGAAGCATAAACTGAATTGTCTTATTTTATCCAGATGGACTCTGGAGTATTAGGCTGTTAGCATAAAATTACTTGCATTTCCCTTCCTTGCTTTTCTGATACTTACATATATATATGTAATATATATATATATATATATGTGTATATATATATATATATATATATTCTACACAGGAAACACAGTATCTGTCATCTGAACTTATATATATATATGTATATATATATGTATATATGTGTATATATATATATGCTTTTCTGATATTTACATATATATGTAATATATATATGTTATATATATATGTAAATATATATTTACATATATATGTAATATATATACATATATATGTAATATATTTCTGATATTTACATATATATATGTAATATATATATATATTCTACACAGGAAACACAGTATCTGTCATCTGAACTTTTTAAATGGGCTCTAGTCTTACAGATACTAAACTTTTTAGGTTTTAAATAAAGCATATATATCAGAAATACTTTGAAGAGTAATTGAGATCTCAGTTGTTTTTTCCTTGATCTCTCCCTTTTTCAAGATAAATGAGAAGGAATTATTTGATAAAGTGTTTTACTTTGTTATGTAGCGTGCTTGGGTTTCTGATGCTTTGTATGATGAATGTGAGAAAAGTAAGAGAATTGAAAATTGGAGTAAGTGTAGAATGCCACAATAGATTTTAGTAATAAGAGTCTTAAGTCACAGTAGTAAATAATAATAGACAAATGGGATAAGGATAATATGAATGTCCTTAGCGGTAATTAGGAAATTATGTTCATCCTAAAAAAACAAAACCAGTAAACTGTTAAAGTCAAATTTGATGGCATTTAATAGTGAGAAAGAACGCTGATAGTGTAGTCTTGCAAAATTGAATTATGTAATGTCTCTTTTGTATAAAAGAATAGTTTCAGAGGTATTACGTTTTCCTTTTTAGATATAGTTAATGAAAATCTGATGATTGTATGTATTGATTGACAAAGTGTGCAAAAGCCAGTATTGTCAGGTAATAGAAAAAATTACTTGCCTTATTAAATCCACTATGAGTTTAAAGTGTGTGTGTGTGTGTGTGTGTGTGTGTGTGTGTGTGTGTGTGTGTAGGTTGTTTGGTTAAATCTGCTTTTTATATAGTTGTTTTAGATTTGTCAACAGCAGGCCATCAGGTTTCTACTCTTAATCTCTGTGGTATTTTTCACACATCGAAAGCCCCTTACAGATGAGTTTATTGCACATTATGATATTAGTGCTTCATTATGAGTTGATGTTATTTCTTGAATGAAAACAATGGCATCTATCCTTTTTTTTTTAAACTAAATATTAGAGTGGTAGAAAGTTGTTTAATTTCATGAGTGTCTGAACTAGTATTTGCTCTTAATGCTAACTAAGGTGATAGTTTCTAATTGCTATCACAGGTGGAATCATTCCTTGGTTATTTTTGCTTCAGATTTTTAAGAATGAGGAAATAAAAATCTTTCATATTTCTATGTGTTTATGCTTCAAAGGCACACAGTCTTCTTGGTCAAAAAGCCTGTATCATACATGTAATGTCAGATCACAATTGATTATCAGAAAATCCTTCCCTGACTTCCTCTTACCTAAAGATCTCCTAATTATTCTTACAAGCACAGTATTAAGTTTCCAACCCCGTAAATGTTTTTCTTCTACATCAGACCATCTTCCCTCAAGAGCTCATTATGAAGAACATCTTGCACAGCGCCTGGCACTCAGTGTTTGTTAAATGAAGCAATTGGTGACTTTGCAAGTATTCTCTAATGTTTTCCTCAAAAATGAAATCTAGGCACAAGTGAATTTCACAATTAAATCTTTAACTTTGTATTTGTAGCAATTGAAAGTGTATATGGTGTTTGCATAATGAATATTCATTGTCAAAGAATTGTCTTTGAATAACATTCCTGATTATGAGTAACTTGGTTATTAAGAGCATAGCTTTTTGGAATCAAGACAGTCTGGATTTAAATTTGTTAATTTCTCAGAGAGCCAGTTATGTGTTCTATAAAATAGATTTAATAATAATGCCTGCCTCATAGGATCATTGTGGAGTAAATGAGCTTTACACATAAAGCTTCTGGCACAATGTCTGGCACATAGTAAGTGCTTGGTAAGAGGCAGGTCTTTTCTGTTCATTGCTAGTGTGGTAGCATCATCAGCATTATCAGTTTCTGAGCAAGTACCATGGTTCATATGTTGAACCAAGGACAAAACATTTCTAGTTAGGAAAGCTGTACAATTATGTCAAGTTAATATTCTGCTGTGTGAGAGTGCTAAAAACATATTGTTGGCTATGAGTTAATATTTTATTAAAGATAACCAAAACACATTTTAGGAACAAAAAAAATCACCTTGTTCAAGCACTATTAACTTGTTCTGGGTAATTAACAACTATAATTTTTTGAAGGTTATAGGATATTTGTAATCGGCAAAGATTGATTCTACTTTTTGAGGCTTTAGGATATTAACATACATAAAAGAGGTTGCTATCCCAACAAATAAGAGTCCAGGACCAGATGGCTTCCCAGGGGAATTGTACCAGACATTTAAAGTAGAGATAATACCTATCCTTCTCAAGCTATTCGAAAAAAATAGAAAGAGAAGGAAAACTTCCAGACTCATTCTATGAAGCCAGCATTACTTTGATTCCCAAACCAGACAGAGACCCAGTAAAAAAAAAAAGAGAGAACTACAGGCTAATATCCCTGATGAATATGGATGCAAAAATTCTCAATAAGATACTAGCAAATTGAATTCAACAGCATATAAAAAGAATTATACACCATGATCAAGTGGGATTCATTCCTGGGCTGCACGGCTGGTTCAATATTCGCAAATCAATCAATGTGATACATCACATTAATAAAAGAAAAGATAAGAACCATGTGATCCTGTCAATCGATGCAGAAAAAGCATTTGACAAAATTCAGCATCCTTTCTTAATAAAAACCCTCGAGAAAGTTGGGATAGAAGGAACATACTTAAACATCATAAAAGCCATTTATGAAAAGCCCACAGCTAATATCATACTCAATGGGGAAAAACTGAGAGCTTTCTCCCTGAGATCAGGAACACGACAGGGATGTCCACTCTCACTGCTGTTGTTTAACACAGTGTTGGAAGTTCTAGCATCAGCAGTCAGACAACAAAAGGAAATCAAAGGCATCAAAATTGGCAAAGATGAAGTCACGCTTTCACTCTTTGCAGATGACATGATATTATACATGGAAAATCCGATAGACTCCACCAAAAGTCTGCTAGAACTGATATGTGAATTCGGCAAAGTCGCAAGATACAAAATCAATGTACAGAAATCAGTTGCATTCTTATACACTAATAATGAAGCAACAGAAAGACAAAGAAACTGATCCCATTCACAATTGCACCAAGAAGCATAAAATAGCTAGGAATAAACCTAACCAAAGATGTAAAAGATCTGTGTGCTAAAAACTATAGAAAGCTCATGAAGGAAATTGAAGAAGATATAAAGAAATGGAAAAACATTCCATGCTCATGGATTGGAAGAATAAATATTGTCAAAATGTCAATACTACCCAAAGCTACCTACACATTCAATGCAATCCCAATCAAAATTGCACAAGCACTCTTCTGGAAGCTAGAACAAGCAATCCTAAAATTCATATGGAACCACAAAAGGCCCCAAATAGCCAAAGTAATTTTGAAGAAGAAGACCAAAGCAGGAGGCATCACAATCCCAGACTTTAGCCTCTACTACAAAGCTGTAATCATCAAGACAGCATGGTATTGGCACAAAAACAGACACATAGACCAATGGTAGAATAGAAACCCCAGAACTAGACCCACAAAAGTATGGCCAACTCATCTTTGACAAAGCAGGAAAGAATATCCAAAGAGACAGTCTCTTTAACAAATGGTGCTGGGAGAACTGGACAGCAACATGCAGAAGGATGAAACTAGACCACTTTCTTACACCATTCACAAAAACAAACTCAAAATGGATAAAGGACCTGAATGTAAGACAGGAAACCATCAAAACCCTAGAGGAGAAAGCAGGAAAAAACATCTCTGACCTCAGCCGCAGCAATTTCTTACTTGACACATCCCCAAAGGCAAGGGAATTAAAAGCAAAAATGAACTATTGGGACCTCATGAAGATAAAAAGCTTCTGCACAGCAAAGGAAACAATCAACAAAACTAAAAGGCAACCAATGGAATGGGAAAAGATATTTGCAAATAACATATCGCACAAAGGGCTAGTATCCAAAATCTATAAAGAGCTCACCAAACTCCACACCCGAAAAACAAATAATCCACTGAAGAAATGGGCAGAAAACATGAGTAGACACTTCTCTAAAGAAGACATCCAGATAGCCAACAGGCACATGAAAAGATGCTCAATGTCGCTCCTCATCAGGGAAATACAAATCAAAACCACACTCAGATATCACCTCACGCCAGTCAGAGTGGCCAAAATGAACAAATCAGGAGACTATAGATGCTGGAGAGGATGTGGAGAAACAGGAACCCTCTTGCACTGTTGGTGGGAATGCAAACTGGTACAGCTGCTCTGGAAAACAGTGTGGAGGTTCCTCCAAAAATTAAAAGTAGACCTATCCTATGACCCAGCAATAGCACTGCTAGGAATTTCTCCAAGAGATACAGGAGTGCTGATGCATAGGGGCACTTGTACCCCAATGTTTATAGCAGCACTCTCAACAATAGCCAAATGATGGAAAGAGCCTAAGTGTCCATCAACTGATGAATGGATAAAGAAATTGTGGTTTATATACACAATGGAGTACTATGTGGCAATGAGAAAGAATGAAATATGGCCTTTTGTAGCAACGTGGATGGAACTGGAGAGTGTTATGCTAAGTGAAATAAGTCATACAGAGAAAAAAGATACCATATGTTTTCACTCTTATGTGGATCCTGAGAAACTTTACAGAAAACCATGGGGGAGGGGAAGGGAAAAAATGTTAGAGAGGGAGAGAACCAAACCATAAAAGATTCTTAAAAACTGAGAATGAACTGAGGGTTGATGGGGGGTGGGAGGGAGGGGAGGGTGGGTGATGGGTATTGAGGAGGACACCTTTTGGGATGAGCACTGGGTGTTGTATGGAAACCAATTTGACAATAAATTTCATATTAAAAAAAAGAATGTAGATAAAAAATTGCCTTTATATTCTACCTTACTCTAATAAACTTAGTTTATTGAAAAAAAAAAAAGAGAGAGATTGCTAGTTTTCATCTGCTTCACACTAGGAATTGCTGCTGGAGTGGAAATTGGCAAGAATGACTGAAAGAAACTGGTATCGGTGTTGCAAAACTGTTGAAGAGATAGATCATGACCTGAAATGAGGGCTCTGAGAAAGTAACATAATCCTCTGTCAATGTCATGAACTGTTTGCCTTACAATATTTAAACTTTAAATATGCTTACTTTGAAATGCCAGGATTCCTAACTGGGAAATACATATGGTTTAGTAAAGTTGCATTCCTCATATAAATCTATGCCTTTCAATAAGAAATCTTAGGGACATTCTCTTTTTTTCATGGAAAACCATAAAACTGAAATCTTTGTGCTTTTCTTTGGCTCTGTGCATGGTATAGTGATACTGCTTAAAGCCTTCAGAGATCGAGAATCTGCCAACACTGAATGAATAATTTAGCCTAAATCGTAGATGAATCACATCCTCAGTTTCTTGTGTGCAGTTTTTATCTTGTATGTGGATTGTTGTGGTGCTTTTAAAAGTTATTAGCACAACTTTTTTTAAAAATTTTTTTTCAACGTTTATTTATTTTTGGGACAGAGAGAGACAGAGCATGAACGGGGGAGGGGCAGAGAGAGAGGGAGACACAGAATCGGAAACAGGCTCCAGGCTCTGAGCCATCAGCCCAGAGCCCGACGCGGGGCTCGAACTCACGGAGCGCGAGATCGTGACCTGGCTGAAGTCGGACGCTTAACCGACTGCGCCACCCAGGCGCCCCAGCACAACTTTTTAATACTTCACCTTTTCTGTTTCTAATGCATGACTTTTTAAAAAATCAAAACCTAATGCATGACTTTTTAAAAAATCAAAACACTAAAATAGGGGTGTGTGGGTGGCTCATTTGGTTAAGTGGCGGGCTCTTCGTTTCAGCTCAGGTCATGATCTCTGAGAGTGAGAGAGATCCCCACGTTGGGCTCCATCTCATGGTCCTGAGATAGAGCCCCTCATAGGGCTCCACTCCCTCCCCCCACCCCGTGGAGCCTGCTGAAGATTCTTTCTCTCCCTCTCCCCTCTTTGCACCATGTGCTTGTGTTGTCTCCATCACTCTCCCTCACTCTCAGAACAAAACAAAAACAAAAAACGCCAAAATAAGTGAGAGTCCCTTCCTTCTACCTCTCCCTTCCTGTTACCTACATCTAGCCACTGGTTCCTTGTATATATATGTTTCTAGAGCTTTTCTATACATGTGTGAATTCTGTGTGCAGAATTCTGTGTGTGCACTATATACTCATACATGTAGTTTGTATCATTATGCACCTTGCTCTTCTAATTCAGTACCGTGTTATGGAAATCATGTCCATACATAAGGCTCTACTTCCTATGGCATTTCATAGTATGAATTTACCATAATTTTATTTGATCATTTCCTAGTAATCAGCATTTAGGTTGTTTTTACATTTTATAAATATTGCTGCAGTGAATACATACACATATTTGTACATTTTTAGAATATTTTTGGAATAGATTGCTAGGGGTGAAATTATTAGGTCAAAGGATATGTGTTTTAAAATGGTGACAGTAAAAAATTATTTCTTTAAAAATTATTCTCCCAATACCCTCCTCTAAATATGTGAGGATGTCCATTTTGCTCCTGTTTTTTCCTTTCATTCATGTCATTTATTCAAGTCATTAATTTATTTGATTTTGCCAAACTGATATGCCAAAATATGCATTTTATTATTTTAACTTACATTCTTTGATTTTAACTGGGCTTAATAATTTAAAAATATTTATTATTTATATTTCTTCTACAGATTGCTATTTTGTATCATCCTTCATCCATTTTCTACCTACTTATTTTGCCATGTAGAATCCTTAATTGTATCTGGTGAGATATGTTGCTTCTTTTTCTGTGATTTCCTTCATGTTAGTTTTGAGAGGACCTCTCTCCATGATTATCAAAATGCACTATCTTTTTTCTAGTATTTCAGTAATTGTGCTTTTTATATTTAAGTCTTACAACACCTGAATTTATTTTTGTGTATAGCATGAGATAAAGGAGTCTGATTTTTCCCTCCATCTGAATAAACAGTTGTTCTAAAAGGGTCTTTGCACCGCTGATTTGAATTGCTATCTTTATCATTTTCTAAATTTGGACTCTTTTGTTCCATTGATTTATTGGTCTATTCATGTGCCAGAAACACACTTTTCTAATTATTGTGTCTTTTTCATATGTGTTTTGGTACTTGATACAGCAATATCCTCTTCATTAATCTTTGAAAAATTTTCCTTGGTTAATCATACGTTTTCACTTCCAGATGTATTTTTAAATGTTCTTTGCATGTTTTCTAGAGAAAATTTGCTAATGTGCAGTGGGATGGCATGCCCTTTGCTCTTTAGGCTGTGAACAGATGACTTAGTAGTCTCAGATACTCTGTGCTCTTATAGCAACGCTTTGACCATACTGCCCTCTGACTTCCTGTGATTGTCATCACTGGCTGTCACTGCCTCTTACCTTTTCTCTTTGCTACTCTGTTCTCTTTTAGCATCTTACCAACACAAGAAGCCTCTACTGATTTCTTTGCCTCTGTTCTTCAGCACTTGTGTAGAGCTTCTAACCTTTTGTTGCTCACACTGGCCAATCAGAATGTAAGCAATAGTAGTACATCAGGTTATGACCTTAGGTTTTCCTCACTCTTAGCCCTTTCATTGTTGCTGGCTGCTTAGAGTGTGCTTTACAAATGCGAAATAAACTTTTTTTTTTTTTTTGAGTCATGCTTTTGGAGCTGTTTCATTGCTCAGATTTACAAGAGGTCTGTTCTTATAACTGAGATATTATTGGATAATTATTATGATAGTGTGTTTGTGTCATGCACAGTTTGAGGTGACATTCTTACTTGCTTTACTACCTTTGCTCTAACCTTTCAGCTAAGTCCTTAAATGTTGTAGTAGGATATATACCATGTCAACATGATCAGACCGAGTTTGGAGTTAAACGGTATGATTAACTGTACCAGTCTCTACTGTTGGATAACAGCTTCATGAAAATTTGTATTTGTAAAACAGATAATTTTAAAAGATGGGTTTTTATGTTATATAGTAATTATTTGGTTTGCATAAACGTCATCTTAACTAGACACGTAACTATGAAGCTTCTTGATTTTAATGGCTTTTTTTATGGAATTACTATTTTTTTTTCTGAATATACCTAATAGAGTTCATTTTAAGCAGATTCATGTAGATGTCTCAGTATTTTCCTGGGTTATCCAAATCTTGAGAATCACTTCACTGAGTTAAGACAGTGGAAAACAAAAGTACAAAAATCTCACACTGTGTCTTTGGTCTTAGGTACACATTGAAATTGTTCAATTTTTTAAATAAGATTTTTTTCTGATTATGAAAATATTTGCTTATCTGATCATACTTAGCGAACAGAACATTGTAACAGAGAAAAAACATTACCTGCCCTGCTGCAAATATAAAATGAAATTTCATGCATTTATATGGAGGCTTGATTAATAATGGAATAATAGTTGATAGTGGGCACTTGTATTTACCTGTTTTGTTCTAAGCACTTTATAAGTACTGACTAATTTAAGTCTCACAGCTACCTCATTTATATAGTTTACGTCATTTATTATCTTCATTTTACAGATGAGGAAACTGGCACATGGAGGTTGAAGAACTTGCTTATGGTCATATAGGCTAATAAATGCATTATGTGTGTGTTCATAATAAATGATGGAGATCAGACTTAAACTCCTAGAACATGTATATAACCACTGTCTTTATTGCCTTTGTATGTATTAGTATTTGCATGCATATATGTATCATCTTGCCTACGTATCTATTTATTTTAATCGAATAAGAGTTTCTAAAAGGATTATTGTAGTTTGCCCCTAGGATAAATAGAAAATAAAAGTGAAAATGTTCACTTTTCTAATTTTAAAAAATAGATTTTTTAAAAGACTGGTATTATGAATTCATAGGTATTTGTTCCATATTGTGAGTTTCTTATTCTGGGAGAATAGAGAGTCATTACCTCAGCAGTTTAATGGATTTACATTTCATCTGACTCACAGGAAAGTCTCTTTCCAGGTGAGATTGACTTTGGGAGGAGGTTATAACACTGACCAAGGGCAGTAGGAGCTCATTGTCCAGTTTCTTTACTTCAGCCCTTAAAGACCTATGTGGGCTTATAATGGCAAACCACAAGTTATCCTGTCAAAATGTGGTACCTGAAAATAATATTCAGCAGCACCAGGGAGATCAGTTCCAGTTATTGTTGGTGATCTGGATATGTAGCCACTGCTGTGCCTGTTTTTGGCCTCGTGACCACATTTACCCTTGTCTTGTTCTGTGAACTGGTCTTCTGTTTTCCATAATCTGCTCTTAAGTTCTTTTTCCTGTCCATCTGGCTAAGGTGTTTCATAACTTACTTGAGAATATGCAGTCTTGATACTTTGCAGCCTGACTGAAGTCAGGTCCAGCTTTATTGGAGAGGAATGGCCCAGCTCCATTGTGGCTTTTCATGTGAAGACTGTTCTAGACAACTCTGGATTGGAAGTGCAACAGAGACCATAGCTGTTTATTCCTGAAAATAATTGCTTAAGT
This sequence comes from Leopardus geoffroyi, assembly GCF_018350155.1. Classification (NCBI taxonomy): domain Eukaryota; kingdom Metazoa; phylum Chordata; class Mammalia; order Carnivora; family Felidae; genus Leopardus; species Leopardus geoffroyi. The sequence continues at coordinate 108,303,786 of NC_059336.1, forward strand.
AAACATAGTGTGGTTCTTGTGAATTTTGGCTCTGGACACCACAAACTGGAAAATGTGGGATGAAATAGAATTTTAACCATTTTTGTCCATTCCCATTAAATTATTTCAGCTTCATTGATCATCATTTCAGGCCTGCTGTAATGCAATATGGCCTTAGAGGTCGTCCTACCTTCCACTGGCTCCACCTGCACTTCATCCTCCGAGATTATGGTAACGTTATAGAGGTAAAAGCCCAGCAGTAACAGAAGCAAGTGAGATGCATTTGAAGGGTTTTAGGAACACAGAAGAAATGTGGAAATTATGGTATTCATATTGGGGATTCTCCTGTAATAATAGGTGACTTTTTACTGAAAGGAAGAATAATGGTAGAATAATTTTATATAGTGTGCCTCTAATATCGCTAGGGGTGCTTTATGAAAGTAGCATTCATTGATTTGATAAAGTTAAGTTTGTCTCTCTTTGGAATATATTTATGTTTGTATCATAAAAAAAAGCATATGTATGTCCTCATATCACTGGGTTTGGTGTTGTATAAGTTCTTTATATTTTTTGGATACTAACCCTTTATCAGATATGTCATTTGCAAATATCTTCTCTCTTTCACTAGGTTGTCTTTTAGTTTCAGTGGTTGTTTCTTTCACTGTGCAGAAGCTTATTTTGATGTAGTCCCAATAGTTTATTTTTGCTTTTGTTTCCCTTGCCTCAGGAGACATATCTAGAAAAATGTTGCTATAGCCAATGTCAGAGAAATTACTGCCTGTGCTCTCTTCTGTCTAGCATTTCTGTGGTTTCAGGTGCTACATTTAAGTCTTTAATCAGTTTTGAGTTTATTTTTGTGTGTGGTGTAAGAAAGTCATCCAGTTTCATTCTTTTGCATATAGCTGTCCAGTTTTCCCAACACCATTTGTTGAAGAGACTGTCTTCTTCCCATAGCATATTCTTGCCTCCTTTGTCAAAGATCAATTGACCATGTAATTGTGGATTTACTTCTGGGCTCTCTATTCTGTTCCGCTGATCTATGTGTCTGTTTTTGTGTCAAGGTCCTATTGTTTTGATTGCTTTGTAGCATATCTTGAAATCTGAGATTGTGATACCTCTACTCCTGTTCTTTTCAAGAGTGCTTTGGCTATTTAGGATCTTTTGTGGTTCCATAGAAATTTTAGGATTGTTTTAGTTCTGTGAAATATGCTGTTGTATTTTAACAGGGACTGTATTAAATCTGTAGATTGCTTTGGGTAGTAATGGACATTTTAACAATATTTATTTTTCCAGTCCAAAAGCATGGGATATCTTTCCATTTGTTTGTGGTCATCTTCAGTTTCTTTCATCACTGTTTTATAGTTTATAGAACACAGGTCATTCACCTCCTAATTTTTTCCTAGTCACTTTAATATTTTTGATGCAATTGTAAATGGGACTGTTTTCTTATTTCTCTTTCTGCTACTTCATTATTGGTGTATAGAAGTTCAGTAGATTTCTGTACAGTGATTTTGTATCTTGTGGCCTTACTGAATTCATTTATCAGTTCTAGTAGTTTTTTGGTGGAGCCTTTAGGGTTTTCTATATATTGCATCATGTCATCTGCAAACAGTGTTTTACTTTTTTCTTATCAGTCTGGGTACCTTTTATTTCTTTTTCTTGTCTGATTACTATGGCTGTAACTTCCAGTACTATGTTGAATAAAAGTGTGGAGAGTGCACATCCTTGTCTGTTCCTAATCTTGAGGGAAAAGCTCTCAAATTTTGACCATTGAGTGTGATATTAGCTGTGGGTTTTTCATATATCCTTTATTATGTTGAGGTATGTTCCCTCCAAACCTACTTTGTTGAGGGTTTTTGTCATGGATGGATGTTGTACTTTGTCAAATGCTTTTTCTGCATCTTATTGAAATGATCGTATGGTTTTTATTTCTCTTGTTGATGTGATGTATCACGTTGATTGAACCACCCTTGCATCCCAGGAATAAATCCCACTTGATCTTGGTGAATGTTGGATTTTGTTTTTTTTTTTTTTTTTTTTTTTTTTAATTTTTCTTTTCAACGTTTATTTATTTTTGGGACAGAGAGAGACTGAGCATGAACGGGGGAGGGGCAGAGAGAGAGGGAGACACAGAATCGGAAACAGGTTCCAGGCTCTGAGCCATCAGCCCAGAGCCCAACGCGGGGCTCGAACTCACGGACCGCGAGATCGTGACCTGGCTGAAGTCGGACGCTTAACCGACTGCGCCACCCAGGCGCCCCGGATTTTGTTTTTAAAAATATTGTTGGATTTGGTTTGCTAATATTTTGTTGAGGATTTTTATATCTGTGTTCATCAGAAATATTGGCCTGTAGTTCTCTTGTGGTTTGTAGTGTCCTTATCTGGTTTTGGTATCAGGGTAGCATTGGCCTTGTGGAATGAATTTGGAAGCTTTCCTTCCTCTTCTGTTTTTTGTTTTTTGTTTTTTTGGAATAGTTTGAGAAGAACAGGTATTAACTCCTCTTCTTAAATGTTCAGTGGACTTCACTTGTGATGTCATCTGGTCCTGGACTTTTTGGGAATTTTTTGATTACTGTTCATTGCTGGTAATCAGTCTGTTCAAATTTTCCGTTTCTTCCTGATTCAGTTTTGAGAGGTTATATGTTTCTAGAAATTTATCCATTTCTTCTAGGTTGTCCAGTTTGTTGACATATAATTTTTCATAATATTCTCTCTAATCCTCTGTATTTCTGTGGTGTTGGTGGTTATTTCTCCTTTCTTTCTCTTCTTTTTAAAAATCTTTTTGTTTTGTGAGAGGCGAAGAGGGGGAGTGGGGCTGAGCGGTAGAGAGAGAGAAAATCTTGAGCAGGCTCCACGCTCAGCACGGAGCCCCGTGTGGGGCTCGATTTCATGACCCTGGGATCACGACCTGAGCCGAAATCAAGAGTTGGATGCTCACCTGACTGAGCCACCTAGGTGCCACCTCCTTTCTTTTCTGTTTCTGTTTGTTTGAGTGTGCGTATTCTCTCTCCTCCCCCTCACTCTGTGTGTGTGTGTGTGTGTGTAAGAGAGAGAGAGAGAGAAAGAGAGAGAGAGAGTGTGTGTCTGGGTAAGCAGTTTATTTTGTTGCTCTTTTCAAGGAACTAGCTCCTGATTTCATTGATTTTTTTTTTTTTTTTTTTTTTTTTTAGTTTCTATTTCATTTATTTCTGCTTTTTATTGTTTCTTTTTTCTTTTTCTTTTTTCTTTTTTTTTTTTTTTTTTTACTGTTTTTGGCTTTTGTTTTTTCTTGTTTTTCTAGTTTCTTTAGGTGTAAGGTTAGGTTGTTTATTTGAGATTTTTTTCTTCTTGAGGTAGGCTTATATTGTTATAAACTTCCCCTCTTAGTACAGCTTTTGCTGCATCCCAAAGATTTTGGACCATTGTGTTTGCATTTTTATTTGCCTTCATGTATTTTTTGATTGCCTCTTTGATTTTTTGGTTGACTCATTGTTTAGTAGCATGTTATTTAACTTCCATATATTTGTGTTCTTCCCAGAATTTTGTTGTTGTTGTTGTTGATTTCTACTCTCATAGTGTTGTAGTCAGAAAAAATGCATGCATGGATGGTGCCCTTGGGTGGCTCAGTCGGTTAAGCATTAGATTCTTGATTACAGCTCAGGTCATGATCTCACGGTTTGTGGATTTGAGCCCCACATTGAGCTCTGCACTGACAGCATAGCATGGAGCCTGCTTGGGATATTCATTCATTCTCTCTCCCTCCCTCCCCCCCCCCCCCCCTCTCTCTCCTTCTCTCAAAAATAAATAAACATTTAAAAAAAAGAAAAAAATGCATGGTAGGACTTCAGTCTTTGAATTTGCTGAGATTTGTTTTGTGGGCTAATATGTGATCTCTTCTGGAGAATGTTCCATTTGCACTTGAAAAGAAGATGTATCCTGCTGTTTTACGATGGAATGTTCTGGATATATCTATTAGATACATCTGGTCCAGCGTATCATTCAAAGCCACCGTTTCCATGTTGATAATCTGCTTGGATGCTCTGTCCATTGATGTCGATGGGGTGTGAAAGTCCCCAACCATTATTGTATTACTGTTGATTACTTCCTTTATGTTCACTGTTAGCTCCTTTATGTATTTGGGTGCTCTCGTGTTGGGTACATAAGAATTTACAATTGTTATACTTTCCTGTTGGATTGTTCTATTTGTGATTATATAGTGTCCTTTTTTGTCCCTTGTTACAGTCTTTTAGTCTTTTTTGTCTGATGTGTAAGTACTGCTACTCTGGCTTTCTTATCACTTCCATTTGCACACTAAATGCTTTTTCCATCCCTTCACTTTTGTTGTGTGTGTGTGTGTCTTTAGGTCTGAAATGAGTCTCTCCTCGGCAGCACAAACATAGGTCTTGCTTTTTTATCCATTCCATCACCCTGTGTCTTTTGATTGGAGCATTTAGTCTGTTTACATTCAAGGTAATTATTTATAGGTATGTACATATTGCCATTTTGTTACTTGTTTTATGGTTGTTTTTGTAGTTCTTCTCAGTTCCTTTCTTGGAAAAGTGGGTCTTAATATTTGGGTTATGGACACTTTGAGATACCTGATGGAAGCTATAGAATTTCTTTCCAGAAAGATGCATTAACATATTACCAGTTTGCATTCAGTGTCAGAGGCATCTTGGGTTCCCTGAACCTATCCTTGGGTCCCAGGTTAAGAACCCATGATTTAGTAAAGGACAATTAGCTTTGTATATCTCTGTAACCTTTGAAAGCATCACTTTATGACAGTTTATAGGTAATTGACAATACTGAGTTAACAGAAAATGCTAAGTTTTGTACCACACACTTAATAAATATATAGTATTTCTTTGAATTGAAAAAAAAATGTACATTTTGCACCTAACGTAGCATCCCATTACCTGGAAAAGTCAGTCTTCATTCCTCAGGAATACTAGTTTATGAGGTGTTAACTCTGTATTTCCATAAAATAAACTATACTTAGCATTTTAATCATTAATGTTCTGGGGCCTTTTTGTGCTAGTGAGATTATGAGCATCTCTTTCCCACTCTGTGTTCAGAGATTTCAAGCTCTGGTAGCCATGGTGGGAGTGTTTACAATGTAAAATACCACCAATCAAGGCTTGCTCTCTCCTTTTCCCCCAAACTGATTTTTTAAACATTTATCAGCATGCAACTGATATTAATTACTCATTCGGCAAACATCTTTTGAGTTCCTGTTCGAGACACTGTCCTAGGTGCCAGAGGATACAGCAGGGAATAAAAAACATTTACTTAAGTGAACATCATTTTCTAAATCTTAAATTTGCTAATGAAAATGGGGAAGAATTGGGAGTTCCTTTTAATCAAATCATGGTGAGAGAGTGGAGTCAAAAGCAAATGGATTTCCTTACTGTAAACTCTTCAGACTCTTTTTTTTTTATGTTTATTTTTGAGAGAGAGAAAGAGACAGAGCATGAGCAGGGAAGGGGCAGAGAGAGAGGGAGACACAGAATCTGAAGGAGGCTCCAGGCTCTGAGCTGTCAGCACAGAGGCTGATGTGGAGCTCAAATTCACAAACCGTGAGATCATGACCTGAGCTGAAGTCGGCCTCTTAACCGACTGAGCCACCCAGGTGTCCCTTTTCAGACTCTTTTAATGTACTATTGTACATTGTTAATCTCTAGGAAGAGAATATATAGTATTATTTTCAGTGCAAGAAACTCTTTCCCCCCACCCCCCTCCAGAATATATTTAATATCTTTCAGAAATACTATTCTGCTGTCCTGTGGCAGTCGCATCCTAGATGTTAGGAATTAGTGAATGAAGGGCATTTACTCAAAGAGTGTAGGTCAGAGTGTGGCCGGGGCTTCTGAAGACAGGCCTTCCCACCATCTGCTTTATAGGTGGTTCATTTATGGTTTGTGGATTGAATTGTTTAATGATGGTGTCCTGAGTCATTCTGTTGTAATTTCATTTCCAGTAATTAAAGAACATTTTATTTTACGTAGTGGAAAAGCATTGTTCTACTTCTGTTGTTGTTAAATTTAGAAAAATTCTTTTCTTCTTGATCTGCAGTTTCTGATTTGGGGACTCCTAATGGTACGTGCAGGTGAATGGCCACCACCTACCCTCTGCTGCTGGATTTCTCCTCAGCAGTGGGCCGTGCTTGCTCTGGAACCTCTGCCTGTACTGGGAGTCTCTGAAACCCTCTTCACCTGCCGCGTCCCCTTCATTAAGCTGTAGTGTTTCTCAGAGTGTGGTTGTTGGATTGTATCACAGTTGCTCGGGGGTTATTAAAACTGTAAGTTCCTGGGTCTCGTCACAGACCTGTTGATTCAGAATCTGTTATAGGTGAAGCCCAAGAATTTGTGACTTGAAGCACATTTATAGGTGATTTTTATTGTTTAATTTCCATGTTGAATTATTTAAATTCCATTTTTGGTAGTTGTATATGTTATTTCATACTGTTATAGGGCTATTGACATTTTGGCTAAGACTTTTACTCTGTGGCACTTTACAGGCACAGCAGGACATTTAAAATCCTTGGCTCCTACCTATCAAGTGCATTGTCATCCCCAGAATGCCTTCACACATTCCCAAACACTTCCTTTCTAACACAGGGGGCTAGCGTCCGCCCTAATTAAGCATCACTGCTGTATACTTCTTCTACTATTCTAGAAGTTACTCTTACTAATACATGTATCTAATTTAAGACCTCACATTACTCGCTAACTCCACACCTCCTAAATAATACACATTCCTGAGAGCCCTTTAATATCAATCACGCCTTTCCATTTACATGCCATTTGTTCAGTATTTGAGTTCTATCTTTTAAAAAATGGCATAAATTAGACATTATTATTACTGCTCTCTACAGTCATCAGTGTTTGTTTATATCAACCCAAGATTGCCAAATTATTTTTGCTCCTTTTGGCATTTAGACTGTCTTGAAACTTTTTTTAAAATCTTGAACTATACCTTTAGAAGGATATATTCCATGCCTTTTGGTGGTAAACTCAGTTTTTATAAAAAAATGTATGGGTTTTTTTTTTTTTTGTCCTATTTCTTGAATGATGTTTTTACCTAGGAATGCAATTCTAAATGACTTACTTACTCTTACCTGAGTAGTATTCTGACCTTTATTATTTTTCTGAGAAGTCTAATTGTTCCTTTATAGGAACCTTTCTCTGTCTGATTTTAAAGATCACCTCCTTGCCTTTGGCGGTTTGCAGTTTCATCTGATGTGTCTGGATGTGGATTTCTTTTTTATCCTTCTTGGGACTTTTAGTGTCTCCTGAATATGGCATCCTCTCTTTATTCTGGAAAAATTTCAGCCAATGTCCCTTGAAATATTGCTGCTTCTCCATTTTTTTCCCGTTCTTTCCTTCTGAAATTTTAATCAAATGTAAGTTAATCTCTCTTTCTTGAGATGAGATTTAATGAGACGGGATGGTTTTAAGATGTCTCTTAATCTCTTTCATGTCTTTTATTTCTTTGGCTTTCTTTCCTGATTCAGATCAGTCATTTTGTTTACTGATTCTTCCTCTGTGTCTACTCCAATTAGGTTTTTAATTTCAAGGATTATATATTTTTTCCCCAGAAATTCTATTAGGTGTTTTTTGTTGTTTTTTTTTTTTTTTTTTTCCTGTCTGCCTACTCATTTTTGTTAGCCTCTTATTTCTGGCCTATATATTCAATATTTTATTTCTGTACATTTTTATTTTATTTTTTGAGAGTGGGAGAGGGGAGGGGCAGAGAAAGATAGGGGATCCAAAGCCGGCTCTGTGCTGACAGCAGTTAGCCCAATGTAGGGCTTGAACTCACAAACCATGAGATCATGACCTGAGCCCAAGTCAACCACTCAACCAACTGAGCCACCCAGGTGCCCCAATTTCTGTAAACTTTTAAGGCATACCTAATTGTAATTTTATATTATATATCTGTAAATTCCAAAATTTGAATTTCTTGCAGGTTTAATTCTGTTTTTTATAGCTTTTGCTGCTGTGGTAGTTTGTTTCCTTTTGGTTTGATAATTTTGTTAATTTCCTATTTGGATAATAGTCATATTTAGGGATCTTCCTGGGATGTGGGTTGAAGGTATGTTTGACTTCATGCAGAGAATTTGTTTCTCTTTCTGACAGGTGCCTTGCATTACCACCAACCTAGAAACAGCTGAAATTCCTTTATTGGCTTGAGGCCCTGGTCCTTGTAAGAAGTGTAAATTTATACTTAACTGAGAACAGGCTTGTAATAATTTTCACTGGACCCCATTCCAGTGAAGTCCTGATTCATATGGTTGTGTTTTTATTTGCTCTCTTTGTTAGTGGCCAGACATGCCCAGCCCCCTCACTGAAGGGTGTGGCCTTTCACAGGTATTGCTGGTTTTAAGTAGTGGTCTCAGTTCCACCTTTCATCACATCTAATAAAAATCAAAATTCAAGTCTCTCTATATTTTTTTTTTAATTTTTTTTTAATGTTTATTTTTGAGAGAGACAGAGACAGAGTGCAAGTGGGGAAAGGGCAGAGAGAGAGGGAGACACAGAATCCGAAGCAGGTTCCGGACGCGGGGCTCAAACTCACAAGCTGTGAGATCATGACCTGAGCTGAAGTCAGTCGCTCAACTGACTGAGCCACCCAGGCGCCCCTCAAGTCTCTATATTTGAAGTTTGAGCTAAGATCATGGTTTTAGCTCTTGCGCACCACTCTAATTTCATTAAATAAACACATTCAACAGATATTTTTGCTGTCTGTGGATTTCTTGTGAGTTTAGCAGTGCATTTAAAAGAGTATTTGTTGTGGGGCGCTTGGGTAGCTCAGCTGGTTAAGTGTCTGACTCTTGATTTCAGCTCAGGTCATGAACTCATGGTTCCTGAGCTTGAGCCCCATCTTGGGCTCTGAGCTGAGCCTGGAGCCTACTTGGGATTCTCTCTCTCCTTCTCTCTCTACCTTTCCCCCCTGCTCTCTCAAAATAAAGACTTTACTTGTTGTATCTTATTTGCTTTATCTAGGTATTTGTAATGTGAGGGATTCTCATGTCTCAGCTAATGTATTTCCAAAAGCAAAAACCTCAGGTAATTTCTGTTTACACTGGGGTTTGAGCACCACTGGGCCAGAGATGCTGCTGCTGTTGCTTCTATAATGGGAAGTTGGAATTTGGTTATCTGCACCCTTATGTTTTCCCAAACTCAATGCCACTGTTAAGTTTTAACCGTATTAGTAGTTAAATTGACATTTGTAGTCTGCCATTGAAAAACGTTACTGATACAGAATAAGCCCACTTTGAATTCTGAATTAAACTTTGAAGTATAATTTATTATGTTGCCTTTTATCATGTACAGATTATTTTCCACTACATGCAGTCATTTGCTAAGTGCATTTTTTTTTAAATGTTTATTTTTGAGAGACTGGGAGAGAGCACAAGTGGGGCAGGGGCAGAGAAAGAGGGAGACAGAAGATTGCAAGAGGGGAGCTGCGCTGACAGCAGACAGCCAGAGGCAGGGCTTGAACTCCTGGACCATGAGATCATGACCTGAGCTCATGACCTAAGCTGAAGTCGAACACTTAACCAACTAAGCCCTCCAGGCGCCCCTGCTAAGTGCATTTTTCACAAAAAGTTAGCATGATAGTCCTAATCTGTTTGTTTGTTTTTTTTTTAATTAGCACCATATAGTCCCAGAAATTTAGATCTTTAAACATCTGGTTTTAAAGGGGCACCTGGGTAGCTCAGTCAGTTGAGCGTCTGACTCTTGATTTCAGCTCGGGTCGTGATCCCAGGGTTGTGGGATTGAGCCCCGTGTGTGGCTCCATGTTAAGTGTGGAGCCTGCTTGAGATTCTCTCCTGCTCCTTTCCCATTCATGCTCTGTCACTAAAATAAAACAAAAAATTTTTTTAAAAATCTGGTTTTAAGAAATAAAGAGCGATTTAAGGTGATTCTGGAAAATAGAGGCTATTGTAAAGATAACGTGTGATATGAAACTGGAAAGTTGTCAGGAACTCAAGGCAGCTTTGGAGATCTGTTCCTTTCTCATGGTCTCTTATAATTTTTTCTGCGCCTTTGTTCTATTCTCTGTTCTTTATTAACTATCTCTTCATAGTATCTTTTCTACTTCTTCAAATCTTTACTTTGCCAAAGGTCTTGCTTGCTAAGATACTGGCATAATTTTATGGCATAGTTTTCACACTGGGTTACATTGTGTAGTGGTACTGTTTCTCAGGATTTCCAAGTTCACACTTTTTAGACCTGTGATGTCTAATATAGTTGTCACTAGCTACACATGGCCATTAAAATGAAAATAATGTGTTGGATCTGTATGCTGTTAACTGTAAAACACTGATGAAAGATACCAGAGAAAACCTAAACAGAGATTGGTGTTCATGGATTGGAAGACTACATAGTAAAGATATCAGTTCTCTCCAAATTGATTTATAGATTTAATGCAATTCCAAATAATCCCAGCAGGATTAAAAAATATATATACAGACAGGTCGATTCTAAAATGTATAGGGAAAGGCAAAAGACGTTGAATAGCTGAAGCAACTTTGAAAAAGAAAAAGAGGAATCACATAATAATTGATTTTTAAGACTTTTTGTAAAGCTACAGTAATCAAGACTGCATGTAGTATTAGTAAGGGATAGACACAAGATCAGTGGATCTATATAGAATCCAGAAATACACCCACACAGTATAGCCAACTGATTTTGACAGAGGTGAAAGGCAGTTCAATGCAGGAAGGATAGTCGTTTCAACAAACAGAACAGTTGGACATATTCCTGCAAAAACAAAAAACCTCGACCTAAGTGTCCCACCTTAAATAAAAATTAAAGTAAAATGTATCAAATCTAAATGTAAAACTTTTTTAGAAGAAAGCATAGGAGAAAATTGGGATTGAGCAAAAAGATTTTTTTGGACATGACACCAAAGCACAATCCATGAAAAAAAATAGTGGATAAATTAGACTTTATAAAAAATATAAACTTTTACTCTCTGTATTAGTTTACTAGGGCTGCCATAACAAAGTACCACAGATTGGGAGGCTCAAACAATTGAAATTTTATTTTCTCGCAGTTGTGGAGACTGGAAATTCAAGATCAAGGTGTTGGTAGAGTTGGCTTCTCCTCAGTCTCTCCATGGATTTCAGGTGGCCACCTTCTTGCTGTTTCTCACATGGTCTTTTCACTGTGCGTGCACATCTCTGGATCCCTTCCTGTTCTTGTAAGAACGCTAGCCCTGCTGGATTAGAGCCACCCGTATGGCTTCATTTAACCTGAATTACCTCTTTAAAAGGCCTGTCTCCAAATACAGTTACATTCTAAGGTATTGGGGGTTAGGACTAAAACATACGAATTTTAGGAATGAATGCACACAATTCAGCCATAACACTCTGCAAATGATGCTATTAAGAATGAAAAGAACTTGTATCTGGAATATATAAAGAACTCTCAAAACTCAACAATACGAAAATAAACATCCCAATTAAAACATAGGAAAAAGATTAGAACACACTTCACCAAAGGATGGCAAGTGAGCACATGAATAGATATTCAACATCATTAGCCATTAGGGAAGTGCAAACTGAAACCACCACGACATGCCATTACACACTTGTTAGAATGGCCAAAATTAAAAGTACAATACCAGTTACTGGCAAGGATGTAGAACAACTGGGACACTCATAAATTGCTGCTGGAAATGGACAATGGTACGGCTACTTTAGAAAGAGTTTGATAGTTTTTACAAAGTTAAACATATACCTATCATATGACCCAGTTTCACTCCTGGGTATTTTTGTAACCCGTACTCAAATTTCTAGGAAGCTTGATTCATAGTCACCAAAAAACTAAAACTAGCTAGTATGTCCTTTCACTGGTAGTGGACGAATGGTGGTATATCCATACAATAGAAAACTACTAAAAAATGAGAAGAAACGAACTAATAGTACATGCAGCCACTTGGTGAAAGAAGACAGTTTCAAAAAGTGACATGATGATGGGCACCTGGGTGGTTCAGTCAGTTAAGCGTCTGACTTTGGCTCATGGTTCGTGAGTTTGAGGCCTGCGTCGGGTTCTGTGCTGACAGCTCAGAGCCTGGAGCCTGCTTCGGATTCTGTGTCTCCCTCTCTCTCTGCCCCTCCCCTGCTCATGCTCTGCATATCTCTCAAAAATAAATAAACATTAAAACTTTTTTTAAAAAGTTACATAATGTTTAAATTTATATGAAATTCTTGAAAAGACAGAACTGTAGTGGCAAAGATCCAGTCAGTGGTTGCCAAGGGTTGGGGGAGGCAAGAATATAACTTCCAAGGGAGTTTTTGCAGTAATGGAACTTTTTTGCTTCTGGCTGGTGACGATGGTTATACAAGTGTATACATGTGTTGAAACTACTAGAACTATGTTTTTTAAAGTTGATTTTTTCCAGTTATAAGCTAAATAAATCCTGGGGATGTAATCTACAGCATGTACTACAGTGATCACAGTTCTGTATTGTATATTTGGAAGATGGTGAGAGAATAGTTCTTAAAAGGTCTCATCACAAGAAAAAAGAACTTTTAAGTGTGTGTGGTGGTAGATGTTAACTAAATTTATTGTGGTAACCAGTTTGCGGTATGTACATATATCAAGTTATGTTGTACACCTGAAACTACTACATTTTAAATGTAGTAATGCCTCAGAAAATTAAAACTCCCAAATCTAAATATTATACTGTATGCACAAATATATAAAATTCAGTTTTTCAGTTGTACTAGACATATTTTAGTTGATCGATAACTACATGTGGCAGTCTATTTATTGCACAATGCAGATACAGAACATTTCCATCAATGCAGAAAGTCCTGTTGGACAACGCTGTTGTAGAGTGAGAGTCAGCCAGTTTTTCCTGTAAACAACCCAATAGTAGGTCTTTCAGGTACTTCATATGGTCTCCTTCTCAACTACTCAACTCTACCATTGTATTGTGAAAGCAGCCATAGACAGTACTTAAATGAACATGGCTGTGTTCTAGAAAAACTTTATAAAAATGGACCTGTTTCAAATCAAGAAACAGACTCTTAACTACAGAGAACAAATAGGTGGTTACCAGAGGTGAGGTGAATGGAGGGGATGGGTGAAATAGGTGAAGGGGATTAAGAGTACACTTTATCATAATGCGCACTGAGTAACATACAGAACTGCTGAATCACCGTATTGTGCACCTAAAACTAATAGAACACTGGAATTAAAAAAAAAAAAAAACGGATATGTTTGCTGACCCCTATGTTAGAGAATCTGGCCTATATCCTTTCTTCATGTCAGCTCAGGGTTTACTGGTGGAGTGACCTTGTGTTTTACCATTCAAATTAAATAAAAATTTAATTATAATTTTGAGAATGAAAGTGGGCACTATTAAGAATTCTGTTAGGACTTAGGCATAAACTAGGAGTGTCCTAAGCAAACCAGGGACTGAGATCACTCTGGCTATCAGTCTTCTGGTGTATTTAGTTGTCCTTGTGGTAGGCTCACACTTGTTCAAGTAACTGGAAAAGCAGTCAAAACTATTCCTTCAGCAGGGATTGTGGGTTAGCCATCTCCCTCTGTAAGGGAGTATTTATTTGGGAGGTACCCTGAGGCTTGGCCCTCCGTTTACACTCAAAATAGCCCGTGTTTTCTGTCCCAGTGCCCTTGCTCATGCTTTTCTTTCTATGCCCTCTTTCCCATCCCTCTTCTGTGTTTGTTGTTATCCAGCCCATCTTGCAAACCTCTGATTAAATGGTAATCTCCTTCATAAAGCCATCCCTGTAACACCCCTTTCAGACTTAGAAGTTGGTATTTATTTTATGAAACTCATGGCACAGTGCTTTATACCATGTCTCCAGACCTGGTGGGACGTCAGAAGTACCTCAGTAGCTTTAAGTACAGATTTACGGTTCCTGTCTTAAATCTGTTGATTGAAAACCAGTGGTGGTGTTTTGTTGTTGCTGTTGTTGTAGCTAGTTTAGTATATGGGATCTGTTAATTTAGACTTAAATTATTCGATGTAAACATTGACCTTTGTAAGGAACGTTAGAAATAGCCTTTTTTCACTTTCTTGTTTTTATTTTTTTTTTTAATTTTTTTTTTAACGTTTATTTATTTTTGAGACAGAGAGAGACAGAGCATGAACGGGGGAGGGTCAGAGAGAGAGGGAGACACAGAATCTGAAACAGGCTCCAGGCTCTGAGCGGTCAGCACAGAGCCTGACGCAGGGCTCGAACTTACCGCGAGATCATGACCTGAGCCGAAGTCGGACGCTCAACCGACTGAGCCACCCAGGCGCCCCATTCACTTTCTTGTTTTTAAATTGCGGGAACATAATTGGGAAGAAGACACAGGGAAATCACTTGCTCAGATCCCATTGCTAGTTACTGGCAGGACTAAACTTCACATATCTTCACTCCCATTTCTGAACCTTTCTTCTTTATATTCATGTCAGACAAACCTTTCTAAGGTGGAAGCTTTGAATACCTGGAAGTGCTTGGTCATAGTCGATGGTCAGATTATTTTATTGGTAGTGATGGTGTCTAACTCACTTTATATAGTATGTAGCATACTTTTTGCTTCTTAACGATTGCTTCTGGGTTATGTTGTTTACTCCCACTCTCACACTCAAGGGATATTTTTCTGATAGTTGGAGACGGTGCAGTAGTCAGCATGAAATTATCTCGGAAAAATCCTTTTCCAAATTCCATCATGAATGGCCTCTAAAAGGCTGACTGAACCAGGCTGACTTCTGGGATACCTTTGAATCATAACAGTTTGCAAAATCCCCTCTAAACTGAGACCAGTTCTAGATCTGTAGGACTTTCCTAACCAGGCCCACTCCCATTTGAGTAAGGTTACCCAGGATCTTTGGGAGTGTGTGTGTTTGGGATGTCCAAGCCAGAATAGAGATAGGGAAAAAGGCATGGGGGAAGTGATGATGACCTAAGCTGAGCTTTAAAGGATTATCTAGGAGTTAGGCCCAGGAAGGAGTTGGGGCAAGCATTCGTCTCGGCAGTATGTTCCAAAGGGCAAACGTGTGGATAGCATTGGGGAATGGCAAGTTGTTTAGTTTGGCTGCAGCACAAAAATGCAAATTAGGAAGTGACGGGGGCAATATAGTAGAGAGTTTTATAGTTAAAATGCTGTATTTCTCAACTAGATACACGCACACAAAAGAATGAAATTGGAGTTCTGGACGCCATGCCAAAATTCACTCAAAATGGATCATAGACCTAAATGGAAGAGCTAAAATTCTAAGATGCTTAGAAGAAAAGATAAGAAAAAATTTTTTGTGACCTTGGGCTAGACATTAGTTTTTTAGCTGTAACACCAAAAGCACAAGCAACAAAAAATAAATTTAAAAACTTGATCAAAACTAAAACCTTTTGTGCTTCAAAGAACACCATCAAGAAAATCAAGACAATCCACAGGTTGGGATTAAATATTTGCAAATCATGTAACTGATAAGAGACTTACATCACAATCTATAAAGAATTCTAGGTCAGTAATAAAAAGACAACACAAAAATGGGCAAAAGTTGAATATGACATTTCTCCAAAGAAAATATTCAGATGGCCAATGAGCATAAAAAGATGCTCAACATCATTAGTCATTAGTGAACTGCAACTCAGACCACAATGAGATACTACTTCACACCCACTAGGACAGCTGAAATAAAAGCCATAACAACAAATGTTGGCAAGGATGTGGAGATATGGAACCCTTGTGTATTGCTGGTGACAATATAAAATGGTGCTGCCACTTTGGAGAAACGTTTGACAGTCCTTCAAAAAGCTAAACATAGAGTTGCCCTGTGATTCGGCACTTCCCCTCTTAGGTCTGTCTGTACCCAAGAGAATTTGAAACAAAAATGTGTACTCTAACATTCATAGAAGCATTATTCATAGAAGCCCCAAAATGGAAACAGCCTAAATATCCTTCAGCTGACAAATCGATAAATAAATTGTGGTACTTCCATACAGTGGAGTATATTCAGTAACGAAAGGAATCATGCACTGATACACAATACATCATGAGTGAACCGGAAAATGTTATGCTCAGTGAAAGAAGCCAGTCACAGAGGACCACATTTTGTATAATCCTATTTTTATGAACTATCCAGAGTAGTCAACTCCATAGAGGTAGAAAGTAGACCAGTAGCTGTCAGGAACTGGGAGGAGGAGGAATAGGGAGTGACTGCTAATTGATTGGTGTAGGGTTTCTTTTTGGGGTGATGAGAAGTTCCAAAGTTAGAAAGCAGTGATGGTTATGAAACTGTGAATGTACTTAAAACCACTGAATTGTATGCATTGAAAGGGTAAACTTTATGGTATGTGAATTATATCTCAATAAAAGCTGTTATGAAAAGTGTTGTAATTAGTGAAAAATTTAAATTCTCTGACAAGGAATTTGAGATTTGTCTTTATAAAAAGGGTTCCTTCCTTCCTTCTTCTTTCCTTTCCTTCCTTTCCTTCCTTTCGCACAGGAGTTGGGTAGGAGCAAAGAGAATCCCAAGTGCAGAGCCCTGTGCAGGGCTAGATCTCACCAACCGCAAGATCATGACCTCAGCCCAAAGCAAGAGTCAGATGCTTAACTGACTGAGCCACCTAGGTGCCCCTTGAATTTTGTCTTTAAAGCAATGGTGTGTATTCCTGAAGAGTTTTTCGTTCAAGAACAACATGATCTGAATATCACTTTCAAAATAAGTGAAGAATGGTGGGCAAGCCAATGATGTGGCAGACAACTCCTAGGTCTAGATGCTAAGAATACTTATCCTCAGTTTTCTGCCCTGAGCAAGTCTGAAATTTTCACATTATTGATACTGAATTGAAAATTTTTAACTTTAGGGGTGCCTGAATGGCTCATTCAGTTGAACGTCTGACTCATGATTTGGCTCAGGCCATGATCTCATGGTTTGTGGGTTTCAGCCCTGCATCAGGCTCTGTGCTGACAGTGCAGAACCTGCTTGGAATTTTCTCTCTCCCTCTCTCTCTGCCCCTTCCCCGTTCGTACTTTCTCTCTCTCTCAATATAAGTAAATAAAACTTAAAAAAAAAATTTTTTTAACTTTGTACATGGCAATATTTTATAATATTTACCTTGTTCTCATTTTCTTTCTAATAAATTGCTCTGGGTGATTGCAAAAAGATTAGTAGTTGCAGAGTATAGGACATAACTATTACTTTTTATATTTAACTCAGTATATAATCTTGACCATTGTAAATGTAGAGACAGCAAAACATGATTTAGCTAGAAGACCAAGAATTTTTATTTTTTTATTTTTATTTTTTATTTTTTTTGAGAGCAAGCGAGTGAGCGCAGGAGCTCGTATGCAAGCAGGGGAGGGACAGGGAGGGAGAGAATCTTATGCTGGCTCCATGCAGGGTGTGGAGCTCGATCCACATGGGGCTCAATCTCAGGACCCTGAGATCAAAGAATCTGACACTTGCTTAATCAACTGAGCTTACCCAGGAACCCCAAAACCAAGATTCTTGATGAATCATAATGCTTTAAAGACTTTTTGTTAATAAATGTCTGTCTGCTGCGTTTTGATGCAGAAAAGCTCAGAAATTCAACTTGTCTGGGTTTTTTGTTGTAATTTTTCTTTTTGTGAATTACCTTAGTTCCGTCAAATAAAGTTACATACTGGAAAATATTTCAGAAGGTAAAAAAAAGTAGTAATCATTAGGTGTCTTCTGTTTTTTTGTTCATTCTAAAGAATCATAATTTTAAGGACTCGTTTGTTATCCTTAAAATTCTGGAATGATTTAAATTTTGAAAAATTATATCTGAAGTCACGCCTGTAGTAAACATTGACTTCAGTCTGATAAGTGCTACTGATAGTTTGCTGTCCCAGTTTCTCTGTTAAATATGTGCTGGTGTTAACTATTAGTAAATCTGTTTTTAGAAGAGAGTTGTACATTGTGTCCAGTAGCCATTTTGGACACTCTCTGTAACTTGTGTTGTCAGTAGACACTGTGCCCTCTTGTGGTCAATTAGGAACAAAATTTCAGCTATAAAAAATCATCCTGGCTTTCTGTCAGTTCATATTCTCTCTGCTCTTCTGTAATGGAATCACCCATACTCTGATTTTCTTCCTTCCTTCCTTCCTTCCTTCCTTCCTTCCTTCCTTCCTTCCTTCCTCCCTCCCTCCCTCCCTCCCTCCCTCCCTCCCTCCCTCCCTTCCTTCCTTCCTTCCTTCCTTCCTTCCTTCCTTTCTTTCTATGTTTATTTTTGAGAGAGAGAGACAGAGACAGAGAGACAGAGCATGAATGGGGGAGGGGCAGAGAGAGGAAGACCACAGAATCCGAAGCAGGCTCCAGGCTCGGAGCGTGCCCAGTGCGGGGCTCAAACTCATGAACCGTGAGATCATGACCTGAGCTGAAGTTGAACGCTTAACCAGCTGAGCCACCCATGCGCCCCTGAATTTCTTTGGGTGAACAGAAAACAAAACCATGGCAGGATTTTTAAATGGAGAATTGAGAAGTGGGGAGAGTAGCATCTTGTCTTAGTTTATTTGGAGAAGTTCTAGAAAAGATGGGGGTTAGAGGACAGAGTGTCTAGGGGGAGCCTGACAGGGCAGGTTCATGAAGTGTGAGGAGAAAAAGCAAGTAGTTGTGATAATGTTTGAGAAGATTTATGAGTCCTGTTTTTGTGATATACCTGAGTATTGTACAGGTACACTTTGCTGGCCCTTCACAAAATGCTCCCAGAATGGTGTTCTGATTTTATTTCTGTTTCAGTGTGTGTGTGTGTGTGTGTGTGTGTGTGTGTGTGTGTGTGTGTGTGTGTTTGTGTGTGTGTGTGTATCTTATTCAAGAGAAGGGAATGAGCACTTATCTAGCACTATATTGAAATGTCTATCTCATTTAACAGAAACTAAGTTTAGTTTGAAGTAACTGTTCAAATCTGTTTTGTACTGCTTATAATAAGTTGGCCATGGTAAGTGTTCATTGGTTATGGGAATTTTTTCAGAAGGAATGAATTTTCCCTACAAATTTCAGTTAAAATTTTTTCTTAATTTATATGGGGAGATCTCTCTTTTATAAAAATATTTATTTAAGTAATCTCTGCAGTCTTCGTGGGGCTCAGATTCATAACCCCTAAGATCAAGAGTCACATGCCCTTCCAATTCAGCCAGCCAGGCACCCCAGTAGGGGGAGATCTTTTTAATACCTTTGAGTTAAAAGGTTAAATTTTATATTTCAGCAATGGCCGTGCCCCATATCTACCTTCCTAGATTATCATCTGACCTTTTTAATGCCCCAGTATTCTTAGAAGGGTTCTATTGTTAATGCTGCTATCATTATTTGTAGATGATTCACTGATCTTCACCAATCCATTAATAAGAAAGTGTTGTGGGGTGCTTTGCTGGCTCAGTTGGCAGAGTGTGTGATTCTTTATCTTGAGGTTGTGAGCTCAAGGCCCACATTGGGTGTATAGATTAGTTAAAAATAAATAAAATTAAAAAAAAATGAGAGTGTTGCAGTTCAGCTCACAGGACTGTATATTTCTGTGATCAGTGAATTGTGTGTATTGATCTTCATTGGCTGATATGAAAGTTAAGTTTTGGTGAGCAGTTTTATGTAACAGTTATAACAGTTGCAAGTATTTTGAAAGTTCTGATCAAATTATAAAACATTTTAAGTTGACAAAGAATTACTGCCATTTGCATACAAATTGAAAAGACAGCTTCAGCTTATTACATAATTACAGTTGTAAATACCAGCAATTTAATGTTATTGATTGATCTCTTAAATAATTTTTATTTTTAATATATGGCTTGTGAAATATACTTGATTTGTACTGAACTGCACTGAATTGATTGTACCATCAGCTGTGTTTAAACAGATGCGCGGGGGGGGGCTGTTTTTATATTTATATTATTATATACTTATAAATTATTAGCTTTTCATATTCTCAGATTTTTAAGATTAAAAGTTTAAGGCTAGTTAATGAATTCAAAATTTTAAATGGACTTAGAATGAATGGCAATAAAGTGTAATGCTTCAAAGCTCAGACTCTGAAATCAGTCTTCTTGGATTAGAATCATTACTGTTGCTTACTAGCAATATGGCCTCGGCAAGTTCTTTTACTTGTCTGTGCTTCAGTTTTGTCATCTGCAAAGTGGATATAATATTAGTACCTACCTCATAAGATTGTTGTGAGGATAAATGAATTAATAAAAAATACTTAGGACAGTGCCTGGCACATCCTGAAGTCTCTGTATGTGTTAATTATTATTATCACTGTTATTAAATTTACACTTGAATTAATGTTGGCATTCATTGTAAAGAATATATTGTTTGCTTTGTAAATATAAACCCCTTTTACAGTTCTTGCATTAAAAATTATCTCTGTATAACTGAAAATAAACAAACTAAAATGACATTTATAAAGTTTTTCATGAAAACTTTTTTTTACAGTTATTTTTTCTTCTCTTTTAGGCACGGAATGTTAACACTGGTGAATTGGCAGCAATTAAAGTAATAAAACTGGAACCAGGTATACTGAAATTTGATGTTTCTTATTGCTGTAAGCCACTGCATATCTTTAAGGCTGATTTTAATGATGTTTGGTCAGCATTTTCTGATTGTTCCTAACATCTGGGAAATAGAACTGGGGTCTACTCTTTCCTCCTCCTCTTTGAGTTCTGTAGACACCTGACTCAGTTCTTCTTGAAAAAATAACTCATAATGGGGGGAGGAGGAGAACTCCTGAAGAGACTGTTCCTTCTAACTCAGTTGAGCTAACTTGTCACCAGTCTCTAGTGCTGTTTTTCTAGGTTAGCACTGTCCTATACTGAGAGGGCATTGTGATGCCAGGGGGAAAACACTGAACTGAGATGGGAGTGCCTGTAGTCCAGTTCTTTCTGTCCCACACTCGTGCTGTGTGAACTTGGGCAGGTAGCTTCTCTGGGTCTCCTCTGTTTTCTCAGTAGACCTAACCCTCCCATTTTATGAGTCATTAATATTGTAATACTAGTTACCTTCCAACTTGAGCAGCTTATTGTAGAGCCCCTAGATGACTCTGCTTTTTTTTTTTCTGCTTCAGCTATATTTTCTCTCTGAAATCCCCTACCCTTTACAAAACCCATGTCTTTCTGAGCTAACTACATACCCTTGTTTATCCTCTCTTAAAAGTCCTTCTTTGGGGCGCCTGGGTGGTTCAGTTGGTTGTGCGTCTGACTTTGGCTCACGTCATGATCTCGCGGTTCGTGCTCTGGTGCTGACGGCTCAGAGCCTGGAGCCTGCTTCAGATTCTGTGTCCCCGTCTCTCTGCCCCACCCCTGCTTGTGCTCTGTCTCTCTCTGTCTCTCAAAAATGAATAAACAGTAAAAAAATTTTTTTAAAAATCCTTCCTCTTTTTTTCTCTTTTCTATCACAAACAAGTAGTTGTGCTAAGTGTCTAGACTGAGTTCCACAGTGATGGTACTGCCTTTCTGATGACTTCCTTCACAACAAATTGATAATACATGAATTTGGTAAAAACAGGTTTTATTCCTGGTGTGAGCAGAAATCCATTTGGTAGTTTTTTTGTTTCTGTTTTTGTTGTTTCAAGGAGGGCATTTTTTTTTTTTGAAAAGTCCAGATAGTAAAGTATTTTAGGCTTTGTGGACCATATGTGGTCTCTGCATACAGTTACCCCTCTTTCCTCCCTCTCTGTCTCCTTTCTCCCCCTAAAATGTAAAAACCATTCTTAGCAAACCAGGCCACCTGCAGCTGTAGTTTTCCTGCCCTTGATTTAGATCATCAGTAGACTTTTTAGAAGTGCCATTAAGATGAAATTTAAGGATGTGTTGATGGATTGTGATCAAACCACACTTAAATATAATGAATGAAAAAATACTTTCTTAGTTACACATATTTACAGATTTTGTATAGTGTAATTAATACTCTAACATACAAGATAGTTTTTTCTTTGAATCTCCTCTGTTTTTTAGGGGATATTTAAAGTTGGTGAAATCTGAGGTAAAAAAAAAAGTGAAGATTTGGCATTTGAAGCAGGGTCTTCATTTGTAATCAGTAAGGAGTGGCTCTGTTATTTGATGAAATCGTCTCTAATTAGAAGCAGTTTGTACATACATCATTCCTTCCAATCAGTTTAGTGTTTCCTGTTTCAGGTCTTCCTGCCTCTGCTCTAAGAGCACTTAACCACATCTGTATTGTCATTCTAGAAATGCCTTTCTTTGTTCCAAGGCTTTTGGTCAAGTTTGTGTCCATAGCACTGAACTTAGTGTCTGGTACACGATACCTGTTCAGTACCTCTTAAAACTTCCTTTAAAAAATTAGGAACTTGAAAAATCTTTCTGTTCATCAAGTCCTTTGTTTTCTGATTAATGCAATTATTCTGTTGTTACGATGTGAATCTTAAACTGTCATGCATATGTTGATCATTGTTTTAAAAGTAGAAAATACAATTAAATAAAAAGAAGAAAAATCATTCATGTTCTATCCAGAGATAACAGGGTTATTATCATGTATATGTTACTACATATACCTTAAGTTTACTTAACATTGGATTCCCTACCTAGATCTTCATAGAAGCCACCTGACTTTGAATACTTTAATTTCACATTATCACTTGTTGGTGAGCTTGAAATATATGGCCCGGTGTTTAAAAACACAGGTCTAAAGCCAGGCTACTTTGATTGTAGTCCTGGCTTTGCCACATTGCTTAAGCTTTCTGGTTCTGTTTCTTGATCTCTAAAATGGAACTAATAACAGTAGCTTCCTCTTAAGGCTGTTGTAGGGATTAAATGAGCTAATATATCTAAAGCACTTAAAACAGTGTCTGGAACAAAGTACCGTAGTACCTTCTATAGTAAGTAGCTGTTATTACTACTAACAGTACTCCAGTTCTCGAGATACGACCAACCATATTCCATCTATACCCACCACTCTCCTTCTCCCATTTGTAATTTTGAATGAGACCCCAAATATCAAATCATTAATATTTCAGCATGTATGGCTAAAGGATAAGAACTCAAAGTATAACCACAAACAGGAACCCTTACAGGAACATAAAATGGTGCATCTACTTTGGAAAAACAGTTTGGCGTTTTTCTTAAAAAGTTAAACATTAAGTTGCCAAGTGACCCAGCAGTTCTTCTCTTGTGCATCTGCCTGCACAGCTTTCACATACAAGTTCATAGTAGCATTATTCACAGTAGCCTGAAGTTGAAAAGAACTGCCCATCAGCTGGTAAATGAAGAGACAAAATATGTCTATAAAGTGAAATACTATTCAGCAATAAAAACAAACTGCTGATGGATGCAATGACATAAATGAACCTAAAAACATGCTAAGTGGAAGGACCCAGACACGAGAGACCACACAGTATATGATTCCTCTTATGTGAAATGTTCAGAAGAGGCAAATCTGTAGTCAGAAAGTGGATTAGTGGGCTGGTGTGTGTGTGTGTGTGTGTGTGTGTGTGTGTGTGGACTAACAGTTAATGGACATGAGGAATCTTACTGGGGTAATATTCTAAACTGGTTTACAGTAATGGTTGCACACCTTCGTAGATTACTAAAAATACTATTAAATTGTACTCTTGATATGGATGAATTACATGATTTTAAAATATGCCTCAGTAAAGTGATCAAAATATATAACCACAATACCATTGTTGTCTTTCAACAACACTAATAAGTTTCCTAATAACAAGTAAGTCCCACGTACTGCAATTAGTTGATATGTCTCAAATTTCTTTTATATTTGTATATTCCTTCTTTATCTCTCCTTTTTTTAAAAAAAATCTCTTCTTTTTCCTTGCAATTTTTTGTTGAAAAAAAACTAGGTTATTTGTCATGTAGAATTATTCCCTCAGTCTGGATTTTGCTGATTGCCTCCCTGTGGTGTCATTTAATATGTTCTTCTGCGAATTGGTAGTTAGCCTGAGAGGATTGATAAGATTCAGGCTAGATTTGGAATATGGTGGAGGGAGACAACTTCATGGTGGCATGCTTACATTTTTCTAAATTAAAATTCTGATGGACTGTCTATGATTTTTGGAAAAACAAAAACCAAATCTGAAATACTTAAGTGTATGTAATGAAGAATTACATCCAAGTTTGTTATTTTGTTCCTTGGTTTTTTTTTGTTTTTTTGTTTTTTTGTTTTTTTTTAAGCAGCTGATATCCAGTTTGAACCTGACACTAAATGAAGACTTATTCAGACATGTGTACAAAATTGTTTGCTTAAATATGAAGTTAGTGTGTTTATGTCACTGGGGCTTACAGTCTTATTCATGTGGCTTTAATTTATATTTGGTTTCCTTAGTCATCCTTTGATTAACCAAAGCCTGTAACTTTTTTTTAAACTTTTCGTTTGAATTCCAGTTAGTTAACATAGAGTGTAATGAAAGTAAAAAAAAAAAAAAAATACAATTAAATAAAAAATAAGAAACTAAGCATCATTCATCATTCTACCAACTGTGTGAACCCTGTCAACAAATACAGTTAAATAAAAAGAAGAAACTAAGCATCATTTGTCATTCTTCCAGGTGTATGAACACTGTCAACTTCTGATGATTCTCTGGATTTTCTTGTATGTTTATATACAAACACCCACACATACATAAACATATAGGAACCACACAGTTATGTAGACCACAAAGGGCTGGTGGAAGTTCAAAGATTGGCAAGAGTACACGACTGAGATTGGCTTAATTTGCTTGCCTGCCATGAACCAGTGAACAGGCACCACAGAGGACAAGTAAGATAAGGATGCACGTGAGTGGACATGGCTCACCGGGGCGTCCCCAGGTCCTCGCAGAGGGTGGGCTACACTGGTGGTCTGTGCAGTGAGTAATTTGTCAGCCACAAAACCTAGTTTGCCATCATTTATGCTTTCAGGCTTGGAGAGTGACATCATCTGTAGTCAGCAAGTGGTGCAGCTGCTGTTAGAAAAGGCAATTATTTGTTGTGACACTGTTCTGTGCTTTTGTGTTCCATTTCTTGCAGTGTCCTCGGACCTGTAGCAGGCCTGGCCATCGCCTGCCTTACATGTAAACACATGTATGTGTATATGAGTACACTTTATTCATATAAAGGACTTATTTTGTGTATTCGCTTTTCATTTGAAAAGCATTTCATGAATATTTTTCCATGTTAACATTTTTATGCCAGTGGTTTTTTAGCTGGCTGTATAGTAGTTGGTTATATAAATCACATTTACTTACTCAGTCCTTAATGATTGTAACACATAAGTTTTCACGGTTAGAAACAGCATTACTGTGTATCTGCGAGGATATCTTTTGTTTTTATACATGATGATTTTGTCATGATGAATTCATAGCTGGTCAGAAGATGTGTCCATTTTTAAGAGTTACGATATATACTAGGAAGGTTGTGCCTGAAATTTCCTGTTTTTTTCCCCCTATACTTTTGCCCACAAAGGGTATCATTAAAATAAAATCTTTACTATTGGGCAGAAATTGATACCTGTTAATTAATTGGCATTTCTTTGTCTTCTGGTAATTGGATTTTTTTTGTGAAGAACTTGTTCATGTCAGTTATTTAACAGAAATGTATTCAGTGTCTACTATGTTCCAGTCTATGGTCTCACTGTCCGGCAAAGAGTGGTAAAGAAGGCAGGCTCGTACCCTTGAAAAGCTTATATTTTAGTTCAAAGAGACAGTAAACATGTGGTGAAACATGTAAACAAATACTTTATGAACTAAAGTAAGGTAATGTTGAAAATAGTGTGGTCATGGGAGGCCTCTCAGAGCAGATGACATTTGGGTTGAGACTTGAATGATGAGAAGATGACAGTCCCGTGACAGGCGTGGGGAAGAGCATTCCAGGAACCAAGATTAGGTGCAGAGACAAGAATGAGTGCAGCGTGGTTGAGGACAGAGAGAAGGCCTATATGGCTGGATCATTGTGAGCCAGCGGACGTATGAAACGAAATGAGGTTGGAAAGCTAAATTACAGGTGGCCTTGGGGACTGTAGTAAAGAGATTAGATTTTATTTGAAGTGTACTAGAAAAACTTTTAAAGAATTTTTGACATCTGAGCAATGAAGTGGTACCATAAGTACTATTAGTGAAATGGAGAAGACTTAAAGGGTGGATGGAATCAGTAATCCTGTATGTTTTATTAGTAATTCTGTATTTGTTATGTGTGTTTTAGACATCTGTTAGATGACCAATTGCACATGTTAAATAGGCAGTTTGACATATGCATTTGAAGCTGTGGGAGAAGTTAGGTTAGAGATACAAATTTAAGGGTCCTTGGCATATAGGTGGTAGTTGAAGCTGTGGTAGTGGATGAGGTGCCATAGGAAGAAAGTAGAGAGAAGAGAAGGCTGTCTGGCTGAGGTTATAACCCTGGATGACTGCAATATTAGAGGCCTGCCAGACGGGAGAACCCAGCTAAGAGAACTTGAGAACAGCTAACAACTTAGGAGAAATACCTGCTGGGTGTTTTGTCTTGGGAGCTCAAGGAAGAAAGTCTTTCAGGAAGGAGGGAGATGAAACTGTCGGATGATGCTGAGAGATGTGGAGTAAGATGAGGATGGAGACTTGAACATTGGTTTTGGAGACTTGGACAAACATCACATTGGTGGGCTGCTCGAGCAAGTTAAGGGGAGAATGAGAGGAAAGGAAATGAAGGTAGCAGGAAGGATCCACCTCTCAAGGCCTTTTGCTGAAAGGGTAGCAGAGAAATGGGGCATTAGCTAAAGCGGGACCTGGGGTTATGGAGGGTTTGTCTAGAATAGATAATGGTAAGTTATGTTTTGTGCCATTGAGAATAAACCAGTAGAGAAGAAGAAATTGATGTTGTGGAAGATACTGCAGATAACTCCAGGAATAAAGTATGAGAAAATGAAAAGAGGTAGGATCCAAGGTATAAATCTGAGAGCAAGGAGAAATGATTCATTTTAATAGATAAGGCAGAGGACAAGTATATGCATGTTCGGTGGTGGGGTTGATAGTGGGAAGCTTACCTGATTGGGCCCATTTTCCTTTTGGAACTATAGGGCATGGTTATCAGCCCAGAGTGAGAGTTGGAGGGTGTACTGGAGATGTAGTGCTGGAGGTAAAATACGTGAAATAGTCTCAGGGACTGGAAAATGATACATAGAGTAGGATGGTCTGGCATTGATCAGTGACCCATTGAAATATGAAGCTGTAAATTTGTACTCTGTAGATGTTGCTATGGTACAGGGGAAAGGAAAGCTGAGGTGTATCATTGTAATTTTGCTGGCAGGTATAATGGAGGGAGAGAGGTCTGTCTCAGGAGTTAAGGGTGTTTGTAAAGGAGTGGTTATATTGCTGGTTCATGGAGTCTGGGCAGAGAAGGACAGGAAAGTGGTATGGATAGTAAAAAATGATAAGCTCAATGAGAACAGTCCTTGAGATTGGAAAATTGTTGGAATGGGAGAACTTTAGTCAGTCATATGGAAAGATTGGATGACCTGAATGGGATACTTGAAATAGAGGCTTTAAAGGTGGTACATTGGAGGGGCACCTAGGTGGCTCAGTCGGTTAAGCGTCCG
Organism: Leopardus geoffroyi; assembly: GCF_018350155.1. NCBI lineage: Eukaryota > Metazoa > Chordata > Mammalia > Carnivora > Felidae > Leopardus > Leopardus geoffroyi. Next base: position 108,331,242 of record NC_059336.1, read on the forward strand.
ACTCTTGGTTTTGGCTCACACGATCTCTTGGTTTTGGGAGTTGGAGCCCTGCGTTGAACTCTGCGCTGGTAGCACAGGGCCTGCTTGGGATTCTCGCTCTTTCTCCACCCCACCCCCTTTGTACTGTCTGTCTCTGTCTCTCTGAAATAAATAAATAAACTTAAAAAAAATAAAGGTGGTGCATTGGAGCACTTGGGTGGCTCCGTCGGTTAAGCATCTGACTCTTGGTTTCAGCTCACGATTGGTGGATTTGAGCCCCACATCAGACTCTGCTGATGGGGCAGAGCCTGCCTGGGATATATTCATTCTCTCTCTCTCCCTCTCTCCCTCTCTCCCTCTCTCCCTCTCTCCCTCTCTCCCTCTGTGTGTGTGTGTGTGTGTGTGTGTGTGTGTGTGTGTGTCTCTCTTCCTCTGCCTCTTCCTCTTTCTCTTTCTCTCTCTCCATAATCAACATTAAAAAAAAAATCTAATTTAAAAAAATATCTAAGGTGGTATGCTTATGAAGGATGATGAGATGCCCATGTGAATAGGGTGGGGCTGAAATAGAGATTGTTATAGCTGAGCAGTTCATGCATCCAAGAGGCCTGGGTGTTTTGATGATCATTTATGAGGATGTCGAGGTCATGAAACATGAGTGAAGTAGTGATGAGCCAGGTGCCACAGTGTCAGTGTGTGAGGGAGAATGGCTAAGAATTCCAGAAATGCAGCTACAAGGAGTAGGAGGTGATACCCTGTGACAGCAGCCGCTTCAGGAGAGGCTGGGCTTAGAAGGAGAAAAGGGGAAGGGGTATTTGGAAGCAACAGCGAGGACGGAGGATATCCACCCCGCTTCTAGGTCCTGCAGGACGTGAGCAAATTTCTACACCCTGAGAGGACTAAAGAGGAAGCAGCATCCTAGGGGAAAGCCAGCTTTCAGTTAGAATGTGAAGGTGAAGGGAGCCTGAAGAAGGGCTGGAGGATGAAGAGGAGGTCCTAATGACCTGTGAGATCAAAGGATGCCCATTTTTCTATGGAGATACCTGTCTTTTATTGATTGATTTTTTTTTAATAGAGAACACTTCTGGGGTGTCTGGGTGGCTGAGTTGGTTAAGCGTCCAACTTTAGCTCAGGTCATGATCTCACGGCTCTTGAGTTCGAGCCCCACATCGGACTCCGTGGCTCTGTGCTGCCGGCTCGGAGCCTGGAGTCTGCTTCAGATTGTCTGCCTCTCCCTCTCCCTCTGCCCTTCCCCTGTTTGTACTCTGTCTCTCTCAAATATACGTAAACATTTTTTAAAAATTAAAAAAAGAACACTTAAAAAATATTTATTTATTTATTTTGAGAGACAGAGGGAGGGAGAGAGAGTATCTGAAGCAGGTTCCGCACTGTCAGTGTGGAGTCAGACTCAGGGCTTGAACCCACAAACTGTGAGATCATGACCTGAGCTGAGGTCAAGAGTCTGATGCCTAACTGACTGAGCCACTCAGGCGCCCCTATTTATTGATTTTTTTTTAAAAAGTCTTTTTCTATGACAGATTTTAATCCTTTGGTAAATTGCAATTTTTTTTTCTAGTATGCCTTTAAAATTTTGATGACTTTTGGATACAGGTAAGTTTTTAATTCATATGTAGCTAAACCTATCACTATTTTTCTTTATGCTCTGAAGGTCTTGCTCATTCCCCTTGTTTATTTTTATGTGTGTGCATATTTTATATTCACTTGACTATTATTGTACTTTTTTCAATATTTAAATCTTTGATCCATGTGGAATTACTGTGGTGTATCACCTGAAGTAAAGATCGAACTTGATTTTTTTTTCTTGCATAATTAAGTTAAGCATCTTAGTCCTTCAGTATAATTGGGTCTGTTTTGGGCTTTCTGTTTTAATTTAAGGAATTGCCTATTTTGTTGCTAATGCCACACTGAAACTAGATTTTATTTTATTTATTTAAAAAATTTTTTTAATGTTTCTTTTTGACAGAGAGAGAGAGAGAGAGAGAGAGAAAACATGAGTGGGGGAGGGGCAGAGAGAGAGGGAGATACAGAATCCAAAGCAGGCTCCAGGCTCTGAGCTGTCAGCACAGAGCCCAATGCGGGGCTCGAACTCACGGACTCCGAGATCATGACCTGAGCCTAAGTCAGACGCTCAACCAACTGAGCCCCCCAGGTGCCCTCTGAAACTAGATTTTAAAATAATACTTGTTCTTGAGGCAGATTGATTCAAACAATATTTTTATAGGATTGATAGTGGTATATGTTTGGACAGAGATAAATAATGTATTCAGTGACAGTGGAAAATAACAATATAGGTAAATTTTCTAAAATCCTCCTTTAAATTGCAAAAATTATTTTGACTGTTGTTTGTAAGTATTTCTTAAATGCACTTATCTCAAATAGCATGCTGAGAGCAGTGTACTCACCATGATGTAACTGATAGTTATAAGTTAAATCCTCAACACCTCATGACAGAGAAATGTTGCCTCCCAGAGAAAGGCTCTCAGCGGCATTTTTTCCTATCGTTTGGTGTCACTTCTTGCTTGTTTTTATCAATAAACATTTACTGACATGCATTAAGATAAATGAAAAGACACAGTTCTTGATTTTGAAGTGTCAGCCCCTTATATCTGCCCCCTTTATCTGCTGTTTCTTTTGCATTGTTGGCCAGGAGATTGGACAGTTAGATTTGTTAAAATGGCATTTACTGAAAAAGTAAATAATGCTATGAGTTTATCAGAAGAACTTTCCTTTGAGCTTTGAGTCCTCTCTTTTGCCTGATCAAGTTACTTTTTGTCCATGCCTGGTTCTCATTTATGTTCTGAAAAGTTAATTACTAAATAAGTGCTTAGTTTGTAAGTCTAATTGTTATTTTGGAAGAGTTTCTGTGATGGGTAGCAAGAATCAAAGAGTGGTATGATGGTGAAGGAATAATGGTTTAGAATGTCAACTTTGGATCCAGAGTCCTTTGGTTGTAATTGAGGCTCCATCACAGTAAGCGCCATGACCTTAGCAAATTACGTAACCTGTTTTTATACTCTCCTGCAAAGTGGGTATAGCTAGTACTTCCTATTCATAGGGTTGTTGTGAAAATTAAGTATTTTAATACATTTAAAGCATTTAAAATAGCTATTATTTTTATTAATAGAGACTTAAAATTTTTAAAGTATAATTTCATGTATTGTGAAATTGAAATTAATAAAATTAAGTAAGCTATTATGTTTTCTTTCATTCTAGGAAACAAATGCAATAACTGATTTCTTAAACTGTCTGCTGACTTAATACTATCCCTTATTATTCTCCTCTGTCCCAACACACACACACACACACACACACACACACACACACACACACACCTTAAACACAGTAGAGCTCCTTAGAGACATTTATGCACTTTGAGTTAGATTTTTCTTTGTGATAATCTGGGGGCTGTGGAATAAAGCAAGCTTGGGAAATTATTTCCTTAAGCTTGTTTTCTTTACAGTGACTACTCAAATGCAATGAAACCAAGTTCTAGAATTGCCTTTTTTGAACTTAAATATTCTGTCCAGAGTAGGCTATAGAATCCTTGGTGAAGGTGGCTTTTTTTTTAAATTATAACCTTGAGACTTTGTATAGTTCTAGGCACATAAATGCTCAGTAGGTATGTTATTGAATGAGTACTAGTGATCAGCTATTTTAAAAAAAATTTTTTTTTGTTTATTTTTGAGACAGAGAGAGACAGAGCATGAACGGGGGAGGGGCAGAGAGAGAGGGATACACAGAATCGGAAGCAGGCTGCAGGCTCTGGGCCATCAGCCCAGAGCCCAACGCGGGGCTCGAACTCACGGACCATGAGATCGTGACCTGAGCCGAAGTCGGACGCTTAACCGACTGAGCCACCCAGGTACCCCAGTGATCAGCTATTTAAGTGTCAGACACTGATACTGTCAGATACTAGAAAGGCTAGAATTTCCAGAATGATGATTTTTTTTAATGCAAAAACATTTTTTGATGTTAAAAAAAAAAAAACCATGCTTATGAGGTCAGTTGCTAAGGTTCTTATACTTTGCCGAAAAAGTAACTTTATAGTCTTTTCTAGGCTACCCATCCTAATTTCTGGAGAAAATGGAGAAAAGCTTTTATTATTTGCAAGATAAAATCAAGTCAGTCTCATGATAAATAAAATTCTTTTTAAAAATTTTAATTTCAGTATAGCTAGCATACATATATATACCAATATATATAGTGTTATATTAGCTTCAGGTGCACAATGTAGTGATTCAACAATTCTCTGTGTTGCTCTGTGCTCATCGTGATAAGTGTACTCTTAATCCCCTTCACTTGTTTCCCCCATCTCCCACCCATATCTTCCCTCTGGTAACCATCAGTTTGTTTTCTATAAGTAAGAGTCGGTTCTTTAGTTTGTCTCTTTTTTTTTCTGTTTTTTGTTTCAGATCGATCCTTTAATATGTACATGTTTAGTATTAAAATTAAGTCTATGTCATCTATGTAAGTGGCATTGATAGGCTCTGAAATGCTGGCGGGGAAAGTACAGCTATCATATTAGGTTTGTTTTGTTTTCTATGTCAGAGGAGGTATAGGGGAGATTTTGGCAACATAATTCAAGTACACCCAGAAATGTAGGAAATGATGATATGCAGAACTTGGTTTAACAGGAATTCACTTTCTTATTAGTGTTTTTCCAGATGGTGGAATTTTTCTTCTGAAATTCACATACCCACATAACAATAACAATAATGGTGATAAAAGTCACAGCGACCACTTTTTGAACATTTGCTGACGGCTGCATGCCAGACTCTATACTAAACTCTTCATATGCATTGTCTCCATCCTCAGAGTAACACCTTGCAGTAGGTATGGTATTATCATCCCCATCTCACAGATGTAGAATAGAGGCACAGAAAGGTTAATTTGCCTTAGGGCTTTGTAACAGTGAAGCAAATTCAAATCCAGGTTTGTGTTTTTTCTAGAGCCTGTGCTATTGTGTATATTGCCTTACAGATACTTCATGGAATGTTGAGAATAATTCCTGGTTCTCCAGCAATGTTCTTTGAAAGTTTTGCCTCTTTATTGAACCCGTGTTCATTTATTTTTAATTAACTAAAAATTTTTATGTGTTTTATTTAAGGTAATTGCAGAGGATAGAAAAAATTATAAGAACAGTACAAAGAATTTTGCTATTTCACCCAGATTTCTCAATACTCAATTTATTATTTTTGCTATATCCTTTCCTACATTAAAAGATAGACTCTTCCCCTGAATACTTTAGTGTGTATTTCCTTTAACGATGAAATGGCATTGTCTTACATAAGAGTACAGTGATCAAAATCAGGAAATTAAGACTGATACGATGCCTATTATTTAAACCCCAGACCTTACTCAGATTTTGTCAGTTGCCCCAATAATACCCTTTGAAGGCAAAAGAAAATCCAAGATGATGTGTTGCATTCAGTTCCAGGTCTCTTGAGTTGCCTTTAATCTGAAAGAGTTCTTGAGCCTTTGTTTTGGATTCTAGGTACAGTTACTGCTACTGAAGTATCCTTGTTACTAGGCTGCCTTAAGGGATGGAGTTGGGAAATAGAGGTCCCATGTATGTGCACACACGAATATGGATTTACCCACACCTCCCCCTCCCTTCTACCCATATGATTGTCTAAAACCAATACCAGTCTAACACCACACGGTTCATTTTCTCCTGTTCATGTTTGTAACTCTCTTCTCCAATAGAGAAACCTAGTTTCCATTATCCACAGTATATTCATTCCTTTGCTTAATCCTTGAACACAGAAGTAATTTCAAAATTGTTAATCCATATCTCTTTGAGAAATCAACTACTAACTAGAAGTCACTGTTCAGAGTTCTGTTTATCTTTAGAACATATACTGTTCTCATGTTTGGTTCCCTACCACCCTTACCCTTTCATAGTGTTTATGCTATTCATTTGAAGTCTGTGTGGTGTATTAATTTCCTAGAGCAGCCATAACAAAATATCACAAACTAGATGGCTTAAAGCAACAGAAATTTATTCTCTCACAGTTCTGGGAGGCCAGACATTGAAAATTAAGGTATCAGTGGAGTTGAATCTATCTGAAAGCTCTGGAGAGAATATGTTCCATCCTTCTCCTTCAGTTTCTGGTGATGGCCAGCAATCTTTGGAGTGCCTTGGGTTGTAGAAGGCTTGACTCTCTGCCTTTGTCATCACACACTGTGCTCCCTGTGTCCAGATTTTTCCTTCATATAAGGACACCAGTCATAGAGATCTCCCTAAAGGCCTCATCTTGACTTGATTACTGCAAAGACCGTATTTCCAAGTAGGGTCACATTTACAAGTACTAGAGGTTAATTAAGACTTCACCATATTTGGGGGGGAGGGGGGACATGATTCAACCCATAATATACAGCCAGTTCATTTGTTTCTGTTTGTATTCATTTGGGGGATGCCTGCCTCATCTTTGATTTTATTTCTTTTCTTTTAGAGTGTTTTTAGAACATATGAAACAGAACTATACAAAAAGGAATATTTAGGAAGTATTATATTTCTGTCCTTTTTACCCTATTCCTGCTCACCCCCTATTGATAACCACCGTCTTTGGTCTCAGGTTTATCCTTTCCATGTTTTTTTGTTGTGCCGTTTTGTTTGTTTGTTTGGTTTTTTTACCCAAAGGGACAGGTATATGAATATTTTCTTGTTTTCTTTTTTTATTTCACAAAGGGTAGCATACTATAGATATCTCTTTGAATTTTGTTCTTTTCAACTTAGCAACATGTCTGGGAAATCACTCCAAAATAGCCCATTATACACACACACACACACACACACACACACACACACACACACACACACCCAAAGTTAATTCAGTCACTGTCCCATGTGTGAGCATTTAGGTTCCAGTGTGTTGCATTTACAAATAATGCTGCTTGAAAAATTTATGTCATCCTTATTGAAAAATGCTACAAGGAGGCCTCAGAAACATGCCAAAATGAAGGAAGCCAGACATAATAGGTCTCTTGATGTATGGTTCCATTTATATGAAATATACAGACTAAGTAAATCCTTAGAGACAGAAAGCAGATTTGTGGTTGCTGGGGAAGAGGGAGGAAATGGGAAGTGACTGCTTAAGTGTATAGGGTCTCCTTTAGGGGTAATAAAAATGTTTTAGAATTAGAGGTGATGGTGGCACAGCATTGTGAATGTACTAAATGCCACTGAATTGTACACTTTGTTATACGGATTTCACCTCAAAAGTATGTATTATCCATAAGTTAAAATAGCTGCTTATTTTTTCTCATGGGTCTTAGTGCTTTGACATTTCAGCCCTTGAAATGTGCAGTGCATCTTTAAATGCTGAGGTTCATCATTTTAATGATGGTGTGCGTAACATATATACATTGTCTGCTCGCACATTTTTTTTGGTTGCTTTATCAGAATTTAGAGTAATTTTCTTTACCTCTTCTGTCTCTCATTTTGCAGAGCTTTTGGGTTATGTTTTGTTTTTCTCATACACCGGAGAGAGTTGAAGTCTAATGATGCTGGAGCTTAAAGTATCTGTGGGGAATTGGGAGCATGGTCAGGGATGGGAGTGGGTCGTAAAGGATGGAAGCTAGAAAGATATTAAGGCCAGATTGTATACCATGACACTTTCTATGCTATGCCAAAATGTCTGGAGTTGTGGGTCATAGAAGGTTATTAGGGAGAAGACTAATACTTATCCTGTGTTTTAAATATAACTGGCAGTAATATGACAAATGTACTGAAATGTAAGTTAATACTGGAAATAGGGAGACCAGTTAAGAATTATATTGGGAAGCGTATTAGGGCTCAGGTTAACTGCCATACAAAGAAACTCCAAAATGACCTGAGTAAGATAGACATTTATTTCTCTCTCATGTAACAGTTCTGAAGTGAGCCCAGACTGGTGCATTAGTATTGTCACATGAGCTTCTTGAGGGATGCCTGTTCCTTCCATTTTATGCCATCACCCAGTAGAACACACATTCACCTGCTGTGTGAAGCAGGGTCATTGGTGTGTCCATCTTTTTCTTGTAGGAACCGAGAGACAAGTATTTTAAGGCAAGCAACTTTTAACTAATGAGTCTGGAAGTCGCACACCAGCTCTGCTCATTGTTCATTCCTGGAAACTTGCTTACATGGTCACACAGATTCATGAGAGGCTAGGAAATGTGTTCTTTAGCCTGACAGCTATATGTCCAAGAAGGAAAGAATGGCTATTAGAGGTAAAAATAGTAGTCTACCCCAAGAGGCAATTTGGCTGTTATTATGAGGATTTGAACCAAGGTAGTTACAGTAGGGCTGGATTGGAGAGGTATTTAGGAAGTAGAATGAAGAGAGAACGTATTTCCATTGATTTGAGACATGTTGATTATGAGGTGTTTAGAGATTGTTTTTGTAGATATGTATAGTTGTCAGTATGATCTACAGGTCTGGGGCTCAGGAGAGAGGTCTTGGCTGGATGCCTGGATTTGAAAATCATTGGTGTTAGGTAGTAGCTGTAGTCAGAGAGTTTCAAAAAGAAAGAAGGCATTGCTGATATAAATGCTGCTTCAGAATTGATAAGAGGCCTTGGATTTGGATCTTAGAATGACACGGACCTTTGCAAGAGTAATCTTAGCAGAGTCCTAGAATGAATAATAGATTGGGTTGAGGAATGCATGGAAGTCATGAAAAGGAAACAAACCTGAGACTACTCTTTGAAGAACTTTGGCTTTACAAAGCAATAAGGGGACTGGTTTAACAAGGGAAAAGAAGGTTAAGAGAGAGTTTTTACATTGAAGTAAGTTTGAGCATATTTGTAGACTGAAAGGAAAGGAGTGGTGATAGAATAAAGGTATCAAAAAGAATATAATAAATGATGAAGCAGCGTTCTGGGAAGGCTTGGAAGAAACAGGATCAGGAGGTACCTCTTTTGAAAAGGAAGAGAGTACCTCTTTTGGGATCATATCTTTATAAAGGGCCAAGAGTGGGCACAAATATAAATTAGCTTTAAGGTTGAGTAGAAGGTGGTAAAAGAAGATCTCTACTACAGGGCCTCCATTTTCTCAGATGGAGGAAGCTTTGTCCTTAGCTGAGAGTGAAGTAGAGGTGGATAAGTAGGATATCTGAAAAATAATGGAAATGACTTTTTGTTGTTGTTTAGGAGCCACTGTAGGAAATAGAAGAAGAAACTGACTAGTTACCAGTGATGGGACTGTTGGACGGTGTTATGTGCCTAACTGAAGTTTAGAAATAAACCATTTTTTAATTGTTTCCATCAACACAGCTGTGTTACTATTCAAGAACTATCATTAGAACATTGCCTGAAAACATTATGCCATCAGTTTTCACGGATTAAAAGTTTCTCTTTTCTCTAGAAATTAGAATTATGGGGAAATTAGTGTTAAGAGAACTAGACAAGGGTAGTACTCCAATGTAGGTAAACTTGTTTCTTTCAAAAACTGTTCATTAGTGAAATTCCTGTCCCTGTAATGTTAATTATGCATCCATGATACCTGTCCTCCAAAGTCTCCGAGGATAACAAGCATATATTCATAATTTATCTTCAGCCTTACTCACAAAGTAGGTTAAAAAAAAAACACCAGTAATACTAAGATAAATGTTTAATTAAAGTTAGAAATAGTAGAGAAAAACAATACTGAGATATGTCACTCCATAATCTCATCCTTTTGCATAAAGTCTTCTTGATTCCAGATGTGTAATGCAAACCAGTGATTCCTGGTATTTAACATGAAATGCTGCTACCACAAATGTAATAATTATTGTACTTCTATATAATGCCAGTATGGAAGAAAGTTCAGTTTCCTTTTAAGACTCTTGCTTCTACTAAAGCCTATGTTTTCTTGATATGTTAAAAAGGGACATTGTAGTCCCAGAGGTCTTCACTATAAAATACAGCCATTCGAACAGATGTGAGATGGTATCATCTTGTGGTTTTGATTTGCATTTCTCTAAAAATTAATGATATTGAACACCTTTTCATGCATCTGTTGGCTACTTGTATGTATCTTCTTTGGAAAAAAATGTTTATTCAGTATTTCTGCCCATTTTTAAATCACATTTTTTTTTTCCTGTTAACTTGTGTGAGTTCTTTATATGTTTTTTGATATTAACTCCTTATTGGACATGATTGGCAGATATTTTCTCCCCATTCCACAGGTTGCTTTTTATTTTGTTGATGGTTTTCTTTGTTGTGCAGAAAGAAGCTTTTTAGTTTTTTATCATAAAAAAGACAAGAGATGAGTGTTGGTGAGGATGAGGAGAAAAGGGAACCCTTGTGCGCTGTTGGTGGGACTATAAATTGGTGCAGCCACTACGGAAAACAGTATAGAGGTTCCTCAAAAAATTAAAAATAGAAACTCTATACAATCCAGCAGTCCAGCTTCTGGTATATATCCCAAGGATATGAAAACAGGATATTGAAGAGTATTCACACTCCCGTGTTTATTGTAGCATTATTTATAATAGCTAAATTTGGAAACAACCTACATGTCTGTCAGCGATGAATGGACAAAGAAGGTGTAGTGTGTACGTACACAGTGGAATGTTACTCTGCCACCAGAGAGAAGGAAATGCTGCCATTTACAGCAACCTGGATGGACCTTGAGGGCATTATACTAAGAAGTAAGTTAGAGAAGGCACATACTGCCTGGTATCACTTCGGTGTGGAATCCTAAAAAACAAAAGTAAAAAAAGGTCAAACTCCTAGAAACAGAGTAGAAGAGTGGGTGCCTGTGTCTAGGGGATAGGGAAATAGTGTATAATAAAAAGGAAACAAAATTAATTCAAAAGGTAAGTTCTGTATATTGTTATGAAAAAGAGAAGACAATACTTGGCTTAACAACAAAGCCCCAAAATATATGAGGCAAAGCTAACAACTGGAGAGAGAAATGGTTTAAACAATAATAGTTGGAAACTTTAATACCCCACTTCTATTTATTCATTTTTGTTTTGTTTTTATTTTTTGAGAGAGAGCGAGCAGGGGAGGGGCAGAGGGAGATAGAATCTTAAGCAGTCTCCATACTCAGCAAGGAGCCCTACGCTGGGCTTGATGTCAGGACTGACCATGAGATGGCCTGAGCTGAAATCGGGAGTTGAATGCTTAGTCGAATGAGCCACCCCAGATACCCCAGTATGCCACTTTAAATAATTAATGGTAAAAGTAGGTAGAAAATAAACAAGGAAATAGAAATACTATAAACCAATTAGACCTGATATACATCTGTAGAACACCTCACCCAACAGTAGCAGAGCACATATTCTTCGCAAGCATACATAGAACATTCTCCAGGGTAAACCATATGCAAGGCTATAAAACATGCCCGAATTAATTTAAAAGAATTAAAGTCATACAAAGTATGTTCTTCGAGAATAGTATTGTTAGAAATCAGTGACACAAAGAAATTTTGGAAATTCACAAATATGTGGAAACTGCACAACACTCTTTTAGTTAACTAAAGGCTCAAAGAGGAAATCACAAAGGTAATTAGGAAGTACTTTAAGAGGAATAAAAATGAAAGTACAACATATAAAAACGTATGTACAGGTGTGCTGTTTCAAAGGGGCACATGCATCCCAATGTTTACAGCAGTGCTATCGACAATAGCCAAAGTATGGAAAGAGCCCACATATCCATTGATGGATAAATGGATAAAGAAGATGTGGCATGCATATATATATATATATATATATATATATATATATATATGTATGTATACACACACACACACACAATGGTGTATTGTTCGGCAATCAAAAAGAATGAAATCTTGCCATTTGCAACTATGTGGATGGAACTAGAGGGTATTTGCTAAGTGAAATTAGTCAGAGAAAGACAAATATCATATGACTTCACTCATGTGAGGACTTTAAGAGACAAAACAGATGAACATAAGGGAAGGGAGGCAAAAATAATATAAAAACAGGGAGGGGGACAAAACTTAGGAGACTCTTAAATGTAGAGAACAAGCTGAGGGTTGAGGAGGGATTGTGGGAGGGGGGAGGGGCTAAATGGGTAAGGGGCATTAAGGAATCTACTCCTGAAATCATTGTTGCACCATATGCTAACTAACTTGGATGTAAATTAAAAAATTAATTAAAAAAAACTTATGGAGTGTAGCTAAAGCGGTGCTTAGAGGGGAGTTTATGACTGTCAATGCCTGTATTAAAAAAGAAAGTTTCAAGTTTGCTGACAGCTCAGAGCCTGGAGCCTGCTCTGGATTCTGTGTCTCCCTCTCTCTGCCCCCCACCCCCCTCTCAAAAGTAAACATTAAAAATTAAAAAAAAAAATTAAGCCAAAAAAAAGAGGAAGAAATTAACCAGATTAAACCAAAGGCAAACATAAGGAAAGAAAATATAAGGATTAGAGATAAATAAATACAGTATAGAACAGTAGAGGACATTGGTGTAACTGAAAATGGGTTCTTTGAAAAGATCAACAAAATTGACAAATCTTTAGTTAAACCAAAGAAAAAAGTGAAAAAAGGGAAGACTAAAATTACTAAAATCAGGAATGAAAGAGGGGAACTTACTACCGATCTTACAGAAATAAAAAGGATTATGAAAATACCATGGACAGCTGAATGCCAACAAATTAGGTACATAGGTGAAATGAACAAATTTCTAAAATTACACATCATCAAAACTGACTCAAGAAGAGATATAAAATTTGAATAGACCCATAACAAATAGTAGTTGAGTTAGTAATCAAAAAACTTTTCACTGAGAAAAATCCAGGAACAGATGGTTTCACTAGTGAATTCTACCAAATGTTTAAATAAGAACACCAATCCTTCACAACAACCCTCCCCACAAAAAAGGGAAGGAACGCTTCCCTACTCATTCCATGAGGTCGATATTACCCTGATATCAAAACCAAACAGATTTTACAAGTCAACTACGGATCAGTCTTAATATAGATGGAAAAAATCTTCAGCAAAATCATAGTGAACTACATGCAACAATGTGTAAAAAAGATCGTAGGGGTACCTGGGTGGCTCAGTTGGTTAAGCTTCCGACTTCAGCTCAGGTTATGATCTCACATTTCTTGAGTTCGAGCCCTGCATGGGGCTCTGTGCTTACAGCTTGGAGCCTGCTTAAGGTTCAGTGTGTGTGTGTGTGTCTCTCTCTCTGCCCCTCCCCCACTCACACTCTGTGACTCTCTCTAAAAATATAAACATTAAAAAATATTTGGGGAAAAAAAAAAAGATTGTACACCATGACCAAGTAGGATTTATCCCAGGAATGCAAAATTGGTTGAATATCTGAAAACGTAATACACCATATTATTAGAATAAGAACAAAAATCATCTCAACAATGCCAAAAAGGCAATTGACAAAATCCAGAACCTTTTCATGATGAAAAAAAGAAACTGAACGAAGTAAGAATAGAAAGGAATTTCCTCAACCTGATAAAGTGCATATATACAACACCCACAGTTAGCAACCATACTTTGTCTTTGATGAAAGGCAAAGATGTCTTTCCTGTAACATCAAGGACAAGACAAGGAAGTACATTTTCACCATAACTATATATACATCATTGTAGATCTTCCTAGGACAGTTAAACAAGAAAAAGAAATAAGAGGCATCCATAGTGGAAACAAAGAAGTAAAATTATCTGTATTTCCAGGTGATATGATCTTGTATCTAGAAAATCCTAAGGAATCAATCCACTAATACACTAATAAAACTGAAAACAGATTCAGTAAGTTTGCATGGTACAAGATCAATATGCAAAATTTTATTTCTGTACACAAGCAGTTACATTCTGAACATGAAAGTGAGAAAATCTAGATACAATAACATCAAATTAAGATTAAATACTTAGAAACTAAGGTTAAAATATTTATGTATAAGTTTAACAAAAGAAATGGAAGACTTGTGCGTTGAAAACTATAAAACATTGGACAAAGAAGATCTAAATAAGTGGAAGGACATTCCATATTTATAGATGGGAGACTTAATATTGTTGAGGTGGCATTACTCGTGAAATTGATATACAGAGTCAACACAATTTCTGTTGAAATCCCAACTTGCTTTTTGGCAGAAATTGACAAGCTGACCCTAAAATTCATATGGAAATGCAAGGGGCCCAGAATTGCTAAAATAGTCTTGAAAAAAAGAACAAAGTTGAAGGGCTTGCACTGCTCCATTTTAGAAGTTATTACAAAGATGCAGTAATCAAGGCAGTGTAGTATTGGCATAAGGATCGACATGTAGATCAGTGCAGTAGAATTAAGCATCCAGAATTTAATCCTTGTATTTATGATCATGATTTTTGAGAATGTTGCCAAGACAAGTCAGTGGGGAAAAGAATAGTTTTTTAGATAAATGATGCTAAAAATGAATTTGGGACTCCAACCTCACACCATACAGAGATTAACGCAAAATGGATCACATAACTAAATGTGAGAGTTAAAACTATAAAACTTTTAGAAGAAAACCTAGGAATAAATGTTTGCAACCTTAGGTTAGGCAGTGCTTTCTTAGATATGACACCAAAAGTGATAAAAGAAGAACTATATAAATTAGATTTATATCAAAATTAAGAACTTTTGTTCTGGAAAATGACCATTAATTAACAAAGTGAAAAGACAGTGTGTGCAGAATGAGAGAAAATGTTTGTAAATTAAAGGGACTGGATCTAGAATATATAAAGAGCTCTTTCAACTCAACTGAAAAAAAAAGAGACAACCCAATTTAAAAACAGGCAAAGTAGGGGCACCTGGATGGCTCAGTTGGTCAAGCATCCGACTTCGGCTCAGATCATGATTTCATGGTTCATGAGTTCGAGCCCTGTGTTGGACTGTGCAGATAGCATGGAGCCTGGAGCCTGCTTCGAGTTCTGTGTCTCCCTCTCTCTCTGCCCCTCCCCTGCTTATGCTCGCTCTCTCTCTCTCTCTCTCTCTCAAAATTAATGTTAAAAAAATTTTTTTTAAAAACAGGCAAAGGATTCAAGTAGACACTTCCTCAAAAAAGAATTTACAAAGGGCCAGTAGGCATGTGCTCAAAAGATGCTCAACAGCATTAGCTATTATGAAAATGCAAGATTTTGAGATACCACTTTATACCCATAAGGATGGCTGTAATAAAAAAAGTAACAGTGTTGGTAAGATCATGGAGTAATTGAAACACTCATACATTGCTGGTGGTAATGTAAAATGGTGCAGCCACTTTGGAAAATAGTTTGGCAGCTCCCCAAAATTGTTAGTGAGTTACATATGTTCTAGTTTTTCCACTACTAGGTATGTACATAAAATAAATAACAACTACATTTACACACGAACCTGTACATGAATATTCAGAGCAGCATTATTCATAATGGCGAAAAAGTAGAAACAACCTAAATATCTATCAACTGATGAATGGATAAATAAAATGTGGTATATCCACAATGGAAAAAAGGGAATGAGGTATTGATACATGTACAGTATGGATGAATGTTGAAAACTTTATGCAATGGAAAGAAATTAGTCACAAAGGACAACAAATGGTATGATTCCATTTATATGAAATGTCTATCATGGCAAATTTGTATCAGCAGATTAGTTTCCTAGGGCTGGGGGAGGAATGATGGGAATGGGGAATGACTGCCAATGAGATTGAAAAGGTTCTAATATCGATTGTGATGGTGGTCATACAGTCCTGGAAGTATATTAACAACCATTGAATTGTACACTTCATTTGGGTGAATTATATCTCATTAAAACTGTTACAAAAATAGTACTCATAGTATTAATAATTACTAGAACATAATGCTTATTGCTGTATTAATACTTAAATTTAGAAACAGCTAAAAATAGAATCTTGGGCTCTTACTGATTACAGGTATGTAACTAATTATACTAGTTAGACTGCTAAGGCAGCTAGTTTTTTCACTTAGCAAAGAGAAAAGGTGGCAACTAGGAAAAGGGTGAAGAAAATGCAAGAGTAAGAAAGATTAAAGATGATGTTTGGAATTGAGAAAGAAGTCTCCTTAAGGAGTGATAAGATATCTGCGAAAAGAAGGTGTGGTATGAGTTGGGAACAAAAATAGAGTGGGGGAAGAAAAGTAATTAACAGTGCTGTCCCTTGGAAACCTCCTTAGTCTAAAGTAGCCTAAGCCCCTTAACCAACAACTTGCAAGGAAGCGGGAGGAAGGGGACCGAGCAGGGAGGCTCAGGAGGAAGGGTTGATGTTGAGGTTCTTTAGTTTATGTGGTCAGAACTTGTGAAGTTGTGAAATTTTGGTTAGCCTTTGTTTTTTGTTTCATTTTTTGTATGCAGTTGTACTTACTGTACTTTTCCAAAACCATCAGCTGTAAGTTGATGACCAGTTTATCTCATCTTGCATGAGATTTTTTCCACTTTTAGTACTGAAAGTGCCATGTTCCAGGGAGTCCTTAAGAGTCCTTCAGTCCTTGGTCACCCTGGTTGTAAGATGTGCTGCTGATTTATAATAGCTTTTTTGCTGTGTGTGTGTGTGTGTGTGTGTGTGTGTGTGTGTGTGTGTGTAGATGATGAGGGAGAAAGACGCATTAAATGTATACCTTACCGGTAAAATTCAATTTGGAAAAAAAATGAATTATAGAACCAAGAATTAGGGAAATGCCACAAAATATTTGTTGACTCTTACATTGTTAAGACCCTTTATAGTTAGGCACTAGAGTTATCAGCACCAAGACATGGGCCTTGTTCTAAAGGAACTGTCTATAGTGATAGCAATTCTTTGAGATGATATCTTTTCCTCAGCAACAAGGGTGTGTGTGTTGTTTTTTCTTTCTTTTTTTTTTTTTAATTTTAGAGAGCATGCAAGCACGGGAGGGGGGCAGTGTGGGGGGAAGAAAGAGAATCTCAAGCAGGCTCTACACTCAGTGCAGAGCCCGATGTGGGGCTCAATTCTATGACCTGAGCCAAACTCAAGGGTCAGATGTTCAACCGACTGAGCCACCCAGGCATCTGAAGCATCTATTTTTAGTAGAAAAAAGTTGAAAGAACTGTTGGTAAGAATGTGGTGGTCCTGAAGTCTTCACAAGACTATAATTTCTGTGAAGGCAAACTTCATATTCATTTTCTTTAACATAAGATTCCCAGTGTCTGGTAAGTTGCCTGGCACCTATTAAAGACTCAGTAAATATTTATTGGATAAATCAAATTAATGAGGAAGATTAGGAGACTGGACAGAAGATACTTTAGAGATTTCTTAGAGATAGGTCGGCTTAAACCAGGATTCTTTTTTGTTTTTTTGCTAGTAAATAGCTAATGTTTACAGACTTTGTGCCAGGCTCCGTCCGAATGCTTTGGTTGTTGACTCATTTAATCATTGTATTATTATCCCTGTTTTTTATAGATAAGGAAACAGATGGCACTGAAAGTTTAAAATGCTTGCCTGAATAGAGTGGATCTTGGATTTGCACCCTGGCACTGGGACCCAGAACCTGCCCTCTCCCTGCTCTCAGGAGTTGGCAGTGGTGTGGAAACTGTAGTATCAAGTTCAGCTGGATGTTTACTTAACCTAGAGCTAGTACATGAAAGCCTTTGTTGGTAGAGCCACCACTTACCAAGCTAAGTGATTTCTCTGCACTTTAAAGGAATAGTGAACTTCACTGGGTAAGATATAAATGTTTCTTCAAAACCTGTAAATCTGTCCAAATTGGGCATCTTTTGTAGAGAAATTAATGAATAATATACAAAAAAAAAGAGATAAACCAGCGGGTGGGAGGGAGGAAACGGTGGGTGATGGGCATTGAGGAGGGCACCTGTTGGGATGAGCACTGGGTGTTGTATGGAAACCAATTTGACAATAAATTTCATATTAAAGAAAAAAAAAAAAAAAGATAAACCAGCAAGTAAACTCTGCCTTCTAAAGAGCATAATGTAAACAGTTTAATTAGCAAGTTTTTCACGCTCTGACACAAAATGGAGACGGGAATGTCAAGTAACTAATGGAGAAAGTAAAAATTTGCCCGGCTGTTTGTCAGGCTGGAATTACACACAGAAAGCCTTACACAATGTTTCTCCCAAGAATAATGCAGTTGGAAAGTGTCGTAATAAGCCCTTTGAGTGACGATGGCTTACTTATATACCAAGAAACTTTGTTCTTGAAAATCATAGACTGTCAGAAACTTGGCTGTGTGCAATTATATCTGTAAGAGTAAAATATCCCCCTCTTGTCCGGAGAATCTTAAGTCATTTTGATATGAGAAGCAATCTTGACCTACAGCTGAGTTACACAGCTTCAGATAAGGGGTTTCTGGATACAACATCCACACAGTTGCTAAGGAAAGAGGACTTTGGGTTCTCTTTGCAGTCCAGTCCTGACGTGGACCCATTTTATATACCACTCTGCTTTGCTCTAAGCCTGTCACAGCACTGCTTAGTTTAAATTTCACCTAAACTCCACTCCTCCCCAAATGTCATAACTGTTACCTTTCCTCTGTTTTGTGAGATGGCTCAGGATTCCTCTGCTGTGCAGTCTTCCTCATTGCAATGCGTCAGGCTCCAGGTTTGTTCCTGTGGTCTTTAACCTGATCGGACTAGCACACTGCTGACTCTTGGAGACTGATTTGAAAAGAAAACTAAAATTGGATCAAGATGAGAGCTCATTGCAGAGCTTGCTAGTAGAATAGAAATCACCTTGCAGTTCTTATAAGGTGTCATTGTGGGTCTCTTGAGTCTTTTTTTTTTTCCTTTGTGTGTTTTAAAGTCATTGTTAGAGCCATAAGGAACTTTTTAGGTCTTCTTTCTCAATGGTTATCAGATGTTTCACAGCTTCCAAAATTTTTGTCATAAAGAATAGGTGGTGACGGGGAAGCACTATTTGAACAATTGCTTAAGCCTGACTCTTATATTTCCTGTTGTGAAAAAGTAGGCACCGCATTTATAATTCCCCCAAACTCACACGTTTTATTTGTGGATCTGATTCCTCTGATTCTTGGCCCACTGTTTAGTTTTCCACACTAAAATATAGGATTTAATTACAGTTCCTCATAATTACTCATTTGTGGTATTGCTTGCAGCACCATGATTCTACTAGTTTTTAAAGTAGAACGTAAATGCAGAGAATACTGATTAATTAGGTAGCAACTCATGGGAGAAGCTCATTTCTTCGACATGGGGAAATTCATTCCTTTTCCAACATAATGAAAAGTATAGAGGTTGGTGTGCAGGGCAATTTGCAGTAAGAAAAATAGGGTATTATGTTTTGTTTTCATTGAGAGCAACCTTTATTAAATTGTAGAGCAAAACTCTGAAAGTGCGAAAGGTACCGGAAAGACCTCACTCTACTATTTCTTCATGGTTCTCCAAAGTTGTATTTTATAAGTTTTCTTTCCTGTCTGCTTTTGACATTAGTTTTTTTCTGTCCTGAGAGGTAGGAGAGGTGCTTTCTCCTCTTTATTTTCATCATAGAGTAGAAGGCACCAGGGAAATGATTTATCTGGCTCCTTTCTGTGTCCCTGGAGTGCGTTAGTAGTAGATCCCTTACCACCTGTTGTTTATTCAGTGTTGCACTGTGCTTATTGCCATCGTGAAGAGAGTCTTTGTTACATCATTTATGATAATTTTCAAAGATTAATCATAGGTTGCTTAACCATTCTTTAATATATTAGAGGCATGTTATGGGCTTGAGGCTGACTATACTAGACAGATTCTGTATTTAACAATTGAAGGGTCATAATGCTCAAAATTAAAACACAAATAACAAAGGACTTTTTGTTTAATATAGCTGCCATTTCTTCCTCATTTCCAATCCTGTGTGTCTGTTCAGTGAATTTAGCTGCATGAATATTTAGCACTCAATTTAGGATAGAAGATACAAAGACAGGGTTCCTGCCTTCATAGAGCTTGTTACCCAATGTGAAAATGAACTAGAGAGTGTTTTTGTAGCAACCTAACTACAGGGATTGAGCCAGGTATGTGTGTATTTGAATTGTGCTGACAGTAAGGAATGGGCGGACTGTGACTAGAAACACTTAATCGATTCCCACGTCAATGAATAGCTGGCTTTGACTAGTCGTTTACTCTGTGAAATACTCTAGATGGGGCGTATCTAGGCAAGATGCTCTGTGAAAGGACACAAATAGGACATATATCCGGATTCATTTGATGGGTTCCATAGAGGTTGTAAGGTTCATTTCACTTGGTATAATTAGGAAAGGAACAGTTCAGCTGAGCCTCCAAGGCTGGCTAGGATTTTGCTAGCTATAGGAGAATAGGGGTATTTCATATGAGGATACTGTGAAAGCAGAGATGGTATTGACATACCCGGCCTGCTCTGTTTGGGTATAGTGGGAAATAAGATGTAGAAAGCAGATTGATGATAGTTTATGGAGAACGGTAAATAGTAGCTGAAAGATTTAGACTTTACCCTGCAGACTGTGAGATTTTTTTTTTACAGGTTAGTAGCACAGTGTACATAGGACAGAGTGAGAAGAGAGATCCTGGGAGTAAGAAGACCTGTTATTCTTACAACATCCACAGTTGAGTAGCATGGAAGGCAGGGATGACTGCATGAGATTTTAGGGCGGAAGGAGGAACAGGACTGAAACATGACTGATAGGCTACTACGGAAAAGGAAAGAGGTACAGTGTATGTCCAAATTGAGGTTATGGGGAGAATAGTTTTGCTGTACTGTTTTTATTTTGGGAACTGATATTTTCTTAAGTTTTATTCATCTGTGACTTATGCCTACATGGCCTCCGGATCAGGAGCCATAGAAAATTGTATTTTAAACCAAGCCTTGTGAGAGAGAACCAGAACACTAGAGAGCTCGAAGTTTTAGAACTATCCCTAAACAGTAAAGTGTGGTTCTTGTTGTAAGCATGATAAAGATAGAAAAATTATTGCCCATTATATTCTTTGCTTGGTTTAAAATCTGTACCATGATTTGTGTTTCCTTTTTGTTCTTACTCTAGCTTTCAAGCCTGCTACAAACCTACTTTACATAAAGAAATTCTAGGTATGCCGCTATAATTTTTAATAAAGTAGTAGGGATATAATCCAGAGGACTGGTACTGGGAATTCACTACTGAGTTATGGGTACCTCCTTTATTTTGAATCTTCCATTAGAGCTACGTTGATAAACTGGGCTCTCAGAAGAAGAGCTGGATCCAGGTAAGAGAAAAGGAGACCTAGAAGGTTAGTTAGGAATTTCTGGTTAAGTCAGTCTAACCTCACTACCTGGAGACCATCCGTTCACATTGGGGAATGTTTTCTCAAATACTTATTTAAAATGAAATGGGTAGAATTTCGTTCTTTGGGTATGAAAAATTTTTTTACTATTTTTATGTATACAGTGCAGATACACACACACATATAGAATATCTGTGGCATTAAAATTTCATCGGGAAAGGCCATTAGGAAAACGAGATGGAGAAACACTGTATTAGGAGTTTTTGTTTTTGTTTTCTTTCCCCTAGGAGTGGGAATCCTGTTTTCTTTAAACCAAATATACCTAATCATGGAATGATGATGGAAACTGTTCTGGTACACCAGTCAGGATATTTTAATCTTCCACTGTTTAGTTTCAGCAAGGAAATTTCTTGATCCTGTTGAACTCAAGTTCAGAGTTGATTTGTAACCATTTATGCAAATGTAAGTGATACTTACTTTAAACATTGTTAATCATAAACACTTATTAAAAGATGGCCAAACAAAACATAAACTATAAGTTATTTTCATTAGATCATCTATCTGAAGAGTCATTTTCTTATTTGCAATCCTTAAAAATACCAATACTGCTATCATAATTCATTTTTTCATTTATATTGGAATATCTAGAAATCCTTGGAACTATTAGATACTTCCTTTATATTTCTGTGTGGTTTTAATTTGTAATTTGAGTATTCTCCCCAAAACTAAGAATTGGGTACTAGTTCTGTGGTTTGCAAAAAATATTTTACAATTTTATATTGTAATTACTTAAAGTCATTTTCTTATCTCTTTAAAATTAGCCATTAGATTTCATGGTAGTTTAGGATAGTAATTGGATTTCAGTATTTCCTGGTACCCGGATGGTTTGGGACAGTAGTTGACAGCTTGTTTAAGAGAATAACAGTTCTGGGAAGAGAGCCATAGATTACTGAAATACTATTAATTCCATTTATTATTTCTATAATATGAAATGGGGTTTTATAAATTATGTATTTTGAATGGTACCATAAATCAAATTAAAAGGCAACTCAAAACTGGTTATAAAATACATGTAGCATGGATGTACGTTGCCATTTCTCTGTGTTTAACAATTCTTTTTTAATGTTTGTTTATATTTAAGAGAGAGAGAGAGAGAGAAAGAGCGCAAGCAGGGGAGGGGCAGAGAAAGAGGGAGACACAGAATCCGAATCCAGGCTCTGAGCCATCAGCACAGAGCCCAGTGCGAGGCTCGAACTCACTAACCATGAGATCATGACCTGAGCTGAAGTCGGACGCTTAACCAACTAAGCCACCCGGGCACCTCTCTCTGTGCTTAAAATAGAATGGAAGCAGGAATGTTTATGAGTGAAGTACCCATAAGATGGACATGGGAAATTGTACTTCTTTCCCATAATCTAAGTTTAAATTTTCTTTCTGGCCATAGAACATTGTGTGTGCATGTGTGTGCATGCATGTGGTTAAAAAATACCAAACCAAACAAAAAAAACCCACAGATTTAGCTTCTTAACAAATTTTTAAGTGTATAGTACAGCATTAACTATAAGCACAATGTTGTACAGCAGATCTCTAGAACGTTTTCATCTTGCATGATTAAAAACTCTATACCTGTTGGGGTGCCTGGACAGCTCAGTTGGTGGAGTGTCTTACTCTTGATTTTGGCTCGGGTCATGATCCCAGAGTTGTGCAATCGAGCCCCATATTGGGCTCCATGCTGAGCGTGGAGCCTGCTTAAAATTCTCTTTCTCTCTCCCTCTCCTCTACCCTATTCATGCTCTCTCTCTCTAAGAAAAATAAATACAAATAAATAAATAAATAAATACCCAGAAGTTGTATTGCTGGATCATATGGTAGCTCTGTTTTTTCCTTTTGTGAGGAACCTGTTTCCTGTTTTCCGTAGCAGCTGCATCATTTTACGTTCCTATCAACAGTTTACAAGTGTTCAGATTTCTCTACATTCTCACCAACCTTTCTTTCCTTTGTTTTCTTTTTCCTTTTCTATTCTCCCTCCTCGTCTTTCTTTTCTCTTTTTCTTTTTTTCTTTTTATTTCTTTCTGTTTCTCTTTCCTTCTCTTTCTCGCTTTCTCTTTCTCTCTTTCGATAATGGCCATCCCAACAGCTGTGAGTTGATATCTCATTGTGGCTTTGATTTGCATTTCCTTGATGCTTAGTGGTGTTGAGCATTTTTCATGTATCTGTGGGCCATTTGTACATATTTTTTAGAGAAATATCTATCCAAGTCCTTTGCCCATTTTTTAGTCAGGGTGTTTTGGTTTTTTGGAATGTTTTGCTTTTCAGTTATGGGAGTTCCATATGTATTATGGGTATTAACCCCTTATCAGATACCTGGCTTACAAATATTTTCTCCCATTCTGTAGTTTGCATTTTCACTCTGTTGATTGTTTTCTTTGCTGTGCGAGAAGTTTTTTAGTTTGATGTAGTCCCACTTGTCTATTTTTGCCTTTGTTGCTTGTTCTTTTTGTGTCATATCCAAGAAATCGTTGCCAAGACCAGTGTTATGAAGTTTTACCCCAATGTTTTCTTGTAGAAGTTTTACATTTTCAGGTCTTGAGTTTAAGTCTTTAATCCATTTTGAGTTGCTTTTTGTGTATGGTGTAAGATAAGGGTCCAATTTCATTTTTCTGCATGTGGATATCCAGTTTTTCCAGCGCCATTTATTGGAGAGATTATTCTATCCCCATTCAGTAGTCGTCATGCCCTGGTGGAAAATCAGTTGACCATACATGTGTGGGTTTATTTCTGGGCTGTCTGTTCTGTTCCATTGGTCTGTATGTTTGTGTTTATGCCAGTACTGCCCTATTTTAACTACTATAGCTTTGTAGCATGTTTGAAATCAAGAAATGTGAGGTCTCCAGCTTGGTTCTTTTTTCTCATGATTGTTTTTGGATATTCAGGATCCTTTGTGGTTGTTTCATATGACTTTTAGGGTTGTGTTTTTCTATTTTGCAAAACTAAACAAAACAAAAGCCACTGGATTTCTATAAGGATTGCATTGAATCTGTAGATCACTTTGGCTAGTATGGACACTTTAACAATATAAAGTCTTCCAGTCTATAATATGGACTTTATTTATGCCTTTAGTTTTTAGTATACAAGCCTTCCACCTCATTGGTTAAGTTTATTTCCAACTATTTTATTCTTTTTGATGAGATTGTAATTGAGGTTTTTCTTGATTTTCTTTTTGGATTATTTATTGCTCCACTATGTAGACACAACTAATTTTTGTATGTTAATTTTCTATTCTGCAATGCTGCTGAATTTTTTAATGCTTATAAGTTGTCTGTTTTTTGGAGTCTTTAGGGTTTTTTACTTATAAGATCATGTCATCTGCAAACAGAGATAGTTTTACTTGTTCCTTTCCAATTTGGATGTTTTTTATTTCTTTTCCTTATCACTCTGGAAGAAGACATTTAATATGATCCAGGGTAGACAAAGAATCAAAAAAGGTGAGAATTCTTCTGGACATATCCATTCTTAAATAAGAGCTACTTATTTTAAAGTAATACCAATTACAAAATGGTTCTCCCATGTTTTTCTTTTCTGATGAATATAATTTTAAATTTTTTTATGTTCAAAAAAAGATTTGGTTGGTATTTTGGTTGGTGTATTACATTAATTCAGGGATTAATTCAAGAGACAGTTGCCATCTTTACTATAATAAAGTCTTCTCTTCAAAAGTGAAGTGTCTTTCCATTTTTTAAAAATGTTTATTTATTTTGAGGCCGGTAGGGGGGGCAGATAGAGAATCCCAAGCAGGCTCCAGGCTGGCAGCGCTGAGCCTGACACAGGGCTTGAACCCATGAACCGCGAGATCATGGCCTGTGCCAAAATCAGGAGTCAGACGCTTAATTGACCGAGCCACCCAGGCACCCCATCTTTCCATTTGTTTAGATCTTTTATCTCCCAAAATACTTTATTTATAGCCTACACATTTTGAAGCTTATCCTTAGATATATAATTTGATTTGATGTATTCTAATTTGTTAATTTAAGCATTTTAAAAAAATGTTTCTGGTTGTTTTTTCAGTTGATTTTTATTTGCTTGCTTTCTGGGAACATATCATATATACTAATAATGAGAATTTTGTATTTTTACTATTTATCCCCTATTTTTTTCTGTTGTGGATTTCAGTTTCTCAGTACTTCTAGAATAATTCATTGACTCATTCATATTCAGTGCCCCTATTATGTGTTAGGAGACACAGTGACTAAGTAGACATATAGTATGTTAGATATGGCAAGTGCTACAGAGAAAACTAAGGGCAGTAATGTACTGTAAGAGCAGTTGTAGAGTTGTGATTGTGGGTTGCTATTTTGTATAGGGGTATCAGAGAAGGTCTCACCTTGAAGGCAACAGATGAGTAGAGCCTTGAAAGAAGTGAGGAAACAAGCCGTCTGGGTTAAGAGAGCACTTTAGGTAGTCTGAATAGAAAGTGTAAAGGCTGAGAGTCAGGAGCTCGTTTATGCTATTCACGGAAAAAAGCAAGGAAGACAGTGTGGCTGAAGCCGAGTGAAGGGGGAGAATAGTAGGAGAAATAATGTAAAATTACAAATAACAAATCATACTGGGAGATAATAGTAACAAACATTTGTGAAGCCTTGTTCTAAGCATTGAAGTATTCTTTCGTCTAATCCTTCCAATAAGAGAATTAGAGGGAGACACTGTTATCTCCATTTTATGAGGAACCTGAATTCAGGAAAAGAATATGAATGAATTTGCCCAAGATCATACAGCCAGAAAGCTGTGAAATCAGGTTTCATAAATCAATATTTTGATTCCAAAGTACATGTCCCTAATTATGACACTGTGCTAAACATGGTGAGTCCAATAGCAAAGTATAGATTTGATGTTATAGAAATAAAGGAATTACTTAAGGTTTGAGTTTAAACTATTATAGTTATTATAGTACAGATTTCATGTCCCCTGTAAGTTTCTTAAAGTCAAGGAAAGTATTGTTCATTTCTGGAACTCTACCTATAGTTTCTAAGCACATTCTCTCACTTGTATCATATTTGCTGCTCAGTGTATGGTGGTTGTTGAATGTATTCTCAAGAAACACCATCTAAAGAGAATAACTGGGGGCACCTGGGTGGCTCAGTCAGTTGAGCATCTGTTGATTTGGGCTCAGGTCATGATCACAGGGTCATGGGGTTGAGCCCTACCTACATCGGGCTCCAGACTGAGCATGGAGCCTGCTTAAGATTCTCTCCCCCTCTCTCTCTGCCCCTCTCCCCCTTAAAAAAAAAAAAAAACTACTCATCTTTATCCAATTGTAAAGTGTTAGGTATTTTTACAAACGATATATTGATTTATAGATTTATATATATATAATTTCACAAATATATATATGTACGTGTATGTATGTATATATATACATATATGTGCGTATATGTACATATATACACACACACACACACACCTCATTACAGAGTTCTACACTAGAAGGTAAATCGTATCTATAACAAGTTGAGAAAACTTGTTTTTAAAATCTTAAAAAAATGATAATTAAAAGTATTTTAAATTCTAACTTGCTGTGTTAAATAACTGTTGATAATGCAGAGAATTATTTTATTATAATGACACTTGTCAAGACATTTCTGGAAAACCATCACAACTTATTAGGATTGTGAAGATGTCAAACACTTAGAAGAAAGACATAAAGATGACTGAAGGAAAATAAGAAAACAAAGAAACAAAATAGGATACAGGAAACAAAATAAGAACACCAAGGGAAATTGAGGATGCCTTGTAAACTTGTGTTTACTTCACAGGGGGCAGAACTAGGGAAACAGAATACACAGTTTACAGATAGACTAAGACTTGGTTCTTTGAAGACACGAACATACTTGTCTCTTGGTTCACTTCCCAATGCAAGATAATCCTTAAATTTTCCTGGTTTGATTTTCGGATAAACTGTACTTCCATTTAGTGTGAAGGGACATGTCAACTGCCTTCATATAACGACTTGGATGGAATTAGATCCATAAGCTGTTACACAGACCAAATGACATTGCTACCTCTTAACCAATAGTTCCATTTTTTTCATGTTTTTTTTTTTTGCATTTATTTATTTTGCTTTATTTATTTATTTTTAATATAACTTATTGTCAAATTGGTTTCCATACAACACCCACTGCTCATCCCAGCAGGTGCCCTCCTCAATGCCCATCACCCACTTTCCTCTTTCCCCCACCCCCCATCAACCCTCAAATGGATAAAGAAGATGTGATTTATATATACAATGGAATACTACTTGGCAATGAGAAAGAATGAAATACGGCCTTTTGTAGCAACGTGGATGGAACTGGAGAGTATTATGCTAAGTGAAATAGTTCCATTTTGACAGTTTCACAATATTTATCTGAACAACAATATTTGTATAATTATATTACTGAATTCTTATTACAGTTTTATAAAAAAGTAAGTAGTTTATTAATTCAAAATGCTTGTGTTAAGGTACTTTATAAAACATACACAGTTGACACCAGTGAAAATAACGAGGCATACCAAAAAAGCAGTTAGTTGGATATTTGACTTAAGTATTATTTTGTCAAAGAAAAAGTAAAGAATTTTATGAAATTTTGGAAATACAGTGATTGTCAGTTTGTATCTAAAAGGCAAGGAGGTATTAGGGATTCTGTGTTTTCTTGTAGTTTTCAGGGAAAGACCCACCTCCATGGCATTGAAGTCTCCTCGTTTGTTCTCACACATCTGACTAAATATAGCTGTTTACAGGAAAGCATTGTATACCAAATAGAAATGTCTATAATCTGGTTCATTGTTATCTGTCATTGTATCTGTTCTTTATTAAATGGAAGAACTGAGTCTTTTTTTGTTAAAAAAAAAAAAAGTTTGTTAAAACTCTAAAACATTTGTGAAGCACCTACTACAGTTTGGACAATGTTTTTCATAAATGGATGGTAATAATTCTATCAGCTTAGAATAATTTTGACTACTGTAATAACTAAACTAGAACATATGAATGGCTTAACGTAATCAAGTTTATGTAATAGTTCAGTGCAAATGTTCAAGTTGTTGGATGACTTTCTTCCTTTTAGTGACTCAGGGACCCAGACTTCTTGCAATTCCTGGGGTTTCACAGTGTCATGTAGTTTGCTGATAGGGAAATAAATAGTGCAACAAGGACACATTACTTTTGCTCAGTTTCCATTGGCAAGAACTAGTCCTTAGGCACATCAGTGTTTACTGTGAAGGAAGTGTCATCTTTGACTGGATTAGATGATTGTCTCTCACCAGTAACTTCTACACTGCAGAAGGAGAACACAGATTGAGAATGGCTAGCCAGCTCTGCCACAGTAATAATGTTGATAGTAATAATGTGTTAATTTCCTGTGGCTGCTGTAACAACTTACTACCAAACTTGACGGCTTGAAAAGCACACCTTTTTCTCTTAGAGTTCTGGAATTCTGAAATCCAGAGTGTGTTTCACTGGGTCAAGAGCCAAGTGTCAACAGCTGCACTCTCTCTGGAGACTCTAAGGGAGAATCTCTTTGCTTGCCTTTTCCAGCTTCTAGAGCCACATTCCTTGCACTCCTTAATTCTTGGCCTCTTCCTTCATCTTCAAAGCATAGCAACTTGCTTCTTGCCTTCTTATAGTCAAGTCTCCCTCTTCTTCCCTCTTACAAGGACACTTGTGATCCCATTTAGATGATCCAGAGAATTCAGGGTAATTTCCCCATCTCAAGATACTTAATTTCATCACACTTGTAAAAACCCTTTTGCCATATACGGTCATATTCACAAGTTTTAGGGATTAGGACCCTTCTAGGGCCATTATTCAGCCTCCTGCAAATAGTTAACATTTATTGAACACAATGTGCGTCATGTTTATTTAGAGAAATTTTCATGTCTTAGTTTCTGTTTTTCTGCCTGTTTATTCATGATCCGGTCTACTTACAGGTTTGCCTGTTTTTCTCAGTTATGGTTTCCTTTCCTTTCCTTTCCTTTCCTTTCCTTTCCTTCTCCCTTCTCCCTTCTCTCTTCTCCCTTCTCCCTTCTCCCTTTTTCCTTTTCCTTGTCTTTTCTTTCTCTGCCATTTTTTGGAAAATATATTCCTTACTTCAGTGTCTAAAAATTTTACGTAAAATCCTAGACTCTCAGAATTGGAAAGAATCTGTAGAAATTGTCTGGTATAACCATCCCAGTCTACAGTATCCAATTAAGTGTGCTAGGATTTGGGATGGGGGTGCCTGTTAATTTATTCTTTGAAATATAGTTCTCTGGAGCTTTGATGAAAGCGCTTTAAATCTACTGTAAGGCTTCTTTGGATTACTGCTGTATTAAACTCTGTTTTCTTTTTTTTTCCTACCCAAATCACCCTTTTTCAGTTACCTTTAAAAATCGAATTGTGGATTTTTTTTACTCCCCCCCCCCAAAAATGTTGAATTTAACTCAGCCATTCTCCTAAGCACATAGAAATGACTTGATAAGAAAAAAGGAAGCACTTTGGGTTAACACCAGTTTCTAGGAAAGAGGGTAGTTGAAGACTTAAAGCCATTTACAGGTTTTTGTAAAACATGAGAGCAAATAAGCAATTAATTATATAAAACATGGTAATAACTGGTTGAAATTAAACCAAAAGCAGCATTCTTGATTTAGTGTCAGCTTGTAGAGGAATTATGTGGTATTACAGATTCATTCAGGCAACAGTTCTATTGATCACACATTAGTTGCTATGGATACAAAGATGACTGAGACATAATCTTGTTCCAGAGGATGTGATATTCTAGTGAGAATGTAGACATGCACTGATGCAGTGTCATGAGGGCTATGATATGTGCAAAGATCACCATAGAAGATGTGATACAGTTGTGAGTAACAGAAACCACAACTCAGGGTAGCTTAAACAATACAAACAGGGAATTTATTGATCACGTGCAGGTATATCTGAAGCTTACAGAGTCAGATGAGGCTAGCTGCAGTGGCTCAGGCAAGCCTTCTTCCTTCCCCTGTTTTTCTGTTTCTCCTCAATGCTTTCTACAGATCAACTTTATTCTAAAGCTATCTCCCTTTGAGGTTGTAGAATGACTACCACCAGAACAACAGCTGTTATCCTCTGACCATCAAACTAGATCAACTTTGATCTCGTGTAAGCCCTTCACTGCTTTGGGGAAATGCGTAATTGAGAGGCAAGTGAAAAAGCAAAATTTAGAACTTTCGAAGTATTTAATATGTCCCTGAAATTTGGTATTAGTTTTATTTGGCTTTATTATTTCTAATTAGATTTTTAATTTATTGTTGCAAATTGGATTTTTCTTAATATGATGAATATCAGGAATTCTTAATGATGGGGAATAAAGTCAGAAGAGAATCCTAGTTCAGTGATTTTCTTCTGAAAATTTGGAAGCATATAAGTTTTCTGTTCTCCCTTTGGAGATCTTTGAGTTTGTATTTACTTCATTGCAGAAATTAAGAATCTGACATACTGCCTTTTCTCTTTTATTTCTTCCCTTGTAACTGGGACAGTAGAGTGGGTTTTGACATTGGGTTCATATGGTTCATGGCTAGGCTACTTTAAGTCTCAATTAGGTTTACAGTAGGAAACTGCCAAGGCAAGAAATGTCAGGACTTGCCATAATGACCTCATACTTATAGTTTGAGCTGTAATTTAGGGAATCTGTTTCTTACTTTGCCACTAATATACATTGAAAATGAGGCTGTTCATAGTATATAAAGCTTTTAAAAACTGAAAGTAATGCAAAGCTACTTTCATGTAGATGTAAGGACTACCATTTGTTCCTTCTACCTGGTCCCTGGTTCACCACATTTGCATTCACTGCAGTTCTCTTTCTATCACAAGTGTTCATTCAGGAGCCATACCATGCAACACTGCTATAGGATTGCCAGATCTTATTTTGGAGAATTTGGGCAAGAAGGGCGTAGAAGGAGATTATTTGCTAATAGTCTGACCAGGCTAAATACAATTCCATTCTGTATCTGAATATGGCTGGAACAAGGCAGTTGAATATAGGAGAAGCCTGTGTATGTGGGCCATCTGGTAACCCAGTGCTGCTAGAGGGTGGCTCTCTCAGCCAAGAGCCTTTGGACGTATATTTGACACTCTTGGTGCATAAGGGTTCCTGCCCTAACTTAAAAAGAACTACTTCCTTGTGCTATCATTATATTAAATGTTATTTGGTAATAAAGGAAAAAAGCTGTGTATGTTTTCTAGTGAATTATATGATGATTATGTCCAGTGTGTAATAGTAATAATAACAAATGTTTATATAGCACTTACTCTGTACCAGGCACCATTCTAAGCATTTTACACAAATTAGCCCATTTAATTTTTCCAACAGTCTTAGGACAAATTATTACTATTTTTATCCCCATTTTGCAGAGGAAGAAATTGGCACAGGTCAAGTAATTTGCTCAAATTAACACAGTTTAGTAAGGGACAGAGTTAGTATTTGAATCTAGATAGTCTGGGACCTGAGTTCACACTTTTAATCACTGTACTTTTTGTTAACTAAAGACTGAAAGTGTAATTAAATATAACATCAGTAACATTATTATGTTTTGAAACAAATTGACATTTTGAAACTTACCTACTAAATATTCGACATGCTTGTTTTTTATTCTAGGAGAAGATTTTGCAGTTGTACAGCAAGAAATTATTATGATGAAAGACTGTAAACACCCAAATATTGTTGCTTATTTTGGAAGCTATCTCAGGTACATTTTTGTTTCCCATCACCTAATACATTTAACAAAATAAAGTTAGCTCTAATAGCATGCTTTGTAGTTTTCTTCATGCTTTGAAGATAGGATGTTTTTGTGTGAATGAAATTTTTATTTCTGACCTGTTTATGTTCATTCTGTAATCAATATCATAGTCTGATTTGTCTCTTGTACTCTTGGGAATTCTGGATGTGGTTTCAGTGAAGAAACTCGCAAGTAAAGATGAACTTTTATGGTTAATCTTTGCGTGGTAGACCAGAGATCTAAATATGCCATTCTGTTGCCCCTTACTCACAGACTTGGGTATATTTAGAAAGTCGGGAGCATCTCTAACTGCTAGGTTTTTATTAGAAACTTTTTCTTTCTTTTATGCTTCTAGCTCAGGGTATTGCATCATCCCTTCCCTTCATTTTGTCCAAAGGACTAGGAACTATAATTATTTCACTAACTTCTTATTTTCCCAGGTTGTAAAGTAAACTTACACTGTGAATTGCAGTCTCTTGCTTTGGTCTGGCAGGACCACGCTGGGTTCCCCAGGTCATAGTCCATAGAAGTTGACCTCAAGGTCAAATCCTGTTTTTCCATTTACTTCTCTGTGCAGTTGTGAGCTGAACTCTGTGACTGACTTGTTTTTAAGGTTCCTTCCAAGAGGAGGATTGACAAATGTTCTCTTCCTTATGTATTAAAAAACCCTTAATGTTTTATTCTGGTGGATGTACTGTGGGATATATAAGGAAGTAGCTTATCACAGCTTCCATTGTCATATGACCCAGGTATTAAAAAAACACTTCTCTCCTGATGTAGGCACAGCATATGGAAAAGACAGGGCAGTTCTGCCCCCTCTTTCCAGCTTGCAAAAAGCCAACCAAACCAGCTCTTCTTGATTCTAACCACTCTTGAACAGTTTTGATTGCCCCATCTTCATTAAGGTTGAAGAGTAGGTTTAGTGGAGACGTTAGTTTATGTAAGGACAGATACTACGACCAGGTCAATGACTATTATATATTTTGAATGAGTTCTATAACAGCCAATTTAAAGCCACTTTAATGGTAAGTGGTTCAAATAATACCTAACACAATTTCTGGTTCAGTTTTTATTTTATGGACAGACCCAACACAGACAATTACTGTATCAGGTCAAAGAAACAATCTCTTAAAACTCAATTAAGTTTGTGATAAAAATAATTGATTGCTGCTAATACGTTAAAATCATCACTTCAGGACAATTTGTTTTTTTACTGTTTTTGCTCCTAACAAAATGACCTACTTATACTCAATTGGGAGAAGCATCACAAAATACTTTTCCCCCCAAGGGCAAACAGGTCTTTGGTCTAAGAGTTTTTCTCAAACATGGTCTGAGTCGTCAGGAACTATGGGACCATTCAGAGGCTAACCTATTATTCTGGAATAGCCCCATCCATTTATATGGCACCTTGGTCTTTCTGCCATCAAGACAATAGCATCTTTGGTGGTTAAGAGTTCTGGAGTCAGATCGTTTGGATTGGTTGAGTCCTGACTCCATCATTTATTAACTGTGTGCCTCACAGCAAATTACTTAACTACTCTGAGCCTCCATTTCCTCATCTATAAAATAGGAATAATAATAATAGATACAAGATGTGATAGCTATGAGGATAATGAGTAAACACATGTAGTGTTTCCAACAGTGATTAAAATAAAATAAATGCTCCATAAACATTAACTCCTATTACTACTACTATTGCTGCTGTTACTATTACTATTTCTTAACTATTTTTAAGTGTTATCATGTTAGTGCCTCATTTGATCTTTTCAGCAACACTATTACCAGTGTTTCTCTATGGTACATACTATTTCCATTTTACAAATAAGATGCTTGAGAGAGTTCAACATCAAGTAATTAGTTTACAGTCCAATTTCAAGTTATTGACAGTAAGGTTCTACGTTCTTTCTGTAATATTGTGTTCATAGATCACATGACTTTTGACTTAGCCCTTTTGCTTCCTTGCCAAAAGAGCTGACCAAATAAACTTCCACCCCCACTCCCTCAGGTCCCTCCCATTGCCCCCCAAAAATCCTAACACTAAACTGGACATTTGACTGTGTTACTTAGGCAAGAGTCTTCCCACACAGGTTAGGCAGCAAAACATTTGTTCTTGTTACCCCCAAAAGGTGAATTACTTATGGGTTTGTATCCAGTTTTGTTTATAAATCTTGGCTTTGGCTTTCAGCAAAATAGTGCAACTCTTTAGTAACATGTCCATTAACCTTCACTTTTAGACATGGTACAGGGGAGAGCCAGTTAGATTATGCTTAACAAAAATTGTATTTACTTTAAAATTTTAGGAAATGTGTATTCTGACTATATGTTGAATATCTTTTCTTTTTGAATTTTATTTATTTATTTTGAGAGAGAGTGTGGGGGGTGGGGGCGGTCAGAGAGAGAGAATCCCAGGCAGGGTCCATGCTGTCCGTGCAGGGCTCTATCTCAGGAACAGTGAGATAATGGCCTAAGCCCAAATCAAAAGTTGGACACTTAACTGACTGAGCCACCCAGGCGCCCCTTGAATATCTTTTTTAAAGTAAACTTTTTGTTGGAGCATAAAATACATAGAGCAAGTGCACAAATTTATGTTTTGTGTATAGCTAGATGAAATTTTTAAAGGTGTTCTTTGAATCCAAATACAAGAATACAAAGAGCAAACTTGCCCCAAAACCAAAGTAAAACAGACAACATTAGAGTCATTTTTTTCAGTAGAGCTACCTGTTAGTGGAGTTGTATGATCTAATGTAAGAAATACTGGTTTAAGTAGATGATTTTATTCTGTAGCTGGCATAGCTGATGAAAGTGATAGAAAAGCAAATGTAGTATAACATAGAACAGCAATTA
Source organism: Leopardus geoffroyi (assembly GCF_018350155.1). NCBI lineage: Eukaryota > Metazoa > Chordata > Mammalia > Carnivora > Felidae > Leopardus > Leopardus geoffroyi. Next base: position 108,365,949 of record NC_059336.1, read on the forward strand.
ATCTTCTCTTTCTCTACCTCTTTTTTTCTATAGAGATTTTTCCCTTCTTCCCTAATTAAAGTCCAGACTCAGTCAAATTTGGAGTGTGAAATACTAATGATTAGACTTGCAGGATGTTAGAGCTGGAAGGGACTAAGAGATCTTGTCACTAGTCCCACTCTTTTTAGTGATGAGAAAGTGGGGTGCTGGATCAATGACTTCGTTAGGTCATCCAACTACTCATTGTTGGTGGTGGACTTAAACCAGATACCAGGTATGTACAGGTACCTAGTTGGCTATCTTTTTGGTATTCTATAGTACTCAGCCTAGGAAGGCCAGATTTAGTCTTAAAGGGAACATGGTTTCTTGGATTTCTTCTCATTATTGAATTATTTTACAAAAGGCAGGGAGCTTATTTTTTAAAACTTGATACAAACCCCCTAAAATGCATACTGTTCTTAGCAACTTTCTTCCTTGTATTTTATTGCCATTATAGCCTATTACAACAAATTTAGACCAAAATAATGAGGAAATTGAGCTAATGTGGTTTTACCATTAATAAATTTCCCCTTCAGGGAATCAGCCTTATCCTGTGAATTTACTGAATAGATGACCAGCATGTAATTAAGTTCAGAAGCCTGTTTTATAACAGGGTAGCCATCCTCATTTCCTGAAGAAATACAGAAACGGAGCTGCTAAAAAACAGAGTATCTTATGTTATTCTTAATAGGACATTCTCTGTTCCTCTCTTCAATATCATTAAAAGTCTATGTTTATTAAGTACTTAAGTACATATACTGTACAATGAGAACTGGATGGACAAAACTTCTCTCTGAAGTTTAAAAAAGTAAATAGTCCTGATTTGATGTAGATTTTTATTTGTATATTTGTGTGTGTTCCTAAAACAACAGAGTTAAGTAATCATAGACCTATTCTTTAATCCTAGTAGAGCTTAACTATTGCTTCTTTTAAGTAAATAATGACTCTTTAGGTTCCTTCTAAGCATTCCTAGCCCAGCATATCCTTTCATAATATATTTAAAAAATTGAGATACTTCTCTCCAGTTTGAACTCTTAAAGTTGAGGTTGAAAAACAGCAAATGCTCCTCAAAAAATAAGCCAATAGATTAGATCCATGCAGTAAAAAATACTCATTTGGATCAGAGATTTTAAACCTTTGAAATCAAGAATACTAGTTTCAATGAGCATAATTTATCACATAATAATAACATATTTGTAAATCACCACCATTAACAAAGTGTTTTTACATTTCTTTGGATGTATAGAGTGCTGTATTGGGTTCTAGATATGTAAAGACAGATAAAACATAATCCTTGCCTTTAAGGAGTTTATAATCTAATAGAAGAAATACTCATGAGCAAATAATTGCAACATAGTATGCTAGGTACAATAATAATTTCCACATAAGACGCAAAGTGTAAAGACGGTAGAAAATCTGATTTTGTCAGAGTAAGGGAATCAGAGAAAGCTGTGTGAATGATATGATTCCTAAATGTTGGGTGTTAAAGTGTTAGTAGGCATTTGCTGTAGCATCTAATGTGTGGAGAAAATTATAACTTCTGGCAAAGGAAATGCATGCGTGAAAATACCATGAACTACTCAGGAGGCAACTAATAGTTTCATACTAGAGCTTAAAGGGTAAGTCTGTAGTTGCAGTAGGTAAGGCCATGGAGATTTGGCAAAGAAAGGCATCTTTTATCCCTTAATTAGGACTTGTAGGTATTGAGCATACTTGTTAAAGGTTTGAACACAGAGTACAGAGTAGTGTATCTGTGGCGGATGGACCTGGTGTGTGGGGGATTGAGACAGTGAGGATGTTCGTTTTATTACAGTGTGAATGTCGTAACCCAGGAAAGAGATGTTTGTCCCTTGAGTTATATCGAAACTGGAAGAAATTTTTTTCTAGAGCTAGAGGTGGGACTGGGGAGGAAACTTAATAACTGGAAATGCTTTTTTGAATGCTCACACTATGGAAATAAAGATTATCGTTAAGTTCATTTTAATTTGTACCTAGCTACCCTCTTTTTTTAAAAAAGGCAACTTTTAATTTTGGAATGTATTGGATTTACATAAAAGTTGCAGAGATAGTACGAAGAGTTCTGTCAGTATTCCCTATTGCTAACATCTTACATAATCATGGTACATTCGTCAAAACTAAGAAATCAACATTGGTACCATACTATTAGCCAAACTAAGGTACTTCCTATTAATTTCACCAGTTTTCCACTAATGTTCCTATTTTGTTTTTAGTTTTCTAGTTATACTGATACAAACATTTGTTTCCTTCAAGTGCAACCAGAGTAGTAGTAACAGCAGTTACTTCACATGCTGGCTAGGGTAGTTAGCAATGTCCTGGCCTCTACTAGATGCCAGTAACACCTTCCCAGTTAGGACAACCCGAAATGTCTTTGATAAGCCAAATATGCCTTTGGGGACAAAATCACCCCCGTTGAGAACCACTGCTTTAGGAAGAAAATTTGGTGGAACTCTCTTATGAGATGCCTCCTTATACCAGAATTGCTAGGGTGTTTTCTAGGAACATTAGTTCTGAGGGATGCTAATACGTGATTTGAAAACAAGGGGTTTATGGAAAAAATAATTTGGGGAAGTAGCGAACTAAACAAAATTAAAGAAGTTTTCTTTCTTTTTCCTCTTCCCTCTCTCCTCTGCTTTTTTTAAAATCCCATTCTTTCTCCTACCCTTTCTCCACTTCCTAACTTCCTCCATCCCCATTCTTCCTTTCTTCCGTCTCTTCCTTCTCCTCTCTCCACCTGTTCCTCCTTCCCTTCTCCCAGCTACCCCTGCCTCACTGCATGATTTCTCAGAGCCTTTAACATATCCGTGGCATTGTTAATTTCCAAGAGAAGACTATATAGTATGTGACATTCCTAAAACTGGTTTAACTACACATTGATTTTTTTTTTTTTTTATGGTAAGCATACTTCACATAGGATTGCTGTCTGCTCACCCATTCTTTGGAAATTAGTAGGTTGAACTGGGGTTTGTTAGGTATAACTATAGAGAAATAGGTCAGCTTGTATCCCCAAATACAGAACTACCCCTCATTGTTAAAGGGGAAGTAGATAGATGAATTACCTATAGCTTTTTGGAATGCAGTGAATTTTGTCTGTTTGAAAATGCACCAAAATATTTTAAATTCAGTTCACATTAAATAAAGTTATCCTATATTAAAACAACTAGCAGTTATTAAACTTTTTATTTTTCACATTGAAAGTTATGATTAGGAGTTGAATTATTTTGCTGAATATACTGGAGTAGTTATTGTGAAATGTTTTGTTCAGCAGGATAACCCACAGTTAAGTACAGGGATCAGCAGACTGCAGTATCGGGGCATGGCCAGCTGTCCCATCCCAGGGAGAATGATTTGGTATGCCAGTTTCTAGCAGACATTCTAGAGCTGTGGATTCTTGGTGATCTTGCTCACATTTTCTTTTACTTTTTAAATTATGTTATATTTGGGCAAAATATATAAATCCACAATGTTTAATCAGTTTTAAGTCAGTGATGTGTTACAAAGTGTGGGAAGATTGGGGTGCCTTGGGTGGCTGGTCAGTTAAGCACCCGTCTTCAGCTCAGGTCATGATCTGGCAGTTTGTGAGTTCAAGCCCTGCTTTGGGCTCTGTGCTGACAGCTCAGAGCCTGGAGCCTGCTTCAGATTCTGGGTGTCTCTCTCTCTCTCTCTCTCTCTCTCTCTCTCTCTCTCTCTCTCTCTCTTCCTTCCCAGCTCCCGTTCTGTACCTCCCTTCCGTTTCCCTCTCCCTCTCTCTCTCTCTCTCAAAAATAAAGATTAAAAAAAAATTTTTTTAAAGTATGTTTTAGAAATTGTAAGATTTTTAGCTCAGTGAAATAATTAGAATGTTAATTCCTATATGCTCTAGTAAACATTGAACTGGAAGATTAAAATTTCCCTCCCTCCCTTTACTTATTTTTCTATTCCTTATAGAAAGAGAACTTTACAGAATAAGAGAAAAGAATTACAAGAAAATTTATAGTGATACCTTGAGTATTTACCTTGGTGGTTAATTGTTTCAATTCAGATATCTAGGGACAAAGATTTTAGTATTTATTGGCCTGCATGAAATGGGACAAGTGAGTCACGTCCTTTCCTATTAGGCAGATGGCTTGATAAATGACCAAAAAAGTAGATGCAGATTTGTCTTCTCAAGAAGGGCATTCATGGAACAGATGGAAGTACTTTTTCTAAAAGATTCTGAATATTCAACCTTTCTGATAATACCAGACTTAACTAAATATATTTTAGACATCTTAAAAAGTAAAGTATATATATAGTATATATAGTTTTTAAATCATTATTTATTTTCCTTTGTAAGTTTGGAAAGTAATTTTACGTAGAATGACTAGAAAATTGTTTTAAGCAGGATTGGGAAGGGGGATAGACCAGCGTCAAATAGAGGATGGTGTAATACTGAAATGTGTAAAAAAGTGGAGAACTAATTTCTTTTGTCCCTTTTCTCTACCGAGGAGAATTGTTTTCCAATTGGAAAGGGTAGGAAAATCATTATAAAGAAGGGATTGAAGCAGGAGATAGATGAGGAGATAATTGTAGAGCAGCTAGATACTTTAAATGAATCTGAGCTTTGAGACTTATATAAAAATTATATCTTATTACAGTGAAAAGTTACCAGATGGGATTGTTATCCACTATCAGTGAGTCTCTTTTGACAGATAGAAGAGGTACCAAAAGATTAGTGGTCAGCAATGACCAATTTGCAAAGGAAAGGAAAAAGAAATTTCTGGAAAATTGTTAACCTTGATGTCCATCATCAGCCCCAGCAAACCTCTAGAATAAATTATTAATCAGATAATTAGTGAACATTCATAAGAAAGAAGTGGTGATTATTGTGACTTTAGTAAGAAGTCAAGTCATCAGTCCCATCTCTCTCTCTTTTTTAAATGTTTATTTTGAGAGAGTATGAGCAGGGGAGGGGCAGAGAGGGAGGACAGAGGATCTGAAGCAGGTTCCAAGCTGACAGCACAGAGCCCAGTGCGGGTCTCAGACTCACAAACCATGAGATCAGACCCGAGCTGAAGTCTGATGCTTAACCGACTGAGCCACCCAGGTGCCCCTCTTTTTTTTTTCCCCTTGAAAAAGAAAATGCCAATTATATGTGTTTATATTGTCACTGAGTTCCAGGAGCAACTTAAGGTGACTTACAAAAATAGACTACAAGATGAATTCTAACAAAAGGAATAGAAAATAGCTTACATTTATTGGGCTTATATTCTGGGCCCTTTTCTTTTTTTTTTTTTTTTTTTTTTTAATTTTTTTTTCAACATTTATTTATTTTTGGGACAGAGAGAGACAGAGCATGAACGGGGGAGGGGCAGAGAGAGAGGGAGACACAGAATCGGAAGCAGGCTCCAGGCTCCGAGCCGTCAGCCCAGAGCCCGACGCGGGGCTCGAACTCCCGGACCGCGAGATCGTGACCTGGCTGAAGTCGGACGCTTAACCGACTGCGCCACCCAGGCGCCCCTCTGGGCCCTTTTCTAAGCAATTTACATGTTACTTTATTCTGAGCCGACCCAGAACAACCATTCACCCAGTTTTTATAAGATAGGTAAGAACCCCTGCTACTTGTCCTGTAAATGCTTGTGTCAGGTATTTTACATGAAAGATTCATTTAGAACAGATGTGAAAATATTTTAGAGCAGTGGTTCCCAAACATTTTGCTATTAGAACCCCTTTTATTTTACACTCTGAAAACTTACTGAGTACCACAAGGAGCTTTTGTTTATGTGAGATTTAACAAATAAGGACAAAGTCCTATGCATAGTTTTAATGAACCAGATAAACAAATGTGAAGCTGGAGAATCATCTGACTCCTTTTTAACATAAAAACGATCAAGAGGTTTTAGTTAACTTCAAACTGAAAATCAGAGGTTTTAGAGCAGTTGCTAAGAACCTGAAGATAGCCTTTAGCCCAGTTAATAGAAATATAAGTGTTCAAATAAAGGAGATAATTGTTGATTCTCAAGGGTAATTAGACTTCTCCCTGTGTTGCAATCACCAGCCATAAATGCCTTCATCCTTTTGGATAAGACATCCATCTGCCAGCCCCGGGCATGTATTCTGAGAGTTAGTAAAACCAGACCACTGGGCAGCTAGCTCATACTTTACCATCCACTGTCATGCCTCAGTTTCATTGGTCTGTGGACCACTGTGAATTTCAGATACTAGAGTGACTTCAGATTTCTTCTTCCGGTCCTCACTATGTCAGCTTTGCCTCTAAAATCATGGTATTTTTTTCACTGTGTACTGATGTTCATGCTCGGATCCTTGTGTTCCCTGTTACATGCTGCATGGTGCATCGTACTCAACCAAGTCCACTCTCCTTGTAGGTCTGGTTAATCTCTCACCACCACCATGTGTGATCTATGTCTGATAACAACTCCACTTTTTTAATGTTTATTTATTTTAGAGACAGAGAGACAGAGCACAGGTGGGGTCAGGGCAGAGAGAGGGGGAGACAGAATCTGAAACAGGCTCCAGGCTCTGAGCTGTCAGCACAGAGCCCAACACAGGGCTGAAACCCACGAACCATGAGATTGTGACCTGAGCCGAAGTCAGACACTCAACCAGCTGAGCCACCCAGGCGCCCCGGCAACTCCACTTTTTATGCAACACTTAGAATAGTACTTGATTCTGGATGCTACATTTTAAAAGACATTGACAAAGTAGAGACCATCCAGATGAAGGTAACTGAACTGAGGAGTTTATAAACCAAGCATTGTTTTACAGTGTCACCCCACCTATTCTAGCTTCCTTTCCTGCCATTGTCTCTTCAGGTAGTCTGCGTTTGATTCACATTAAATTACCCATAGTCTTTCAAGTGTAGCATCTTCTTTCAAATTTTCATTCTCTGAGCAGGCCCCTTCCCTGTCTCTCGGTGTTGAATTCCTACTTTAACTTCAAGACACAACAAATGATATCTCCTCCCTAAAATTTCCCTTGACTTTCCTAGACATTCTTACCTCTGGGTTCTCACAGAATGTTATTCATGCCTGGATTGTGTACTTAATCAAATTACAGTCTAATCCAGGGATCAGCACACCTTTTCTGTAAAGAACCATATGGTAAATATTTTAGGCTTTGTCTGTTTCTCTGTCACAGCTACTCAATTACGCTGCTTTAGTACAAAAGTAGCCATAAGTGAGTGTCACTGTGTTTCAATCAAACTTTATATGGACACTAAAATTGGAACTTTGTATAATTGTCTTGTGTCAAGAAAAATTCTTCTTTTGATTTTTGCCCCCAACCATTTAAAAATATAAAAACCGAAGCAGGAAAGAGCATCCAATGGAAAAAAGTCTCTTCAGCAAATGTACTCGAAGAACTGGACAGTGACATGCCGAAGAATAAAACTAGACCACTTTCTTACCTGTAACACAACAATTAATTCAAAATGGATGAAAGACCTAAATGTGAGACAAGAAACCATCAAAATTGTGCAGGAGAAAACAGGCAGCAACCTCTTTGACTTCGGCCATAGCAACTTCTTACTTGACATGTCTCCAGAGGCAAGGGAAATAAAAGCAAAAATGAACTGTTGGGACCTCATCAAGATAAAAAGCTTCTGTACAGCATAGGAAACAGTCAACAAAACTAAAAGGCAACCAACAGAATGGGAGAAGATATTTGCAAATGACATATCATATAAAGGGTTAGTACCCAAAATCTATAAAGAACTTAGCAAACTCGACACCCAAAAAACCAAATAATCCAATGAAGAAATGGGCAAAAGACAGGAATTGACACTTTTCCAAAGAGGACATCCAAGCGGCTAACAGATACATGAAAAGATGCTCAACCTCACTCATCAGCAGGGAAATACAAATCAAAATCACAATGAGATACCACCTCACAGTTGTCAGAATGGCTAACATTAACAACTCAGGCAACATCAGATGTTGGCGAGGATGAGGAGAAAGGGAAACCCTTTTGCACTGTTGGTGGAAATGCAAACTGGTGCAGCCATTCTGGAAAACAGTGTGGAGGTTCCTCAAAAAATTAAAAGTAGAACTACCTTACGACCCAGCATTGCACCAATAGGTATTTATCCAAAGGCTACAAAAATGCCTATTTGAAGGAGCACATGCACCCCAATGTGGCAGTGCTGTCAATAGTAGCCAAAGTATGCAAAGAGGCCAAATGTCCATTGGCTGATGAATGGATAAAGATGTGTGTGTGTGTACACACACACACACACACACACACACACACACACAGGAATATTACTTGGCCATCAAAAAATGAAATCTTGCCATTTGCAACAGCATGGATGGAAGTAGAGTGTATTATGCTAAGCGAAATAAGTCATGGGAAGACAAATACATGATTTCACTCATGTGGAATTTGAGAAACTTAACAGATGAACATAGGGGAAGGGGAGGAAAAATAAGATAAAAACGGAGAGGGAGGCAAACCATAGGAGACCCTTAAATACAGAGAACAAACTGAGGGTTGCTGGAGGAGAGGTGGGTGGGGGATGGGTTAAATGGGTGATGGGCATTAAGGAGGGCATATGTTGGGATGAGTACTGGGTGTCTGTCATATGTAAGAGATGAATCACTGGTTTCTACTCCTGAAGCTAAGACTGCGCTGTATGTTAACTAACTTGAATTTAAATTAAAACACGCACATATATATACACACATATATTCATATACATACATATAGATGTGTGTGTGTATACACATAAACCATTCTTAGTTCCTGGGCTGTACAAATCAGACAGTAGGCTAGATTCGGCCCACTGGCCAGAGTTGCTGACTCTTGATCTAATCAATTTGTTTATTTTTTTTCAGTCACTCTTGTATTCATTCATTTATGAAATATTCATTTGCTGGCTCTTCTACGCACTGTGAATGCAGTAGGGAGAGAGACAGACATGTTAAGGTAGAATCTTCTGTGTTCAACTGAGCTTGCTGGGTTCAGAGACTTTCTATTCCATCTCTGCCCCCTGAGAATAGTATATTTCCTGGTACATTTTGAGATGAAGTTGTGAATGATTGAACAAGGAATAAGCTATTAAATCTTTGCTAATTATTTCTCTTGTGACTGTGATTATGATATCTTAATTGAGTGTGAGAGGGAAATGCTATGTAAAGACAGGTAAGTGATAAATTTTAACAGATTGTTTTGGAAAGACCTTTGTTTACTAGATGTGATGGGTAAAATTTGCATTTTGTCTGTTTTGTTGATGATAGCACTATTAATGTGATATGCTTTGAGATGTATTGCCATTCTGTGATGAATCTTCTACATAGTTTTTGGTCTGAGCATTTTAACTAACATTTAACTTCTATAATACTGTCTTGGAGTAGGTGGGTAAACTGGGAGGGGGAGGGAAAGTTTTTAACTAGAGGGAATTTCGTTTGGATGTGTCTGACATTTTTATATCCTACAAATGGTCTATTTTAAGGATTAAAACCTTGGATTGAGTTACAACAACACATTATATTAATTATTTTACTCATAGAGATTAACTAGCTTTTTTTCTTAGCACGTTGAATTTATGTGGTTTTTCAAGGTTATAGCATACAACCTTAAAATACTTGTTACCTCAGATCATTTTCATCATGAAAATGTGATACATGTTTATATTCTCTTTATAGGCGAGATAAACTTTGGATATGCATGGAGTTTTGTGGAGGTGGTTCTTTACAGGATATTTATCATGGTAAGACAAAAGTTATGTTTTATAGAGATTAAGTAGAGTTTCTTAAAATATAGTTATTAAAGCATTAATGTTTTCAGGAGAGAAAACTGTTTTATTATTATTTAGATATATAAAAGAATGTAAGATATATATGGATGAAAGGAGTATTTGCTTTATAAGTTACAAAATTATAGGCAGTTGAATTCATTGCTATTTCTAAAGAAGGCATATTATATATAGTTTCAGGGGGCCTGGGTGGTTCAGTTGGTTAAGTATCCAACTCTGGATTTCAGCTCAGGCCATGATCTCATAGTTCGTGGGATCAAGCCCTGCATGGGGCTCTGCACTGACAGTGAGGAGCCTGCTTGGAATGCTCTCTCTCCCTTGCTCAGCCACTCCCCTGCTCATGCTATCTCTCTCTCTCTCTCTCTCTCTCTCTCTCAAAATAAATAAACAAAATTTCAAACTCAAGCTTGTAAATAACATGTAAAAAAGGCCTTGATGGTTAACGCTAAGCCAAAAGAACATCTAGTTAATACACATGTGGTATTAATACAATGATTGTTGATATGCTCTTGTGTATTCAAGAAGCATCAATTAAATTGTTTACTTTTCAAAAATACTAGATTCTGGGGTATTAAAAATTATTAAAACTTTTTGGGGTGGCTCCATGGCTCAGTTGGTTAAGTGTCCAACTTCAGCTCAGGTCATGATCTCACTGTTGGTGAGTTCGAGCCCCACGTCAGGCTTTGTGCTGACAGCTCAGAGCCTGGAGCCTCCTTTAGATTCTGTGTCTCCCTCTCTCTCTGCACCTCCCTCATTCTCATTCTGTCTCTGTCTCTCAGAAATAAATAAACATTAATAAAAGTGTTTAAAAATTATTAAAACTTTTTTATTGAGATTTCAGCAGAGTATGTAAGAAAGACTTGTAATGTAAAATAACAGCGTTTACTGTCTTTTCGTTCTCTCCCTGTCCTGTTCTGTTTCTGTTAATGGGTTATTATCACAAGCTGCAGAGTTTATTCTTTTACTAGAGATGTGCTTTTTAAAGATCAATGTAAAGTAATGTCTTAATAAGTCAGATGTCAATTTTATGAGAAAATATTTTGGAAAAGGTTTGCATTTTTCTTTATATGGGATTTTGGCTCAGATTTTCCCGTTAGGGCCTCTTAAGTAATTTTGAAGGCTGATTGTAATAAAACAGATGTTAAAAGACTGTTTGGGTAGGAATTTTACTGTCTCCATCTCACTTCACTTTACTGTATCTTCTTGGTATAGATTTTACTTTTACCATAAAGATTGACATAATAGTATTTTAAAGTACTGCTAACTACAGTTGGAATAGGAAAAAGGAAATGATAGATTTTCTGGAATTGTTTTTGAAGGCTTAATGAGGAAAATGGGTTTTCAATTGATGCATAAACTTTGGGTAGAAAGAAGAGGTACAAGTACATTCTAGGAGGTGAAACAGCAGTACGGTGATGTGAAGGTGTGGCAGGTAACATCACTCTTATTGGTGTGGGGGTGTATTTGGGGGATGGGGTCAGATACAGAGAGACTTGAAAGCCAGATGGAAGAACATGAGAACATTTCTGCTTTATGAAAAGTTCTTTCTTTTCTGAGTATATTTTGTATTAAGTACAACTGTTCTTTATATGTGAGAAACTTTTTTATTAATGACATTTTGATTTCAAAGATTCAGTGAAAAGTGAGACGTATGTGGCATTATTTTGCATTGTAGAACACACAGTATTTCTGGAAGCTTGTGATTTCTTCTGAAGTCAAAAAGCTATTTCCCTTTTTGTTGTCTTAATTTGGACTAATTTGTCTACTATTTTTTCTCATACTTACTCATTTAATTTCCTTCATCCTAAAGTTCTGTACTAGGTCTTCTAGTGGTTGAACTCTCAGTGTTTGACCCTCATCCTTCACTTGTCGTGTAAGAGGCATAGACAGATATTTACTGTCAGCATTGTCTTCTAGCTTTTATAGTTTTTCTATAGTATCTTCTCTCACTATACATTGATCCTTTTCAGGCAACCTTTTTCTAATTGGTTTTAAGATTTTTTTTCTCTTAATTTATGGTGTTTTTAGTATCTAAATATGGATTTACATTGCCTTTTTTTGCTTAGGTCTTAAAGTGCTTACCTCAGAGGATTTCACTTATTCATCAAGCGTGGACAATTATCAGTAATTCCCTCTTCAAAAATCTTTTCTACCTCAGTCTCTCTGATCTCTCCTTTAAAATTTCAATTAGATATACATTAAATCTTCTTTGTGTCTCTTAAACTCAACCTTGTATTTTGCACTGTTTAATCCTTCAGTAGAGCACTGAGGATACTCATAACCCTCCTATAGTATATGGATTTTACAGCTGTGATTAGTACATGCATAAGGTTTTAATTTTTGGTGACTGTATTTTTCATTTCTAGAAATTACTTGGTTCTATTTCAAGTGTCCTTCATTTAGAAAAATTTTTTAACGTTTTTATTTATTTTTGAGAGACAGAATATGAGCAGAGGAGGGGCAGAGAGGAAGGGAGACACGGAATCCAAAGCAGGCTCCAGGCTCTGAGCTGTCAGCACAGAGCCCGACACCAGGCTCGAACTTGGGAACCGTGAGATCATGACCTGAGCTGAAGTTAGACGCTCAACCTACTGAGCCAGCCGGGCGCCCCTCCCTTCATTTTATATTTGTGTCTTATTCTCTTGTAATTTTTCATTCATTCTTTTATGACCTTAGTTTTAAGCGTCCCTTTCTTAAGCCTTTCTCCAATTGTCAAGTAGTTCCACCAGATAGTATGTATGCATGGCCTTAGGCATCTCTTCTGCTTTCTTCAGGAAGAAGCAAGAGGACCAGTTTAGTTATGGAAATAGTTTTGTCGTGATTGTTGTCATTTCCATTTCAGCCAAAAGTTGGAAGTAACAAAGTAATATGGATTTGTTAATATTGATTCATTTAAACTGATCAGCAACTGGGTCAACGGGAGAAATGATCGTTTGCAATGCCCTGAATATTTCAAATGTACATGCGAGGGATTTACATGATTATACAAAGAACCCCAGACCCTGTCTCTCTATTCACGCTTGACTGCACCCTGACTTCTACCAAATGACCTCCTCGTAGAGATGTGTGTACTCCTCTTCGGGTAGTCTGCAGCGCTCTCTGCTTACACGTCCACATAAGACATATACCTGTATTTCTCTTTCTCTTCTCTCCTCTCTCTTTTATCACATTGTCCTTCTGTGGGAGTAGTGTAATAACTTGGGTTACCTTATCTAGTAAAAGAGAAAGTTCTTCTTTTCTAATAACCCTAATGCTTGGAGGGTTTTGCTTTTTTTTATAGGTATCTACAAACTATATTTTGATCTGTCTTGCAAAATTTGTAAAGAACTTGCCCATTTTTGGGTAAAGCCTGCTTTTTTCCCTCTTTTATTTCGGCTTTCTAAAGTATCATTAAACCAATTTTTATATTTTGTTTTACGGCTCTTAATTCCATCACTCTATATGACTTTTTAAATTTAAATCTTAAAAGAGAGAACTGTATTAGTTGTCTATTGCTGTATAACAAATGATCCCCAAATTTGGCAGCTTAAAACAGCAAATATTGTGTCACAGTTTCTGAGGCTCAGGAATTCAAGAATGGCTTAATTGGGCGAGTCCAGCTCAGATTCTCTCATAAAGCTGCAGCGTTGCTGTTAGCTGGGACTGCAGTTATCCAGGCCTGACCAGGGCTGGAGAATTTACCGTCAGGTGGTTTCACTTAATGTGGTTGTTGACAGAAAGCTTCGGTTGCTTGATGGCTGTTGGCAGGTCTCAGTTTTTTGCTCTGTGGATCTAGCCATGGGACAGCTTGAGTGTCTTCACAATATGGTGGCTGGCTACCCCCCTCCCCACCCCACCCCCACCCTGCCCCGCCCCAGAGCAAGTGATTCCAGAGAGCAAGAGGAGGCCACACAGCCTTTTATGATGGAGTGGCAGAAGTCATATGCTGGCCCTTCTGCCATATTTTGTTCTTCAGAAGCAAGTCGTTTCTGTCCAGCCCATACTCAGGAAGGGAATTAAGTTCCAACTATTGAGGGGGAGATATCAAAGAATTCTTGGAAATATTTTAAACCACCACAGGTGTGTGTGGGGGGGGGATACATTTTGAATTTACATTTTTTCATGAGTTTTTTCCTCTCCATTTGTTTACTTTTTCTTTGAAGAACTAACATTAGAACCTTTTATTGTTCCAGCATAATGCATTTTCTCCTCTATTTATTGAGCATTTTCATTTCTGTTTAATATTGTTAACAATTTTCCACAGTTTTTCATGTCAGTTATGGCGAATTGCTTTCTCATTTATTTAATAATTTTGAGTTCTGAGATCATCGTCAGTGGGAATTATACGTGGCTTTTGAGAGTGTATCCTTCCACAGTGGGTTTTTTCCTGTGACCCCAAGACGTCAGTGTATCCAGTGTATCTGAACCCTGAACGTGAATGACCAAGAAGCCTGTGGTGACAGCATCAGGACAAGATATTTTCCCCTATCCAGATCCCAGGCCATGGCACAAAATCCTGAGTCTTCTCCCTGTGCTTGGCTACCCTTTTAAAATGAGGATGTAGTCCTTCGAGGGTTCTGGTTATGTGGGGATATTTGTTTTAACTCTGGCTCTACAGACCTATGGCCTTTTCTTCTGTGTTCCTGTAGGGGATAAAATCAACGCCCCAGCTTACCAAGATTGGCCTTTCCCTTAGAGACGGCTAGAATATTTCACATTTTTACCATTCTGATTTTCATTTCCTCTTTGTTTTTGGTTCCTGGGAAAGTCTCTTACTGTTAACAAACTTAGCTAGGCATTTAAAAGATTATTTAAAATACTCTTTTCTGTCATTTGTAGGTGTTATTTTCAGGGTATTCAGATTGTTTGCCATACTGTGGAAACAGAAATCTAAAGGATGCCCATCTTACTGAATGAGAGTGGGCTTACAAACCATAAGAATTAGTTATATGGCTTGTCTTCAGACACTCAGACCCAGACTTGTTCTCAATGGAAACTTTTTGTGTGTGTGTGTTTATCCATTCATTTTGAGAGAGAGAGAAAGCACAAGAGGGAGAAGGGCAGTCAGGGAGAGAGAGAAAAGGAGAGAGAGAATCCCAAGCAGGCTTTGCACTATCAGCACAGAGCCCAACACAGGGGCTTGACCTCACAAACTGTGAGATCATGACCTGAGCCGAATCAAGAGTCATATGCTTAACCCAGGCGCTCCAGTAGAATCTAAGTGAAATACATTTCTCTCTTCCACAATTGTGAAATACCACAAGTACTCCAAAGTAAACATTTTTACAAAGTTGTTAAGTTTGGGTAAATATGGGATTACTATCTAGCAAAAGATTCCACCACTGGAATTTAGTTCCATTCTTAGAATAGTCTCTCCCATCTAATGTATTTCTTTATTCTAAAGTGATTTAGTAGTGAAAAAGAGAAAACTACTTAAATGTCTTCAGTAGTGGATAGATGCACACAGAGAAATATTATTTAAACAATATGATTTAAGTTACATGTATTGATTTGGAAAGGTGTCTGTGGTAAGTGAAAAGGGCAGGTTTCAGAATTGTATATGTAACATGATTCCATTCATAATCTTGTGTGAGATGCATAACATACATTATTTAAAATGTCTCTTTATAAGATTGTCTGGTAGACCTTAGGCCAAACTATTGATATTGAGTATTATTGAGTAATAGTTAAGGAAGAGACCTTTACTTTCCAAACTTGTCTATTGATTGCATCTTTATGAACATATATTATGTTTATATATATGTTTATGATCATATATTAATGTGCTGTCAGCATAGATAGGGACTCTCTGTCTCCCTCTCTCTCCGCTTCTTCCCAGCTTATGTGTGCACACTCTCCTCTCTCAAGGTAAATAAACATTAAAAAAGAAACTAGCTAAACCTCTAGGCCATGATTTATTTCTTTTAACATTTAAGAGGTAATATTGATCAGCAAGGTACAAAAATGAAAATATAATTAATTTCAGAGAGTATTTCAGTCTTTTATTCATTCCACAACATTTGTTTGCAGCTTTCTCCTGCCAGGCACCGTTCTGAACACTGGAGATACAACACTGAAAAAACAGGTTTCAAAAATGTTGCCCTCATGGAGCTTATGTTTTAGTACAGTTTTTTAGGTGTATTAAGGCTACTACTTAGTGGAACTTGTAAAAACTTTGCCATTTACTGAAAAACATGCTTTGACTAATTTCATTAATATAAATTTTATTCTCTTATAGTAACGGGACCTCTGTCAGAACTGCAAATTGCATATGTTAGCAGAGAAACACTACAGGTAAATCCAGTGCTGATTTAACATTTTTTATTAGACTGTTTAATTATTGTGCATTGTCTGTTAAGTAAAGTAAGGATTGAACATCTAATTTGGTAAATTCTTGTATATTAACACATTTTTAATTGTCTAGTAGACTCAAATTTTATTTGCAGGTAAGCACTATAAAGCCTCAGGGTGACTATATGACCTCCTCAAATTTAAGTGCTGTGAATTTGTTGTTTCGTATTTTTATACTTAATACCAAAGAAAGGCTTAAAAATTAAGCACTCTTATGGGAATTGAAGCTCATTTTAATACTAATTGCATTTATGCTTTTTAAAAGTTATTTCAAACTATTTGCAGAGTTTAGTGGAAAGTATTGTCTTAAGAAAATTAGTGGTTCCAACAGAACTTTGCCTTTTTCATTTTCTTGATTCTTCTTTTAGGCTATTTCAGTAAAATAAATTAATGATTACAGCTAGATTATCTGTGATGAGTAAATAAAAAACAGAAACTGCTACTCAGTTGATCACTTTAGATCCCAAAGTATTCTCTGTAATAAATAAAGTCTTGTTAATTTTTCTGTTTTTTTTTTTTTCTTTTTCTTTCTTGAAACTCCAGGGATTATACTATCTTCACAGTAAAGGAAAAATGCACAGAGATATAAAGGTATACATCATAAGTTAAACCTAATGGCCCTCTCTTCATTTTTACATACTGGGACCAAACTGTTGAGCAGAATTGTCTTAGTCTATCTGATGAATTTCTTACCTGAAATATGTTACTGTAATAAAATTAAGTGATACTTTTAAGAATTTTATTACTTTTTTAAAGTAGCTTTATTGAGATACGATTCACTTTGTTGAGATGTGATTCACTTGCCACAAAATTCACTTGTTTAAAGCATACATTTATGGATTAGTGTTATAATAACCCATATTAGCTTATCTCTAGTTATTTATTTGTAAATTGCAAATTAAGTCCTTAGCTTCCATCAAATTAGGGTTTTTACAACATTTCATACTTTGAATATTTTAGAAAACTTTGGTAGTCTTAAGGAACTATCATTAATAATGTTTCAAAATGGATAAATTCAGTTGTAACATCTTCTGATGATCTGATTTAACTGCCAGAGGAGAGCAGGTGCACTGGGTGTGCTGGGGTCAGCTCCGCGGTAAACCAGAGTGCTTGGGCAGGGCTTCCTGAGGTTCTTTCTAAAGATACTGCCATCTTCCCAACTTAGTTCTTTTCTTTCATTTATTTTTTTTTTTTTTACCTTCTTCCTCATTCATCTTTTCTCCTATTTCTCTCCTGCTTTTATTTTCTGAGGTTTTCTCTGGCATAAAGGTTCTTAATATTTTTTTT
The DNA here is from genome assembly GCF_018350155.1 of Leopardus geoffroyi. Taxonomy (NCBI): domain Eukaryota; kingdom Metazoa; phylum Chordata; class Mammalia; order Carnivora; family Felidae; genus Leopardus; species Leopardus geoffroyi. Next base: position 108,383,332 of record NC_059336.1, read on the forward strand.
CTTAATCATGTTGTTCTTTGAGTCTCTAATGAAAGCCATGGACTCTCTTTTCAGAAAATGTCCTCATGCATATGCCTTCATATTTTGCATGAAATTTCAGTGAACTCTCAGATCATCTGCTGAGATCCTTTACTTCAAGTGTTTTTCATAAGCCATTTAAGACCTAAGCAAAGAGCTTTGGAGTTCATAGGGAGAAGTATAACATGAGTGCATTAAAAGCACTGTGTCATCAGCACATAGATGATCTGGAAAGACTGATAAATTTGTGTCAGAAATGGAGGTTGGAGTGCCTTCCAAGCAGAGGGAACAATGTAAGCAAAAATGAAGACGTCAGAAAGTGTGGGGTCATTTTAGGGAATATTAAAGCTGTGCCATATTATCAAAGAGAAGAGAACATATGATGGGGATAGCCGGATGGTTTTGTGCTCGATTACAGGAGGAATTATGTGCTGAACTTCAGAGTTTGAGCCCAGCTGGGGAGAGTGTGACCATCACCACTATTTCTACCCTGGTCTAAGCCATCGGTCTGTTAATACCTGCACTTCTGCAGCAGCCTTCTAACCAGTCTCCCTGTTCCTCTTCGTGTGTGTTTCTGCAGTCCCTTCTCCACCTTGCAACCAGAGTGATCTTTTTAAATCAGAGCTTGTCACTCTTCTGCTTATAAACCACCATCCCGTTACTCACTATAACATCCAGATGTTTGTTTTTGTTTTTGTTTTTTTTTTACCATTGCCTATAAGGTGTTACATGATCTGGCCCCAGCTTTTCTCTCTGACTTCATCTCATACTCCTCTCCATTTTACTCATTTTGTTCCAGCCACACTAAGCTTGCTGTTTTTGGAGTATGTTGACTCATTCTGGCACCAAGACTTTGTATTTGCTGTGCCCTCTTCCTGGAATGTTTTTCTCCCAGATTTTGGCATGCCTCTGCACCCTCACTTCATCTAGATCTCTGCTCAGACATCACTGCCTTAGAAAGGCCTTCTCTTCCTGCTTTACTTGGCTTTAGAGTACTTCCCTCTTCCTGGCTTTGAATCATTTGTTGGTTCGTTCATTCATTCATTCATTCATTCATGTGTGCATGTATTTTTAGATTTTCTTTCTCTCCTATTCACTGTAAACTTCATGAGAGATGGAGCTTATTCTCATTTATTACTATAACCCTAGAACATAAAATAGTACCTGATTGCTCAAGGAGAGAGAGATGGAAGGATGGAAGGAAGAGGGGAGCATCAGAGGCCATAGATGCACGTAATATGATATAAACTGTAATTTAGGAAAATTAGTCTGGAGCTGGGCAAAGACCAAACTGAGGACCGTGGCAGACATCTAGATCGCTGGGGCTTAGATCAAATTAAAATCCCTGCTGTAGTCCCTTCTCCCTTCTTTTTCTTGTTTCTCCCATTATTCCCAGTAATATCAGGGGGTACAGTCTTCTTTATGGCTTCCTCTTTTTTGGGTGGGGCCAGTTTCCTAGTGCTTTTCCTGTTAGCCTATAATTACATGATTGTTGGCACCTTGGACTAAAGATTTAGCCTGCTTACTTTTGCTTGCTCATTTAAAAGTTACAGAAAAGGCAAAAAAATAAAATTTAGAAAGTCTCTATACCTTTGGGCTTATTGAAGATGTAGTGGTTTTATCGTCTTTTTTGGAGCTCAGATCAGGAAGTAGAGGTGGCCAAAATGCTACTAACATTGAAATGGGAAAAACTGAGTTTTTTTTCCCTTTCTGTGTGGGGGAAAAACCCAGTTCTTTCCGACTGTATGCTTCTTTCCTGAGGCTTCTTTACTACTCACACAGAACACTTCATTCTGACCCTGGTGGTTACCAAATGTCTGCAGGTTTTTCCCCAGTGTGATACCAGCTGGGTGTCCTACAATTTAACTCAATTCTGACACTGTCTACTTGGAGAGAGCATCAGATCCCACAGATAAGGGCTCAGCCCCATGAGACTGTCCCTTCCCCCAACACACACACACACACACACACCAGATACCTGTACAAGCCCAGTTTCTCAGCTGTGCTTCTGAGCAACTGACTGTATAGATTGGAGGTTCCAAAGACCCCCTCCTTGAGTTCAGTTAATTTGTTAGTGTGGCTCTCAGAACTCAGGGAATTATTTATGTTTACCAGCTTATTAAAGGATATGATAAAGGATACAGATGAACATCCAGATGGGAGAGGTGTGTAGGGCCAGGTGTGTGAGAAGGGGCATGGAGCTTCCGTGCATTCTCCAGACACACCCCTCTCCCCGTGCCTCTATGTGTAATTCAACCCGAAAACTCTCCAAACCCCATACCATTGAGATTTTATGGAGGCTTCCTCATGTAGGTGTGATCAGTCATTAACTCCATTTTTGGCTCTTCTCCCTTCTCAAGAGAATGGGGGCAGGGCTGAAAATTCTGAAGTTCTAGTCATGGCTTGGTCTTTCCAGTGATCAGCCCTCATCCAGGAGCCATCCAGGAGCCTACCCAGAGTTGCTCCATTAGAACAGAAGACACTACTCTGTGACCCCTGAAATTACAAAGGTTTCAGGAGCACTGCATCAAGAACCAGGGTCTGCGAGCATATACTAGAACAAAAGATGCTCCTAGGGCTCTTGTCACTTAGGAAATTACAGGGCTTTCAGGAGAACTGGGCTAGGAACCGGGAGTAGGAACCAGTGTATATTTTGTTATCTCACAGTCATGCAGCCAGGTGACATTTTAATCCGGTGGTCCTGTGGCTAGTTGTTTATATTCTGGGTGGTCCTCAACTGTGGGCAAACACATTAAGATAGACAGCCTCATGAGTAAACAGCAAGGTTCAGTCTTATGCACCAGCAGTGGTTCAACTGATGATGAACTCCTAGAACAGGAAGTAGCACATTTAAGATGTAATACAGGAATTGAAAATGCCAGTATTAGGTCATGTTTTAGGGCAGTCACAATGTTTGATCAGTAAGAATATAACGATGAAAACTAATACATCATTTTCATAATAACATTCATATTGTGTTAATAGCAGCGTTTTGCAAGGTAGAACATTTTATAAGAATAGTCAAATTGTCTTAAGAGACCCTAAGTTTTCCTGCAAATATAATAATTTAACACTTTAATTGGGCATACTTTAAATTTTAAGTATTTCTAGGTCTAAGGCTGCCACTTGTGATCATTTTATATACGTATATTTGATCAATTATATGTGCTGTCTGATAAAAAGTTTCTTACTTTAACTAAAATGTTCTCACTTTGAAGGGAGCTAACATTCTGTTAACGGATAATGGTCATGTAAAATTGGGTAAGTAAATTAAAATTTTGTCATTTGAGCAAATTTATTCCAGAACATAGTAAGTTTTATTTGCCTCTGTAAGATTAGTTTTTCCCTCAGCATCTGTGTATTTTTAGGTGGAAATCTCTTTGTGGGGCATATGTAACCTGTTTCTGTTCCCTTTTCTCCTACATGGGGATAGAGTCCGCCCTTCACATATGACAGATTTGTTGTAAAGATATGGCAAAATAGTAATTCTTCAGGAATTCTTTCACCTGTAACCTGAGGAATGTGACTTTTAGTAAGAAATTTGTACAAAATTGCCTTGTAACCAAAAAACAGGGTAAACAAACAAAAGCCAAAAAATCAATAACACCAAAAATCCTACATGCTTTACGTTAGCATTTAAAACTAAATATAGTCGGGGTGCCTAGGTGGCTCAGTTGGTTAAGAGTCAGACTCTTGATTCAGCTCGGGTCATGATCTCAACAGTCGTGGGACCCAGCCCCACATCGAGCTCTGTACTGACAGCGCGGAGCCTGCTTGGGATTCTCTGTCTCCCTCTCCCGCTGCCCCTTCCCCACTTGTTCTCTCTCTCTCAAAAAAAAAAAAAAAAAAAACTATTACTAATATAAGGATGTAATTTAGATGCTGGATGTTGCTTTATTTCAAACTGTACCTTTTATAACTTTTGGTTATGACTAAAATAGAGTTCCAAACCTAAATGATAACTTAATTTGAAAATTTGAGATTGGGAACATGTATAGTATAGTAGTTTTTATAGACAGAATCAATGGACGTTAAGTATTAAATGAAGAGTTTAATAAATAGGAAAGTTATTTTGGATTATATATTACTATAAGACAAATCAGAATTCAAAAAACATTTATTTTATAAAAGCATGAATAAAACTATTTTGAATTATAGCCTACAGTAGGACTGATCAGATATAAAAGTATCTGATAATTAACTTACATAATAAAATTTTGCTGAGCTACCTCTAAAGATGAAAAAAGCATTTATCTAACTATTGATGTCTTAGTGAACAGTTTCTATCAGCAGTTTAATATTTTGTGTTAATGTTATGTGCCTTACTGACAGAAATCCTATATATAAAACATTGGTTGATAAGAGTTTAGAAATGACCGTTAAAAAACTAGAAAATATTTAGACCTCAACATACTTAAAGAATAGCAACAAGTCCTGCATAAAAACAAATTTCCTAGTGATTGGTTTTGGGATTAGAAGGTATTGCTAAGGTAAGATTTTGGGGAACATTCTGTTTGGGTGTCATTTCAGGCTAGGCAGATTTGCCAGTAGATTCTTGGTTTGTTTGATGTCAGTCATCATGAGTATGGCAGGAAGTGAATGGAATATATGACTATGTAAGGTCCCTTCCAGTGATATTCCTTGAATTTCAGGTCCTGAGAATTTGAAATTATAATATTATTAAGTCTGGCAGGTTAAATTTTCTCAGCTCTCTCTTTCTCATCAAAATCATTGACTTTTGTTTTCATCTGATTCATGCAGGGATATATGAGAATCTATTTGGCTGTAATACACCCTGACTACTTAGTGATATTTTAGTGCTAACCCATAAAAGTTAAAAAAGTTTAATGTGATGTTTAAGAATATCTCGTTTCTGTGAAATTAGTTTAATGAAAATAATTGTTAAATGTTTCTTCTCATGTTGCTGTAAATCATTTTACCTTCCCTCAGTTTTCTTCCCTAAATGTTTCTTCTTTTTTTAATAGCTGATTTTGGAGTATCTGCACAGATTACAGCTACAATTGCCAAACGGAAATCTTTCATTGGTACACCATATTGGTAATTGTATTTTAATTGATAATTTAACATTTTGTTTTTCTGTCATTATTGAATACAGCATTTATTGAAAACATACACTGGTCAAAAATTTTAAGACTAAAACAGATTAAGAAGATCATCAAGAGCTTAAGCAGTGTAGGCGGGTACACTTGTGGATACACAGCCAAAGAATATTTTACCATGTTCATTAAGTGGAAGAAGCTCTAAAAAGATTGATAATGGCTTTTGGGAACCTTGCTATAAAGGAACTCTCGCTTGCTCTGTAGGGTCCAGCATGATTTTTATACATATTTAGTAAATGTTTGTTGATGATTACTGATCTCCAACTGCAGCTTCAGAGATTAAAGACTCTAATGTTATTACCCACAAGAGAGTGAAACTGTCTTCAGAACATGGGAAATTGTGAATTAGGCAAAGTAAATTTTTGGAACACACTCTGTCTTCATCTCTCTCTCTATATATATATATATCATGTCTTTCCCACATGAACTCTAGGGATGTAGAACAGAATGGAATGTCTTGTCCAGAGTGACTAAGGTTGGCAGTTCCTCAGTTAATCAGAAACATCTGTTGAATGGTAAATCTCAAAATTAACCCAGATGTACGTTAAACCTTTTAATTTCAGGCTTATGAGTGTCTTTTTCTTTTTTACTTTCTTTTCTTTCTCTTTGTTTCTTTTCTTTTTCTTCCTTCTTTCCTTTTTCCTTTCCTGCCATAAGACCAAGGCCTTTTCTTTGAGTGGCTCTCTAATTAGAGTTATATCTTAATAATGTAAACTATACCCATAATACATCAACTACATTTTCCAGGTTGTGTTTCTCTAAAGCGCAATCTTTAGTTCTAAAGAACTTAGACATACAAAGCATGTGCCTTTTTTTTTTTTTTTTTTTTTTTTTAGTCAGGTCTATGAGATATAGATTTAGCCTTACTAGGTGTGCAAGTCTCCCAGTGTTGAGAGACTTGTATGCTTTGGTGGTGAGAAATAGCACTATACTCAATATAAAAGATAGGTTTCCAACACCCAAGGAAGTGTTCTTTTGCCCCCTTTAGTAAATTCTGTCCCTTCATCCCTAGCCTCTGGCAGCACTCAATCTGATTTCTGCCTTTTCCCTGGATGTCCTACAAATGGAATTATGCATTCTGTAGCCTTCATAGTCTTTTAGAGTTGTCATATTCTCAACATAATTTTCTAGGTTTTTTTGGTTTTGTCTTTAGAAACTTGTCTTTAACAAGCTTTTTTGTAAGCATTCACTTTAATTTTCATAACTTACCTTTTTAACCTGCTAACAAATCAGTTTTTTATAACATTTAATTAAATTGCATATTTATAATATTATATAATAACGTATATAATATAATGAATAAAGAGGTTCAAAGATGAACTCAGTTGACTGTATAAGCATACAGCCTAGCTGGCAGGAGTAGAAGCACTAGCTGGGGTCTTTCACTTGTGTATTTATAGAGGAGTGGAGAACGTCTCCTCTCACGGCAAGTGGGGCATATCAGCTTTATGCATTTTCCTTCTCTGCTAGTGCACTTGTACCAGTAAGCTGGAAGATTCCAACCATCAGTAAAGTAATAACTGACATACTTTAAAATTCACTTTTCTTATGACAGTTCGAATATTTTTAAGAAGTACTTTAAGATTAGAAAGATTTTAAGAGGAAGCATTTTGAAAGTCAGAAGGTGTGTGTGTGTGTGTGTGTGTGTGTGTGTGTGTGTATGTATTTTTAACTTCACCAATTTACTTGACTTCCCTAAAATCATAATAGGAGGACAAGTGTGTATTTGTAAAGTTACTTATTAAAATCATTCTTTTGATATGTAAGAGTTGGTTATTTTCAAAACCGTTGTTTAGAATTTAAAAACTTTTATATTTGAAAATATAATTTAAATCAGTCAAATAAAAATTTATAGAGCTACAATTGGAATAAGACTATATAGGAAAGTTAAAACTAAATTTGGGTAATTTTCCTCTAAATAAATACAGTTTTAAAAAGCAGACACTCATTTTTATAACTTCCACCTTTAAAATAAAGCTGAAAAACTGCCAGTTAAATTTATAGTAAGTATGAGCTAAATACTAAATGAAGATTATTGATGCCCCAGTAAGTAGTTTTGGTCATATGAAAACAGAGGCCAGATTGCAGTTCACTGGTACAAACAGGTAAGAGCTAAAAATTATAGATCATTTATTGCAAGATGTTATTTCTCTGTAAAATTCTACATTGTACAGAGAAAAGAGATTAAGGTGTGGACAAATTTGGGTTATGTTGCTGTACTATAAATGTCAAGTTTTATAAACCTTTATAAGTATAGCAAAGTAACCAAGGAATCACCAGTAGGGTCTTGGGATGGAGGGTCTTTTAAGGGATCAAGATCTCGACAGAGATCTTTAAAATACTACATACTTATTTTTCAGATATCAAGGCCTAAATAGGCCTCAGCTTAGAAAGGGATAGTTCCAAGTGCCTCTGGTGGGAATATGGAAGAAAATACAGTAAACACAAGTTTTGCAGTTTTTTTTTTCCCCTGTAATATTTCCTTCAGGATGGCTCCAGAAGTCGCAGCTGTTGAGAGGAAAGGGGGTTACAACCAGCTCTGTGACCTCTGGGCTGTGGGAATCACTGCCATAGAACTTGCGGAGCTTCAGCCGCCTATGTTCGACTTGCACCCAATGAGGTCAGTGTATCATAATTGAAGAGTTCTGTGCTTAAATTAAGGGTGATCCTCTCACCCCCAGTACTTATTACATCATAAATACTAGTCTGAGTCTTGCTCTATCTTAGTAATTGTAATAGAATTATTTAATAGTAATAGAATTATTTATATTATATATTAAAATATAAAAGCTTAAAATGCTGTGTAACAATTTGTTGTTGATTTTTCAGAGCGTTATTTCTAATGACAAAAAGTAATTTTCAGCCTCCTAAACTAAAAGATAAAATGAAATGGTAAGTATTTTTGTGTTATTTACTTCATAATCATGACTAAAAAAAGAATTAAAATTTAAAAGTCTTAATTTTCAAAATTTCTTAGGTCAAATAGTTTTCATCATTTCGTAAAAATGGCACTCACCAAAAATCCAAAGAAAAGACCTACTGCTGAGAAGTTACTACAGGTATTATTGTTCCCTGAAATACCTTTTTTTCAAAAGGTAAAATGTCATCCAATCATATTTCTAATGAGTGTTCTGTTCTATATTATTTTTATAGCACCCTTTTGTCACACAACCTTTGACACGGTCTTTGGCAATCGAACTGTTAGATAAAGTGAATAATCCAGATCATTCCACCTACCATGATTTTGATGATGATGATCCTGAGGTAGGAACTGTTTTTACCAAGTATACATATAACATATATGTATGTATGTGTGTGCATCTCAGAAGCAATATTTTAAAGTTCTGGGTCTGGTTTAAATAATAAACTTGTGAGGGAATAATGAACTCTTTGAATTGGTCTCTCCTAGGGAAGTCATGTGTTGGATTTTTCTTACTGGCTTCGTGTGGGTAACTGTTTTCTGAAAATGGCAAAGGCACAATCATCTAATCCACTTGGTGAAATTACTGTAGTTATTTCAAAGTAGTCATTTTGGATGAAGTTACCAAATAAATCGTCCACTTTAAAAGAGAGAGTGCAGACAGGAAGTACCTAAGTCAGATGTTAGAATACATTCAAAATTTCTGTTCAGTTTTCCTCTTAAAAACAATCCTGCTACAGTACCTCATGAATTATTAGTGGTTAGTAGAAAGTATAAGATTGATTTTGTTGGTGACTAAAACCTTAATTATCCACTATGGGAATGTTTTAAAATGAGCCAGTGTTAGGGTGCCTGGGTGGCTCAGTCGGTTAAGCATCCGACTTCAGCTCAGGTCATGATCTCGTGATCCGTGAGTTCGAGCCTCATTTCAGGCTCTGTGCTGACAGCTCAGAGCCTGGGTCCTGTTTCAGATTGTGTGTCTCCCTCTCTCTGATCCTCCCCCGTTCATGCTCTGTCTTTCTCTGTCTCAAAAATAAAATAAACGTTAAAAAAATTTTTTTTAAATGAGCCAGTTTAGTTGTTAGAGAATAAAATAACTAATATGATAGAAGGATTGATATCAAAGGAAGCTTCTTTTCTGTTGGCATACTTAACATTCCTAGCCCAGCTAATAATTGTGACACTTAAGAGAAACTTGGTAAATGTGACATGGCAGAATTTTGTTATTGGATATATAACTTGAGATGGATACCCTTGACCCTGATGACTGGCTTTATGGAAGATACTTAAAATGGTGTAAATTTCTTGATACTGAGGGAACGATAGCTCTCAGTGGTTGGAAGGATGGTTGTGTATTGTGTTGTCAGAATCTTTCTGTCAATTCACCATTGTTCTAGCTTGCCATCATTATACAGCTGTAATTAAAAAGCTATCTGTCCTTTTGTTCAAAGTCTGGAAAGGAGTTTGGAAACATAAAACTTAAGGAACGTAAAGTGTTACTATTGACCTTATAATTATAGTAGGGAAAACTTGTTTTATTATTATGCTTAAGTATTCAATTTGCATGGTAATGTGGGACTATAAAAATGACCCTGGTAGCCAAGACACCCTGCAAAGTGATCTAGTGGGAAAGTGACAGTTGTTCTGTGACTTTGAAAATTTTTTGTAAGAACATTAAAAATTCTCTTACTGTCAGTTTTAAATGTATAAGGAAGTGAAAAAGTAAGACTGATATTTACTTACTGCACTGTTATTTAAAATATTAGAACCAGTGAGAATTAACGTGTTTTGTTTTTTTACAAAAAAACTTGCATAGATTGATTCTCAAGTAGTCTACTTACTAAGTAGATTGCACAGTGCTTGCCTTCTTGTCATAACTCTGTGACACAGAGCAAGTATCTTTTTTGTGCCTTGGTGAACTGTCCTACTCCCTTTCTAAGTTCGGGTCAGTTTCCAACATTCTTTTCCTTTGTACTTCCAATGCATGAAATATCTCCGTATTCGTATTCCCGTGATGTGAAATTTTTTGTGGATGCCACTTCTTCGGGAGCATCTTCCTCTTTTTTATCAGAACCGCTTTCTTCCTTTATACCAGTAAGTTCACCTTCACCGAGTTCTCTGGCTGTACGTCTGTAGGCTCGTGAGCGGCAGCCGGGTCCACGCTCTTACCGTCATCTGTTTCTTCCTAGAACTCCACTTACATGTTACGTTCAGATTTTATTTCCAGCATGATCCAGACTTCACACTTTTTATTTCTTTACAGCACTTTCATCTTTGTTGGCTAATTCCCTCTTTCAGCTACCAGTTTTTGTTAAAATGTCACATGAGTGTATCCTCACTGGGAGACCAGAGGGAACACAACTACCCACTCTGCCGTCTGTGCACAAGCTGACAGGTGCTCAGTGAGCAGTCACAGACATGGGAAGAAGCGATGTGATTTGTCACTGAATGTGACGTGCGTCTGTTTGTCACGTGGTGATTTGTGGCCTGAATAGAGAGCTTGCAGTGAAGTTTGTATGTTATACAGTTACAATTCATGTACTGAATGTTAATAAGATATTAATATACCAAATATTATACGATTGTAGAGTATCTATACAATTAATATACTGCTGACTGGTATTTGAACCATGTTATGGGGGACTGGTGTCATTTAACTAATTCATGGTGACTGAAATTTGTGCATCCTGAGACTGCAAGGCAAGGACTGCCTGTGTCTTCTCAGTGCACTGAATGCCACCTCGTTGTCTCTTTGCACGTCCTGTACACTCGTCACACTGAATTACGAAGTCCTTTTGAGAATGTACTTAAACAGGAGAAATAATAAGCCAAATACAGAAGCAGTCTGTGGAATGAAGATGCTTCTGAAGTTTTCTCATGTAGTGGAGAAAGAAATTCATCTTTCTTATGAAGTCTGTGTTGTTCGTATTATAATTGTAGATTGGGGGGGGGAAACTTTTCTTCTCATCATGTTTAAGATAAAACTTTTCCCAGAGAAATTCATAATCTTACTACTTGCAAATGCTTCGTTGTTGAAATTGCTAAGGGCTGCGTTCCCACTCATAATTTGAGTGACATGTATCTAACTTGCATTTCAGGATTTGCTGTGATACTGTGCATGTTGTATGAAGGCTGAATACTCTTGAAAACATTGAGCACATCTGCTAATTCTACAGTCTCTAAAATGTATTATCTATCCTACACTGTTGGAAGGAAGTTTGACTTTTTTATTTTGGATTCCCATGTAGTTTTTTAGAAAGGTGCTGCACATTATACTTAATATAGTTTTCTTCGACATGTTAACCCATTTACTCTGTTCAGCATTCTGAGATTTAATAATTTTATAGTTATACCGTTTAAGCTGGGAAAGTAAAACTGTTCTCCTAGGCAGTCACAGGTTTTATTCATGTTCACTGGTAATAGCAGTCTGTGTGACTAGCCTGACAGGATACCTGTTTTTGCTTGCTTGTTTGTTTTTGCTATTATATATTGTTATCAGAAGTACGGGGTTTGTTCTTTTCCAGCTCTGCGTCTAATTAGCTGAGTGCCCGAATTTTGAGTCTCAGTGTTCTCATCTATAAAATGAAGAACAGTACTTGGTTCACAAGTATAGTTTGAGGACAGAAGGAGCTGAGGTGTACGAAAGCACTTTGTAAAACTGCAAACCACTGTGTACACGTAAAGTTTAAATACTTCAGTTTTGAAATGGCTTTTGCTGCTGTTTGACTACTATCAGTATTTCAGTGTTTGGGGTCTTTTAGATTCATAAGGTTTTATTTCCTGAGACGCACCAATATGAGAATAGTTGACTTGGGTCCTGTTCTTGGTCTGCCTTTTGAATCTGCTAATTTGAACTTAAATGTTAATGAATTACATTTTTCACGAAGATATATCTACGAGTGTGTCTCCTTCAAAGGTAATAACTTCAAGGGAAGCGTTTCACACACAGAAAAAAAAAAAACCTATTTGGTACGTGAAATAGATGCTGGCATCACCTTTTAAGGTGAGACCTTCAAGTGTGTGGGCGGAAGCTGCAGAAGCTTCTCAGATAAGGCCCCTCGTACTCCATGTGGTTGGAGGGATGTCTGTGATTGAATGTTTCTCTCTGGAAGTGGCAATACACAGAGCTTTTAATACAGTAAAAGGAAAGAAAATAGAGTGCTGTTCCTACAAGAAGAAACATGAAGGGGGAAAAATTATGCTTACTAAAGTAAAAGGACCATAAATCTTTAATGCCTTTAGCATCGTTTCATTTTATTCACCCCATTCTTTTTGATAGAAGAACTTGAGGCAGATTTTTTTTTAAATCACAGTATCCTCTTCTGCAACAGGGAAAGCTGCAGCTTTTGAACAGCTGTTGAATTATTGAAATACTCAGTTTCGGATATTTATTTCTATTTATTTCAGAGAACGTTTATTGGGAACCTGCTGTGGATAAGATATATCCATAATCTTAGAAGCTCCCAGTTGCTGGTTGCCTCCTTTGTAAAAAATAACCACAGAATCATTATATTTTGTCCCGTGTTTGCATAAAATGGGGTATTTCTTTCACATTTGGGTAATTTTGTGGACCACACTGTGACTTGATTATCAGATGCCACATTATCATTGATTTTGGTCTTTTCCTAGCCTCTTGTTGCTGTACCACATAGAATTCACTCAACAAGTAGAAATGTAAGAGAAGAAAAAACCCGCTCGGAGATAAACTGTAAGTATATACTTTACACAGTTCATAATTTAACAATGAGAAATAAGATTTCAGGTTGTAATTTAGTTAACAATTACTTTTGTTTCATTTTTTTCCAAATAGTCTTTCTTAGTAAATCTTTTTAAAGGTAGAGTTTAATTAAGGCAGTAAAAATTTTTCACTTACTTTATTCCTGGGGAATTTTCTGTGGCAAGAGAGGGGATGTATTTATGTTGTTATTGTTTGGGAGGAGGAATAAAATCCCTCAACCAGGCAGGACAGAAGTAATTGAGGCACTGCTTCTTAAACCAATAGGTGTGTACAACTCACCTCGAGAGCTTGTTGAAGTGGTTTCTGATTCAGTGGATCTGCTGTGGGAGTGAGGTTCTTTACTTCTCACAAGCTCCGAGGTTATGGAGATGCTTATGGTTCCAGGACCACACTTTGAGTAGCAAGGAGAGGTAGAGATCTGCAAACTGGCTTAGCGTCTGAGTGTCCTGAGCACCTTTAAAACTAGGTTCCACGCCCCACTTTTCCACAGATTCTGATTCACTAGGTCTTGGGTCAGCCCAGGAATCTGTCTTTTAAAAACAGCCCTCTGGGTAATTCTTATGTACACGAGCGAGTTATGGGCCCACCGAGACAGACCTTTCATTCACAGGGAATCTGGTGCTGTCAGCTCATCAGTGGTGAACTCTGCCAGCAGGAATCTGCAATAATAGTGCCTCAACTTCATTTTTCTTTTTGGAAGTGTTAATTCTCTATGACTTAGAATACTAATTTAGTGCAATCGGGCACTGTGATAACAGTTTTCTGTGAATTAAAGATTTATCCTGAAGGACCTAAAATCCAAAATGGCTTTAGTGAAATTATGTGGTAACTTAAAGATAACTAGTGAAAAGAAACTGTTCCCAATTTTTGGCTAGATTAGTAATGCTAATTATAATAATACATTTCATACTTCAAGATGAATCCACCTCTTTGTCTGAAAAGCTAATAAATAAGTAGTGGCAGACACCATTTAGTAGGAAAAAAACAAAAGAAATGCAGAGATGAAGAGATTTGCCTGTGGGATGGAGGGAGACTCCAGGTTAACAGCAGGCCCTGGATCCCTCAGCCTCCAGCCCAGTGGTCTTTCACAAGCACTCCTCCATTTCAGAAACCGCCTCATCACACTTGTGTGGCTTTTACACTGCAAGTCCTTTGTAAACTTCCTTTGAAACTTTGGCTGGACCATACACTGTATATTAAGTTCTTAGAAAAACTTTGTGCTGGCGCTACTTGGAAGTACTCTTAAAAAGGAGGAAACTCTTGAAAGAAAGTACCGTGCATTGTACAAAAAGCCCAGGACTGGGATTTGGTACTCTGTTTGCCAGCAATTGCCTGTGTGACCTTTAAGCTCCATCTGAAGCCAGATGGTTTAAACTTGCTGATTTCCCTCCAAAAGTATTTTTCTGAAAATGACAACCTTAGTATATGAGCAAAATTTCCTATTTTTTTTTAATTAAAAAAAATACTTAACAAGATGTCTTTGTCCTTTCTTTGATAATACAGATGGTGAGATCAGAGATGTCTTTGTAGTTCATTTAGAAAACTTTATATATTCAGTACTGTTGAAAATCTCATTTAAGGTACTTTTTTCTTGTTATCCAGTTCTTTTAAAAAATTACATTATCAGACTCTTTACTGCAAAGTGCAGTTCTTACTGAATCATTCTTTACAAATTTATATTTGTGACTCTCAGCTTGTAACTGCGTGTGCATGTGTATGCTGTTAAAACTAGATGCCTATACCCCAGTTTTTCTGAGATTCTCATGTGCCCTCCTTTTGGTGGGAGCAGGTCCCTTCTCCCCCATTTGCCAGTAAAAGAGGTGTCATATCCCTCGTTGAGGTAGCAACAGAATTAAAACCACCACTTTGTTAATTTGTGAGTTTGATATTTGAGGCTTTTAAATGTTTCACAGTGTTCTAATATCTGCTTTCTTAGAATGTTTTATGACTTTATGTGAGATATGATAGAATATAGAAGAGTTAATGCTGTTGTCTATAAAGACAAGCTTTGGAAAAATTATTTTAAAAATTGTATGCAGTTGTTCCTCCTGATAATGTTTTATGTTTACATTTACATGGTGTCTCTCCATGCAGCGAAGGTTTTCTCTTTATTAAACCAGATGGTGTTTAAGCAACATATATACGAAAACTGACTCCTGTGCAGAAAGGGTGTTATTCTTTCCCTTTTAGGAATCCTCTCTGCCTTCATATCATTAAATACAATAAGCAAAGACTCGCTTTAGGAAATAATTCCAGGGCTCTTCCTGTCTGCCTTAATAGAGTTAGTTTTGATCCATAATTGCTAGTGTAGGGTCAGCAAGTGGGAATGTTGGAGTGGAGCTGTCTCGAGCTAAACGGAGTTTTCATCTGGATATTAAAATAGAAATTTACAGTGTCTGGCTTGACATATGTTCAAGGAGATGGTAGAGGAAACAGATCAAGACCAATCGACAGCTAGTTACAGATAAGTAGGATTTTCTCACGTTATGAAGAACATCATAAATAGCATGCAGCCTAGGATGGTTGACCAATAATTATTTGAACAGTAGCTGGAAGATTCTGTGGCAGAAGCTTGACATCACTTGAGGGAGTTTGAAGAGAACAGGCATGAAGAATAAATCTCCAGAGGGACTGTGCTGCGCCGTTCCCCCCACCCTTCTAGCAATGCATTCCCACAGACTACAGAGTAGTACTTTGCCCACAGAGGACAGGGGTATAGGAGCCCTGCTACAGTTAAGATTTTGTCCTTGTTAGGAAAGTTAGGCTAAGACAACATCTCTGCTCCCGAGCACTCAGTGATTATACAGATTATTCTGGCGGGGGGAAGCAGGTATGTTCACCTGTGACAGTAACACAAGACAGACAGATGCACAAACTGTCCTCATGTAAGTTTATTACACAGATTTAACTTTGCTGTTTGATGACAAATACAGGTGAGAGCTGTTCAATAGGCCTGTATCAAGGTAAGGTAGGCAGATATTAAAACATTTTAATACCTTACCTAAAAGTTATTTTATGATCTTTGATGTGTGATCATGTGTGGACAGGGGTGAGGAACCCGTTACTGAAGAACCTACTCATCTCTAGGGGCCAGAATTTGATATCTGGTCCATAACAGCTGTAAACTATGTACATACTTATACAACTGGAGGTCTTACAGGGCTGTGTTTCCCAGCCTTTTTCACTTATCCCTTCTATTAATAAATATTCAAATCTCATGGTTTCTTTTAACTGGTATTAACATTCACAATAAATCATACATACTAAGCTAAAATAAAAGCAATTATAAAAATGATTATACTTTTTTTTTTTTTTTTAATTTTTTTTTTCAACGTTTATTTATTTTTGGGACAGAGAGAGACACAGCATGAACAGGGGAGGGGCAGAGAGAGAGGGAGACCAGAATCGGAAACAGGCTCCAGGCTCTGAGCCATCAGCCCAGAGCCCGACGCGGGGCTCGAACTCACGGACCGCGAGATCATGACCTGGCTGAAGTCGGACGCTTAACCGACTGCGCCACCCAGGCGCCCCAAAAAAATGATTATACTTTAAAATTTCACTCATTTCCTGACCTTGATTGAGAATGACTGTTTTGGCCGAAGCTCTTACTAGTTGAACTGTGATATATTTGTGATTGTGTTTCTTCTTTTTAATGTTTTGTTTGTGCCTCTGCTTTTATTTCAGTGGTTTTGAATGCTTTACCCTGGTGATAAAAGCAGATAATGATAGTGAGATATGGAAATTAGAGGTAAAGATAATGAAACATTCAGTATATTATAATAGCAAGGAAGAAGGTGAAAGTAGTACAGTTTATATATGCTCTAGGTAGTTTATACCTGAGCTACAGTGATGTATTATTTATTGTTGTATAATAAATTTCCCCAAAATTGAATAGCTTAAAATAATGAACATTTATTCTCGTACATATTCTGAGGCTCAGGAATCCAGGACAGCTTTGCTGGGTGGTTCTGGCTCACATCTGTTATGAAGTTATACCAGCTGGGGCTAAAGTCATTTGAAGGCTGGGCTGGGCTGAAGGATTTGCTTCTGTGGTTGCGTAACTATTAACTGAGGCTTCACTTACTTGCCACTTAGACTTTCCTTAGGGCTGTTCACAACATGACTTCAGAGCAAGTAGTCCAAAAGAGAGCCCAAGATAGAAGCCTTCCCTTGGAAGTGATACACCATCATTCTGCCATATTCATTTGATCACAAAGACCAACGCGGGTGATGTGGGAAGGGACTACACAAATTGATGAACACTAGGAGGCGGGAATAATTAGAGGCCAACTTGAAGGCTGGCTTCCAAAAGTAGTCTGCCTCAATTGCTGTCTGCCCACCTAAATCCTGAGTTAGATGCTCTCTAGTGAATGCTGGGTCACAGTGAAGTAGGTTAGATCCTGACTGTAACATACACATAATTCTGCTAATCATTTTTTTATTTTATTTTATTTTATTTTTTACTATGGAAGAGGCCTAGGACTAACAGATTTAGCTTTAAATAGCCTACCTAGACTTTCTTGGACTTTTTCCAGCCAACAGATTCTTAATTTAAAACATTGGGTTTTGATCCCTATATGGCACATGGTAAAATTAAATGTATTGCCATAGAGTAACTTTTAAAATTATTACGTGTTTAAGAATACAGAAAGAGATCATGGCTTTACTTCTTTTCTTCTTTAGTTGGCCAAGTAAAATTTGATCCACCCTTAAGGAAGGAGACAGAACCACATCATGAACTTGTAAGTAGTGTAGTCTTGGAATGTTAACACTAAAAATAAATATTTTAATTAGTCTTTGTGATATTGGTAATGACTAAAAAGTCTAGTTCTTGATATTTTCAAAAGCATTTGGGGAAATAAAAAGGTAAGTAATTCTAAAATTACAAAAAATAAATCTGTGTTGCTGAGATCGAATATTCTTAATGTTAGGAGAAATGTACTAGTTTTACCATTCTCCTATTAAATGTTTTTAATGCTGACCTGTTAATTTTTTTTTTATTTTTGTTTTTCAGTTTTTGAGGGGCTTTTTGTGTACGCATTTGTTAGGATAAATGCCACCATTTTAAATTAAAATGTTGGACCAATAAAACACATCTCACTGAATTTATGGGCAGCCTTTTAAGAGTATAAGCCAGTTTTCTAAACATGAGGGTAGAGTCAAATCTATTGGGACTAAAACTCAGGAGAGACCAGGCATACATAATAGATCAAGTCTGTCATTCATTTAAGGCTTGCTAACTCTATGAATGTTCTTTTCATTATTGTTTTTTGTTAATATTTTATAAACACCTTCCTGGATATGTGATAATATATTTTTAGATTCAGTCTTAGAAACAACATGTTTTGCAAATATTTGAGATGTTACTATCCTATGGAAGAATTTAAAAAATGAGACTTAAAAAACAAAATCAATCCTAATGAAATTAGTTTCCTAGAGCTCCGGATTATATGGTTGTTGTTTTTTTTTTCTGTTCAATACTGAGAAGAAAGTAACTATTAATAAGTAGTAAGGATTGAGATGGAAACTTTCTTAAATTTAATGCTTTTGTGAACCCACTTGACTAAAGGTATACAAAGTGGAGTTATTCTAATTCAGTATACCAGCATGGAGGAAAGGAATGTTAAAAATTCTTAAAATGATTATAACATTTAAACCTAACATTTATGTAGAGGATGTAGAAGGTTAAGAACAAAAAGTAGTAATGATGTTTATAAATGCTAATAGTTACTTTGTTAAGGCAGTTTGAGTTTGTTTCCTGTTTCTCTTTTGAAGTTGGCATTGCATGTATTTAAATTATATACTAGTTTAATAAAACTGTATTACAAAGCAAAGTTGTTGCAATATTGCTATTTTACAAGCTTCTTAAGATTATTTGACTTGGCATTTGCCTTAATAAAATTATTAGCAGGACTAATCTCATTTGTGACAGTTTCCCTTTGTGAATTTGTGGCTTTTAGTTTAAGTGTAAATAACTTGGGTTTCTTGGTCTCTGCTAAACAGCCCGACAGTGATGGTTTTTTGGACAGTTCAGAAGAAATATACTACACTGCAAGATCTAATCTGGTATTTCTCATCTTCTGATTTTCTTTGTCAGCATTGTTTAGTCTTAATTGTTTTTGATTTTTTTGATCAAATATTTTGTTCCATTTTAATGAATCAGTTTAAACATCATTTTATAAGTTCCTGCCATTTAGCAAGGTTCTATATATTGATTATAGCATTTTTTTTCCAAAACAAGTTAGATATATCTACTCACGTGTATTATAATGTAATAAAAACTAAAATCTATTTTCCTTTTTTATGAAAAGTATTTAATTTTCTCACTCAAATGGGTTTTTTTAGAAATTACATTTCCCTCTAAAAATGTCATTTTAATAATGTGACTTATTTTAGTGAACTAGAAACCATCCATATATGTATTACATATCCGTTCATATATATAAAACTATTTTTATATATTGCATATATAACATATATGGAAATAGTTTCAAAAAATAACTTACCCCTAGTTAACAATGAAATCTGTCTCAGATGAAATTTTAACTTTTTAGCATTAGGTAATATCTCATTTTCTCAGGCCAAAATTTGGATTTTAAAGCCTCCCTGAAGTTATAAGTATTAAGGCTGTTTTACCATTAGGTAAGAAAAGAGGGAAACTAACCCTGGTAAATATTAAATAAATAGTAACTTTAATAGTTGCTATTAAATAGTTTTTTTCTACTTCAGTAGGTAGTCAGGACCCAAAGTTGCCTCCATATTTATCCTTAGATTCTATTTTTCTGCCTTTTCATTGGAATTTTCTTTCTTTTTCCTTTTTCTCTGCCTTAATAACGTACTTCTTTCAATTCTGGTTAGTTTAAATGATTCTTTATATAAATTCTTAAATCTATACCCTATAACATTTGTAGAACATAAAATGTTGAGACATAATTTCTCTTTTGAGGAAGTTGCTGTCTTAATGGGCAGAAATTACTTGGACATACAAACTTTCAGATGTGCAACAAAATATACAGTGGATTGCCAGCAGGTGTTGACTGTTGAGGAGAGGCTGACATTTATGTAATAAGTGTATGGAAATCAGAGGAGAAAAGCTTTGGGGTTAATGTGGCTTATCTGGCTTCAGGAAGGGACTAAAACTGATTTCACTGTAGTGTAGGAACCCTTATAGAGTCTTCAGGAAGAGAATGGACAGATGCCTCCAATGTTTCATGGGAATTGATGTGGGAACAGTCATCGGCACAGATGCCAGTTTTGAGAGATGGCAGATAAAGAGCTGTAATTATGAAATTGGCATACTACTCCTTGAATTATGGTATTGGCTCAGAAGAGGAGGATTGAAGTCATCAAAGAAGAAGTGATAGATGAAACCATGATTGCATTTGTTCCCTAGTTAGGCCCAAAGAAGGAAGGAGTGCAGAAAACTGGTTACCACAGTGGGTGATGCCTGTGTTTTGCAGTCAAAGGTAGAACCAACATGGGGGAGAAAGAAGCAGTTGGAAAGCTGGAAGAGTCAATATCAATACTTGGATTGTCACAAAAGAAAGAAGGATGCATCCGATGATCCAGAGAGGACCAGAAAGTGTAAGGATTGAGAGTTAACTGTCCACAGGGGCAAGTGAGATGAAATGTCTGAAGAAAACGCTGTCAGCGGCTTCTGGATTGAAGATTTTTTTTCAGAATTACACATAGATAGGCTAGAGTGACAATTAGTGAAATTTGTTGTGGAAATAAAAGATCACAAAATCAAAAGTTTAAACTGACCATCATTAATATTCTCTAGAAAAGACAACAGCAACAAACCCAGAAACATGGTCTTTAAAATTACAGTTATTCTCTTCTGTTCTCTGGGTTTCTAGAACTAGCCTAGTAACATGAATAAATTACGGCTCTGTTCCCTAGAACTGTCCTACCCCCAAATAATCAGGAGTTTCTGACAGAGGGAGCAGCTGACAGGCGGTCTTGTGACAGAGGGCTTTAGGGACAGTTAACTAATTACATAGTTCTGGCAGAAAAGGATGAACAAAATATTTGTCAGACCCTACAATTTATAAAATCAAACTTTAAAAGTTCACCTCTGATGATGATAAAAACTAACATTCATCTACAAGTTTTTATACACCAGGCATTCTAAATGCCTCAAATGTATTAAAATCTTTGTATTAGAAATGAGGGAACTTAAGGTGCAAAGAAGCTGAAATTGTTCTTACTCCTCAGCTAAATAATAGCCCACCAGGGGTTTGATCAAGGCAGCTGGTTCAGGAAATGAAACCTAAACCACTGACTGTTGCATCTACCCCAAATACTGAGCTCACACTCATGGTCTCTCTTTTTAATCATGTATATATGTTCCATAGTTATTATTATTTTTTAAAAGAATGTACCTGTTTTACTGTTTGTTTTTAATGTTTGTTTATTTTGAGAGTGCGCGTGTGCGCGTGCACCAGCGGGGGAGGGGCAGAGAGAGGGAGAGAGAGAATCCCAAGCCAGGCTCTGTACTGACAGCAGTACTGATGCGGGGCTTGATCTCATGAACTGTGAGTTCATGACCTGAGCCGAAATCAAGAGTTGGTTGCCACCCAGGTGCCCCCATAGTTATTATTACTTTTTTTTTTTAATTTTTTTTTTTTTTTTTTTTTTTTTTAGAGAGCATGTGCATGTGCACAAGTAGGGAGGGGCAGAGGGAGAGAGGGAGAATCCTGAGCAGGGCCTCAATCTTGGCAACCCTGGGATCACGACCTGAACCAAAATCAAGAGTTGGATGCTCAACTGACTGAGCCACCCAGGTGCACCATTATTCTTTTATTGTGGTAAAATATACATAACATAAAATTTACCATTGTGAGCTTTTTTAAGTATGCAGTTCAGTGGCATTAGGTTCACTCATACTGTGCAACCATCACCGCTATCCATCTGCAGAACTTTTTCGTCTTTCCACACTGCAACTCCTTACCTATTAAACAGTAACTCCCATTCCCCCTTCCATGCAGCGCCTGGCAACCACCATTCTATTTTTTGACTCTGTGAAGTACCTCACAGATGTGGAATCATACAATAGTTGTCCTTTTTTGACTGGCTCACTTCACTTAGCATAATGTCACAATGTGTTTAAGATTCATTCATGTTGCTGCATGGGTCAGAATTCCCTTTTTAAGGTCGAATGATATTCCTGTGTGTGTGTGTGTGTGTGTGTGTGTGTGTGTGTGTGTGTACACGTGTGTACCACATTTTGTTTGTTCATTCATCTATCAATGGGACAGTTGCATTGCTTCCACCTTTGGACTATTGTCAGTAACGTTGCTGTGAACATGGTGTACAAACATCTTTCAAGTTTCTACTTGAAGTTCTTTGGGGCATAAAACATGAAAGGGAATTGCTACATCATATAGTAATTCTACATTTAATTTTTGAGGGAAATGCCGTACCATTTTCCATAGCAGCTGTGTCATTTTACATTCCCCCCAGCAGTTCACATGGGCTTCCCAATTTTTCCACATCCTCTTCAACGCTTCTTATTTTCTGTGTGTGTGTGTGTGTGTGTGTGTGTGTGTGTGTGTGTGTGTGTGTGTGTGAGTGTGTGATAATAGCCATCCCAATGGCTGTGAAGTGTCCATAGCTGTTTCAATCCCCTGATTTCATCAGTCCTGAAACTTTGGCACTGTCAGCAAGATTTCCAGCTGTTACAAATACTTGTTGCTGGCCACTAGAAAGAAACCTGTTGCACACAAAATGTCTGGCTGTCATCTTAGCACCAAGATGGCAGCTCTAAATCTTTTGGGACCCAGATTTACCCTCTTAAAGACTTGTTGCTTAAAAGTCCCATATCATCAGTGATTTAAGTGCTAAATGTATTCATTTTATGATTTTAGAAATGAATTGAGAATATTACATCTCAGTTTTCATTATTACATTACAATGATTTCTTAAAAATTAGATTATCATAATATATGAAACCTGAAGAACAGAGCTTGATTTCTAGGATTGTTAGTAATAAAGATCTGCAAATTTTGAGAAGATGCTTAAGTTTAAAAACTTCACCATAATGCACTAATTAAATAGAGTTTTGCTTCTAGAAGAAAGCATAGGCAGTAATCTCTTTTGTTGCCTTAGCAACATTTTTCTAGGTATGTCTTCTAAGGCAAGGGAAACAAAAGCATAAATAAATTATTGGGACAATACCAAAATAAGCTTTTGAACAGCAAAGGAAACCATCAGCAAAATGAAAAGGTAACCTATTGAATGAGAGAAGGTATTTGCAAATGATATATCCAGTAAGAGGTTAATATCCAAAATATCTTAAAAAAACTTACACAACTCAACACCAAAAATACAACTCAGTTAAAAAATGAGCAGAGGACCTGAATAGACATTTTGGCCAACAAACCCATGAAAAGATGGCCAACAGCACTAATCATCAAGCAAATGCAAGTCAAAACCACAATGAGATATCACCTTACACCTGTCAGAATGGCTAAAATCAAACAGTCAAGAAATAATAAGTGTTGGCAAGGATATGGATAAAAAAGGAACCCTTGTGCACTGTTAGTGGGAATGCAAATTAGTGTAGCCACTATGGAAAACAGTGTGGAGGTTTCCAAAAAAATGAAAAATAGAGATACCGTATTATCCAGTAATCACATTACTGGGTATTTACCCAAAGAAAATGAAAACACGAATTCAAAAAGATACACGCACACCCCTCTGTTTATTGCAGCATTATTTACAGTAGCCAGGATGTTGAAACTTAAGTGTAGATAAATGAATGGATGAAGATGTGGTGTATATATATACAATGGAATATTAATTACTCAGCAGTAACAAAAAATAAGATCTTTCCATTTGCAACATGGATGGACCTAGAAGGTATGCTAAGTGAAATAAGTCAGAGAAAGACAAATACCCTATGATTTCACTTATACGTGGAATCTAAAAAACAAAAAGCAAATGAACAGATAAGCCAAAACAAACAAACAAAAAACCCAGGAGCAGGCCCATAAATAAAGAGAACAAGCTGGTAGTTGCCAGAGGGGAGGGGGGAGGAGATGGGCAGAATGGATGAAGAGGAGTGGGAGGTACAGGCTTCCAGTTACCGAATGAATTAGTCACAGGGATAAAAGGTACAACATAAGGAATATAGTCTGTGGTATTGTAAGAATGTGGTCTGATGATAGATGGTAGTGCACTTGTGGTGAGCACAGCATAATGAATAGAGAGGTCTAGATCACTATTTGTATACCTACAACTAATGTAATAGGTGTCAATTGTACTTTAGTTTAAAAAAAAAAAAAAACTTTTTATCTTTATGAGGTCCCAGTAGTTCGTTTTTGCTTTTGTTTCCCTTGTCTCCAGAGGCATATCTCTAGTAAGGAGTTGCAGCAGCTGAGGTCAAAGAAGTTGCTCCCTGTTTTCTCCCGTAGTATTTTGATGGTTTCCTGGCTTACATTTAGGTCTTTCATCCATTTTGAGTTTATTTCTGTGTATGGTGTAAGAAAGTGGTCCAGTCTTATTCTTCTGCTGTCCAGTTTTCCCAGCACCATTTACTGAAGAGACTGTCTTTTTACCATTGGATATTCTTTCCTGCTTTGTCGAAGATTAGTTGACCATACGTTTGTAGGTCCATTTCTGGGATCTCTATTCTGTTCCATTGATCTTTGTATCTGTTTTTTGCACCAGTACCATACTGTCTTGATGATTACAGCTTTGTAATGCAGTTTAAAGTGTGTAATAATTGTGATGCCTCCAGCTTTGGTTTTCTTTTTCAACATTAATTCAGCTATTTGGGGTCTTTTCTGATTCCATACAAATTTTGGAATTGTTCTAGCTCTGCGAAGAATGCTAGTGTTATTTTGATAGGGATTGCATTGAATGTGTAGATTGCTTTGGGTAGTATCAACATTTTAACAATATTTGTTCTTCCAGTCCATGAGCATGGAATGTTTATCCATTTATTTGTGTCTTCTTCAGTTTCTTTGATAAGCTCTCTGTAGTTCTCAGCATACAGATCCTTTCTCTCTGATCAGGTTTCTTCCTAGGTATCTTACAGTTATTGGTGCAGTTATAAGTGGGGTCAATTCCTTGATTTCTCTTTCTGCTCCTTCATAATTGGTGTATAGAAATGCAACCGATTTTTTTTTAAGTTTATTTTTAGAGAGGGAGAGAGAGTGTAAGCAGGAGAAAGAGAGAGAGAAAGAGAATCCAAGCAGGCTCAGCACTGTCAGCACAGAGCCCGACGTGGGGCTTGATACCACGAACTGTGAGATCATGACCTGAGCTGAAATCAAGAGTCAGAGGCTTAATCGACTGAGCCACCCAGGCACCCCACTGCAACCAATTTCTGTATGTTGATTTTATATCCTGTGACTTTGCTAAATTCGTGTATCCATTCTAGCAATTTTTTGGTGGAGTCTTTCGTGTTTTCCACAGAGTATCATATCATCCGCGAAGAGTGAAAGTTTGACTTCTTCCTTGCCAATTTGTGTGTGTTTTATTTCTTTTTGTTGTCTGATTGCTGAGGCTAGGACTTCCAGGTGAGAGTGGACATCCCTGTCATGTTCCTGACCTTAGGAAAGCTCTTAATTTTTCCCCATTGAGGATGATATTAACTGTGGGTCTTTCATATATGGCTTTTATGATGCTGAGGTATGTTCCTTCTGTCTTTAATGTCTTTTTTTTTTAATGTTTGTTTGTTTGTTTGTTTGTTTGTTTGTTTGTTTGTTTGTTTGTTTTGATAGAGAATCAGAAGCAGGCTCTAGACTCTGAGCTGTCAGCACAGAGTCCAGCGCGGCACTTGAACTCACAAACAATGAGATCATGACGTGAGCCAAAGTCAGACGTTTTACCAACTGAGCCACGAGGCACCCCTGTCCTTAATTTCTTGAGGGTTTTAATCAAGAAAGGATGCTGTATTTTGTTAAATGTTTTTTCTGCATCTGTTGAGAGGGTCATAATGGTTCTTCCCTTTCTTTTATTAATGTGGTATATCGTGATTGATTAGCAAATATTGAACCAGCCCAGTACCCAGGAATAAATCCCACTTGATCATGGTGAATAATTCTTTTAATGTACTGTTGAATTCGATTTGCTAGTATCTTGTTGAGAAGTTTTGCATCCAGGTTTATCAGAAAGATTGACCTGTAATTCTCCTTTTTAGTGAGGTCTTTGGTTTTGGAATCAAGGTAGTGCTGGCTTCATAGGACAAGTTTGGAATGGGAAAAGATATTTGCAAATGACATATTGGATAAAGGGTTAGTATCCAAAATCTATAAAGAATTTATCAATCTCAACACCCAAAAAAACAATGAATAATAATTCATAATAAACAAGATATACCAATAATAAACCAAAAAATAATAATCCAATGAAGAAATGGGCAGAAGACATGCATTGACACTTTTCCAAATAAGACATCCAGATGCCACAGACATCCAGCAGACACATGAAAAGGTGCTCAACGTCACTCATCATCAGGGAAATACAAATCAAAACTACAATAAGATACCACCTCACACCTGTCAGAATGGCTAAAATTAACTCAGGTAACATCAGATGTTGGTGATGATAAGGAGAAAGGGGAACCCTTTTGCTCTGTTGGTGGGAATGCAAACTGGTGTGTCCACTCTGGAAAACGGTGTGGTGGTTCCTCAGAAAATTAAAAATAGAACTACTCTACAACCCAGCAATTGCACTACTAGGTATTTATCCAAAGGCTGCAAAAATGCTGAAGGAGCACATGCACCCCAATGTTTATAGCAGCACTATCAACAATAGCCAATTAGGGAAATAGCCCAAATGTCCATCAGCTGACAAATGGATAAAGAAGATGTGATATATACATATATGTACAATGGAATACTATCCCGTGATAAAAAAGAATGAAATCGTAACCATTTTCAACAACATGGATGGAACTAGGGTGTATTATGCTAAGCGAAATAAGTCAGTCAGAGAGAGACAAATACCATATGATTTCACTGATATGTGGAATTTAAGAAACAAAACAGATGAACATAGGAAAAGAGAAGGAAAAATAAGATAAAAACAGAGAGGGAGGCAAACCATAAAAGACTTTTAAATACAGAGAACAAACTAAAGTTTGCTGGAGGGAAGGTGGATGGGGGATGGACTAATGGCTGATGGACCTTAAGGAGGGCACTGTTGAGATAAGGGTATTATATGTAAGTGATGAATCCCTAAATTCTACTCCTGAAACCAATACTACATACAGGTTAAATAACTTGAGTTTAAATTTCAAAAAAAGAATAATACAGTAGATACATATTTACCAATGTGGAAAAAAATAAAAATTAAAAAAAAGAAATGTAAACATATCCTTAATCATTTTTATATTTATTTCATGGAGGAATGATAATACTTAGGATATGTTGGTGAAAAAATATATATTATTAAAGAAATAGTAAGAGTTTTGCCCATAACCATAAAAATGGGTTTATCTAACGTACTGTCTTTAGATTAAAAAATTATACACCTGTTTAACTGATGCCAGTTTTTTCTAATTTGCCCAGTTTTTCTGGGTATTTTAGCCTATACAATAATGAAAAATATATTTAAAGTTAATTATATGGAAAACATGTTAATTGGTGTGGACGAACATAAGTAGTAACATAGTCTTTGCTCTGAAGAAAGTTATGGTATACTTGAAAAAGTAAGAATAAAAAATTTAAATTATAATTTAAAACATGTCAGAAAGGGGTGCCTAGGTGGCTCACTCAGTTAAGTGTCCAGCTTGGACTCAGCTCAGGTCTCGATCCCAGTCATGAATTCAAGCCCCGCATTGGGCTCCATGCTGGGTGTGGAGCTTACTTAAAAAAAAAAAACAAATATGTCAGAAAGGTATACCCAATTGATCATTATCAGTAAATAACAAAAGTACTTTAAGAAACCCCTGAATTACGGACTTAAAGCCGTATTACAAAGCTGTATGGTACTGGCACAAAGACAGACACTCAGATCAATGGAACAGAATAGAGAACCCAGAAATGGACCCACAAACATATGGCCATCTAATCTGTGACAAAGCAGAAAAGAATATCCAACGGAATAAAGACAGTGTCTTCAGCAAGTGGTGCTGGGAAAACTGGATGCAACATGCAGAAAAATGAACCTGGACCACCAGACACAAAAATAAACTCAAAATGGATGAAAGACCTCAGTGTAAAACAGGAAGCCATCAAAATCCTCGAGGAGAAAGCAGGCAAAAACCTCTTTGATCTTGCCCACAGCAACGTCTTACTCAACACTTCTCCGGAGGCGAGGGAAACCAAGGCAAAAATGAACTGTTGGGGCCTCATCAAAATAAAAAGCTTCTGCACAACGAAGGAAACAATCAGCCAAACTAAAAGGGAACCGACAGAATGGGAGAAGATATTTGCAAATGATATAGTAGAGAAAGGGTTAGTATCCAAAATCTATAAAGAACTTACCAAACTCAACACCCAAAAAACAAATAATCCAGTGAAGAAATGGGCGAAAGACATGAATAGATACCTCTCCAAAGAAGACATCCAGATGGCCAACCAACACAGGAAAAACTCAACATCACTCATCATCGGGGAAGTACAAATCAAAACCATGACGAGGTACCACCTCACACCTGTCAGAATGGCTAACGTTAACAACTCAGGCAACAACAGATGTTGGCGAAGGTGCAGAGAAAGAGGATCTCTTTTGCACTTCTGATGGGGATGCAGACTGGTGCAGCCACTCTGGAAAACAGTATGGAGGTTCCTCAAAAAATTGAAAATAGAACTACCCTACAACCCAGCAATTGCACTACTAGGTATTTATCCACGGGATACGGGTGTGCTGTTTCAAAGGGGCACATGCACCCCAATGTTTATAGCAGCGCTATCAACAATAGCCAAAGTATGGAAAGAGCTCAAATGTCCATTGATGGATGAATAGATAAAGAAGATGTAGTATATATATAC
This sequence comes from Leopardus geoffroyi, assembly GCF_018350155.1. Classification (NCBI taxonomy): domain Eukaryota; kingdom Metazoa; phylum Chordata; class Mammalia; order Carnivora; family Felidae; genus Leopardus; species Leopardus geoffroyi. The sequence continues at coordinate 108,412,075 of NC_059336.1, forward strand.
AATGGAGTATTACTCGGCAATCAAAAAGAATGAAATCTTGCCATTCGCAAGTATGTGGATGGAAATAGAGGGTATTATGCTAAGCGAAATTAGAGAAAGACCAATATCATATGACTTCACTCATATGAGGACTTTAAGATACAAAACAGATGAACCTAAGGGAAGCAAAAAGAATATAAAAACAGGGAGAGGGACAAAACATAAGAGACTCTTAAATATAGAGAGCAAACAGAGGGTTGCTAGAGGAGTTGTAGGAGGGAGGATGGGCTAAATGGGAAAGGGGCATTAAAGAATCTACTCCTGAAATCATTGTTGCACTATATGCTAATTAACTTGGATGTAAACTTAAAAAATAAATAAAAAATAAATAGATAAAAGTTAAAAATAAAACCCTGAATTAGGTCAAAATTAAATACAGTCTAAAAATAAATTTATTCTGGAAGAGAAACAGTAAATGTCAACTTCTGTTTATTTTAAATTTGTTAAACTATTACTATTAAATTTATATGATGTAGCTACTTTACTTACCTAATATATATGAAGACAGTTTCTTAGGAGAACTCATTTATTTTGCACAACGATAGGACATTTTCTACATTGGCAAACCTACCCTGCTTGATCTTCATGTCCGAGTTCATCATGTAAGAGTCATGAATACTGTTTAGCATTTATCTGTTAGTGTTCTGACCTCACTTGCTTCTCTTTTTAAGAAAGTCTTTTTTGATTTGTCCAAGATTCAATCCCTTTTTACTTCTGTAAATTGCTGTATTAAAAGGTATCTTAAAATGACCTTATCCAAATCATAATTTTCTCATTTTCTGATGAGGAAAGAAATTCCCTTGAGCTGTTCCCTTTTTTGTTGATTAAAATATATTGCTAACATATTTTTTCTTTTACATTTTTGTAGCCAGCTATATCAGTTCTGTTAACTTCCTGCTATTTTCTCATCAGATGTAGGCTTTGCAGCCTCACACAGGGTTTACAAAAAAGAAAACAATAAAAAGATTTTCTTGAACGTGTATTTTCCCTTTCCTATGTTCCATGTTCTATCCTTTATCTTTTTCAGTGCTTTCTGGCTCTATCCTGCGCTTAGAAATACTTCCCCATTCATTAAAACTGAAGTTAGGATTTTCTGACCCAAAAAGATATTTTCATTGGGCTAGAGTAACCATCTTCAATTTTTGTTTGAGCTGTTCAGATCAAATCTATATAAGGCTATTGCATGTTTTCAGCCCATGTTGTTACTTGTTTGACTTTACTGTGTAGCTAAACATTGTCCTTCATTAATAACTTGACACCTCATTTGTTACTAATTCCCTTATGTTTCTCTTGGCATGTTCAGATTTGTTCTTATTTAGCTTATAAAAGATTGCTATGTTTTACTGTCATCTAGGGTTATCTTGAGTGCTTTTCCAAGCATAATTTTGGTAGCATTTTTCTATTACAGAATAGCTTCCAAGTACTTTTTGATAAATGTTTTAAATCAGTCTTTCTTAGAATGTTCTAAAGATATATAAATGGCTGCTAACTTTGCCCAAGTTTTACTTTTTTTCCTTTCCTTTTTATTCTCATTTTTCTTGAATGATTTACTGTCTGAATCCCTGCCATATAATTGGTGGTTGGTAAATAATAGTTGAATTACCTGAGATTCAGTACTTACTAGAGGACTTAGTGTAATTCTTTTACCTGATTGGATTCCTAGCACATTGTTTTTGTTCCATGGTTGCTAAAAACATAACTTGATTTATAGAGAAGGAATTAATAAAGAATAAGCCCCTTTTTATTTTAGCTTTCCTGGTAGTGTTTGACACATGGCACATTTAATCATCACACTTGGATATATCTACAACTTCTCCCTGGCCTGAATGTTATTTTGCTTATGAACCTATGTACAATTTTCTATTAAAATACTACATTTGTTATTTTAGACTCTTACCTTCCTAAATACCTTGCTAATCTCAATGGATTTTTTTAAATCATTGTCATCAACCCGGCAATTGTCATGTACCATAAGATGACTGTTCCTACAACAGCCACATGTGTGTTTATATAACAGAAGCTATTGCCATTCTGCACAAATGTAGAACACTTTTAGACGCCATCGTTTGATTAGGGCCTTAAGAGATTATGTTGGCTAAAGAGATTGCTGGTGTGGTAGAGGAGGGACGTTACCTGTAGCTGAAGGAAAAAACTTGAATTTAGGAGTGTATTCATTGAGATTAGTACTTCTCTGTACTGAATTCCAAAGATTAAAGGTTCCTGTACAAAGTCATGACCACTTCAGTTGTACAGCATAATAATTGTGTAGCAGTCTTACAGTAACAGTGATACCATCCTATTAATATCATTATGAATTAAATAGAACAGGTATCCTTTTGCACTAGAATTTCATGTGATACCAGTGTGATGATGGTTGACTAATCTTACTGTTTTTGATGTATTCTCTTTTCTGTCACTAGTAAGAACATTTATTATGCATGAAAGAACGCAAATATTGAAGAAGACAAGATTTGAATCTTGTCTAAACCAGGATTTTTATTTTGACAGGTCTTGGAGTACTTAAATGTTAAAGTGCTTTTTACTTAAATGTAATGTATCGTTTAGAGTTCTTATGTTCCTAGGCTTAGTATTTTTGTGATCTAGAATTTGTGTATCTTCATGAGGCTGGAGTGTTAGTTATCTGCTTGCAGGAAAATGAACTACTGGCATTGGAACAAGAATTTGTTTTAAGGGCCTGGCTAGTGTGTGGTAGGTGCTATTCTAGACTTTGGGCCTGTAGGGAAGAAAGATGGACGTAACAATTTTCCTGTTTTGAGGAGCTCACAGACTGGTTTCTGTTTTTATAAACTGGTTAATAAATTAATTAAAAGGCAGGTTTTTTTTAATTTTTTTTTTTCAACGTTTATTTATTTTTGGGACAGAGAGAGACAGAGCATGAATGGGGGAGGGGCAGAGAGAGAGGGAGACACAGAATCAGAAGCAGGCTCCAGGCTCCGAGCCGTCAGCCCAGAGCCCGACGCGGGGCTCGAATTCCCGGACCGCGAGATCGTGACCTGGCTGAAGTCGGACACTTAACCGACTGCGCCACCCAGGCGCCCCTAAAAGGCAGTTTAAGTGCTAGAGGAGAACTGTGTATTCAGTGCCATGAAGACATGGGAAAGGTTGCACCTTCCTTCCTGTACAGTCTTGGAAGCCTCCTCCCAGGGAGGTGTCTTTTGCATTAAGTCCTGACTGTGCATCTGGCGATACCTTGTGTATTAGAAAACACTTTATTCTATATTCTGATGAAAATAAAACTCATTTTAAATGTTAAATATTCCCCTTTATTGTTAAAATCATGCTTGAAATACAGTGACTTAAGGGGAGAAAGGAAGCTTTACTTTGTACTTTCCATAGTTGTTGGAAAACAGTTTTTTCCTCAAGAAGGCGTTTGAGTTGAGCATTTATGTTGTTACCCCTTTAAATTTCAATTCTTAAGCCTACAACCCATAGCATTCAGTGGAAACGTTTAGTTAAGGAACTGCCTTAGTAATACTCCTTTAAAGTTTCACTACTTAGCTCTTTAAAAAATTATTCAAAGCCCTTTAAGTGTAATTTGCAACCTTGCCCATGTTCATCTATACAATTTACTTAAAAAGAGCACCTATTCTATATGTTTAAAAATTATTACCTGCCTGAAGCAACAATAGAAATATGTGAATGTGTATAAATACATAATTATTGCAGATCTTCTATACAAAGTCAAGATTTTTGTTGCTTGTTCTCTTCTGTAATTTTTTTGCTTCATTATAGCTTTGCTATTAAATACCTTATTTGAGCATTTTTCTTTCTAAAAACTGGGTTTTTTTTTTTTTTGCAAATTTTAACTAAGAAAGCAATAACCATAAATGAAACTTACATATATTATTCAAACAAGTTCCCAGAAAAATACTGAGCTTAAATAATAAAATACGTAAACCACAACTACAAACTTCTGACATCTTTTATTGTTGGAAGTCCTACCATACCTTTTTTTTAAAGAACATATAGCAATACAGATTTATTTGCAGTCTGGGGTTTCTCTTTTAAAATATATATATTTGTGTATTATGATTTGTGATATACTACTATTTTGCTAAATACATCATTTTGTACTATTAGGATCTACAACTAGAATATGGACAAGGACACCAAGGTAGTTACTTTTTGGGTGCAAACAAGTAAGTAAAGTTCTTTTTAAATTAAATTTATATTCAAGAATAATTAAGTTGCTTTATATTTTAATTTATTTATTACATATATCTTGTGCATTTTATTATATATTTAATATAGAAAAATATGTTAATATTTCCAGAAGTAAATTGTATTAGTCTGGTAGATAGGTTTTTATAATACGCTTTCAACTTTTCTTCATTGCTACCTTGCTAATCATTTAGTCAGTAATTGTCATAATGGAGACATTATGTTTTTTATATCAAGCTACTTTGTAGACCTTACTTGTTAGAGAAAACGAAGTACATTCCAACTGAAGACGATACATGTTTCAGAATTTTTTTACTTTATTTTTAAGGTTGACCTGTTTATTCCTTATAAAACTTGCTTTGGTACATATCCCAGGTGTGTTGGCTCTGAAAATAGCTGAAAATATTCACAGTGTTTAGAACTCTTTATCCTAACTTTTTAGTTGTTAAGAGCTTTCCAAAAAGGAGATAGTAGTTAAAATGCATCTGCTGTCTTCAGAACTATCAATTCATGCAAGAAGTAAATAGAACAATTATTCAAGGCCTCTCCTGTACACCAGGCACTGTCTAGGTGGTACAGCACTGTGGTGAAAAGGCAGCTTACAAGGAGTAACAATTTAAGTTGTTCATAGTCCTCAGCAGAGTAAGGGGACAGGACTCTGCTGTTCTTTGTAGATTCTCATTTTCTTAGTTCATGGAGAAATTACCATTATAAAATCTAATATGTAAGGAAATACTGTTTAAATTGTCAAAATCTCTCAGCAATGTAGATATTGTTTTAACAATCAGAACATCTTAAAATTGCAACATATAATTTCACTTATACATTAGAGAGTTGAAAAATATATATACATCCATAGTTTAAGCAGTTGGGGAACGATGACTGAAGACAATAGTTCAGATTTAAAGATAATGCAAAATCGTGTCTCCTTTTTTTAGACTAAATGTTTAATTTAAATACCCTATCTTTTCTCAACACAGAGAAGAGACTTTGAATGACCGCCTAGAGAAATGCATTAGTTTGGATTTAAGCTGAATTTCAATTAAATACGATGAATTTGTTTTTAATTAACCTGAATTAAGTTTCCTAAAATGGGAAAAAGGCATACAGTTTCCCTGATAGAAAAATGAGATTTTATCTAAATAGTAACTGTGTGCTATTTATAATCTCTCCTGATTCATTAATGGACAGCAAAGGAAGGTTTGTCTCATAGTGGTTAGCAAATAAAAATTCTGAAGTGCTTTTTTTATTATTTTGTCTTAATATAAGGTCACTAGTTTTAAGGACCTTGTTAGCAAATTTTGGTGTATTCTAAGAGACCGTGGATGATTTGGAGAAAAATTCCATTTACACTTTTTTGGTTCATTTTAAATATATTTTTAAATTATATACTAGCAAAAATGCAAAAAAGAAATATGGCCCATCACTAAATGCTTTTCCAGATTCCTCAGTTCCCATTGTCTAATATCTGATTGTTAGACATTTTCATAGTATATAGTTACTTTGGCTAGGTAAAATGTTAATAATTTGCCCAACCTTCATTTTTTGATTAATTGGATCCCTGCTTAAGGAACTGTATTCTATATAACGAATCACTGGCAAGGTAGGTTGGCCAAAAATTTGACCTTTGGCTGTGTTTCGTGTACAGGTATATACATACATGTGACATGAGCATGGATGTAGCACTTCTCTTACTGTACTGATATGTCTGCTTTATTCTTGTGACCAGGCAGTGTTTTAAAACTCACAGGATTTCCTGCTTTCTCCATAGGTGATCAGGCAGACAGATTTCCATTTATGGGTTTCTACCTATTCCAGACCATACAAGAACTAAGATAGGGTGTAGGTGTTTTTTGTTTTTTTTTTTTTTAATAGAATATGTATTTTGACTTAACTGAGTTTTCTTTTCTCTTGAATGCTGTTGTTGGGCTCAACTTTTCTGATTATTTAAAACCAACAAAATACTATTTTTAAAAGAAAACTAAATTATTTCTGATTGTTTTTAATGTAGAGCAAAGATTCTAGAGATAACTTAAATTCTCTTCTAAAGACTTAAATAATGGTGAAAAAAGTAACTTGAATTACACAGTTCCTAGCACAGTTGAGTGTAGTAGTAGTGAATGCCATATCTGGAGTCAGAACTTTCTCTTCCTGTAAGCTATGTGACTTTGAGAAATTTACCTCAGTTTTCTCTAGTAAAATGGGGATTATAATAGTCCCTGCCTTGTAGGGTGCTAAGGGTGAAATGTAATAATCATTGCAAAGCATTTTTAGGACAGTTACGGTTTAATAAATACTTATTAATTGCCCTTATTTGTGTAGTATTTACTCAGTAAGTAATTTATTATAAAAGCAAGTGAATGTGAGTGAATAAAACTGCTCTTTGGTTTTAAAGAAATAGGAGATTTTTTGTTTAGTCTTCAGATATACTCAGGACAATACTTAAAGATTGTTTTTAGCTACTTAGACAATTTCAGAAGATTTCAGAAACCAGCATGTGAATTTCTTAGCTAATTTTAATATGCTAAATATTTTGGCTGTGGGTTTTTCTTTCTCTTTTTTTTTTTCACTTCCCTGTGTCAGTTTCTTCACTTTCATCAGTTAAATTTGTGATTGCATATTGTTCCCCATTTTTAACATTTTCATCCAGATTTCCTAATGTTTTTAGATTGACTTAGTAACTCAGTATCTGTGGGCATCATTTTTGTTTTACTTCGTCCTTTACTTTCTAAAAATTCCATAACAGAAGAATCCACATGGACCAGTGAATAGTGGTTTATTGTATAGCACCCAATCTTGGTGATTAAATCAGTGTTACTTTTCCCCAGGTCTCACAAGATAGAGTATTTACCATAAATGCACCTCTTAGCAAATTTAGCCATGTTTCACTTTCTCTTTTATAAAGCCTGAGAAGCAAATCATATATCCTACTTTTCATTAACACTTCATGAATTCTGTAAGTTTATTAACAAAATACCTTTTAACACATGTAGGAGATATACTAGTAAATGAATTGAAAATATACGTGAGTCCCTAACAATAAAGCATAGCTGCTTTTCCATGTTCTCTTATTCAGCCTTTCTCTCTTATTCTTGGAGAACATAGTACTCCTGGGAACATTCTTTTTTAAAAAGTGGAATGCCCTGTAAGTCCAATTAAATATGGTAATTGAAAAATAAAATACATTTTTACTTTACTTCTTAATTGTTTTCAAATCTTAATATTCTCTATTGGAAAAAGAGGTGCACCCCCCCCCCAAAATACTGGCATGTGCTTAAGAAAAAAATTTTTTCCTATCTTCTAAAATGATATAAAAGCCCACTATACAGTTCAGAGATACTATATTTAACTTGGTAACATGGTTTAAAGCAGTGCTTCCTAAATTTTTGGTCTCAGGATCCCTTTACACTCTTAATTACTGAGGACTCCAGAGCTTTTGTTTAGGTGTGTTATAACTGTCAATATTTACGGTATTGGAAATTTAAACTGAGAACTTTTCAAAATATTTATTTACTTAAAATAGTAATATACTCATTACATGTTATCATAAATAACACTTTTTGTGTGTTTAAAAAATTCCTCATGGGGGCACCTGAGTGGCTCAGTTGGTTGAGCGTCTGACTTCGGCTCAGGTCATGATTTTGCAGTTTGTGAGTTCGAGCCCCACGTCAGGTTCGCTGCTGTAAGGCTGTCAGCGCAGAGCCCGCTTCTGATCTTCTGCCCCCCTCTCTCTGTCCCTACCCCACTTGCGCTCTCTACAAAAATAAATATTTTTTAAAAATTTCTCGGGGCGCCTGGGTGGCGCAGTCGGTTGGGCGTCCGACTTCAGCCAGGTCACGATCTCGCGGTCCGTGAGTTCGAGCCCCGCGTCGGGCTCTGGGCTGATGGCTCAGAGCCTGGAGCCTGTTTCCGATTCTGTGTCTCCCTCTCTCTCTGCCCCATCCCCGTTCATGCTCTGTCTCTCTCTGTCCCAAAAATAAATAAACGTTGAAAAAAAAAAAAAAAACTTAAAAAAAAAAAAATTTCTCATCAAGGACCAATTTAAGTGCCACCTCAAACCTAACACCGTGTAATTCCTCTCATGAGATTTAGAAGCAGCAAATAGTTGCATTAATAGATTTTATATATGTCCATGTAATTCAACAAACTTTATTGAGGCCTACTAATAACATTTTTTATGAAAAACAGCTATCTTTCTGAAACAAAATAATAGTAAGGAAATTGGCATTGTTTTATATTTTTTTTGCAAATCTCTTTAATATCTGGCTTATTAGAAGACAGCTGAATTCTCATATCTGCTACTAATCTGTTGTGTTATCACGTATCTTATAACCTCTGGAAAACTCCAGAGTTTCATTCCCGATGAAAAAATTAAGAGTGAAAAAGGTAAATGCTTTTTTGTATTATATGTATTATGAAACTAGTTTTATTCTTGCAGACCCCCTACAGGAGGCCAAGGGACCTCTGGGATCCCTAGACCACACTTAGAATTGCTAGTTTAAAGAAATGTTGCGTAGCCCATCATAATAAAGAAAATGTGAATTGAGTACTTAGTGTATTTTAAATTACTATTCCAAGCATTTTACCCATATTCATTGTATCTTTCGATAAATGCTTTGATGTAGGTACTGTTATAATTCCTGTTTTACAGATATGGAAACTGAAGCAATGGGAAATCAAAGTACTTATTGAAGGCCACATGGCTTACAGTGGCAGAAGCGGGACTCAGATGCAGGCTGTCTTTGCTTTACAGGCTGGCATCACTTATGATCCTGCCCGTAGTCAGAAGCTCCCATCTCCCTAGAACTAGCCCTTGAAGAGCGTTGTGAATAAGATCATACATTTGACTGAAGTGCCTCAATTTTTTTTTATCTGCAGAGTAGGATTTGTGATTAGTTTATGGCCTTCCCATGTCATTTACCACTCGAGTTAGAGCTTTGTCATTTTTTAATACTTAGGTTGTTAGTAAGCTGGCCTAATTAAAATATTTGAAGACTAAAATGTATTCTGTTGCTCATACCAGCTAACTTTACCTTTCAATTTCTCTGGTTTTATGTTTTGACAATTCTAACGGGAGTTTTTTCCAATATATATCAGTGGGAAAAATGATCAGAAGGTATTGCCTTACCTTTTGAGGAGAGTAGATTTTCCGTTGGCTCACTTTTACCTCAGTAATCGATTAGTAACCATATTTCTCCCTATCCCGTTGGCTTTAAGAAGGCTGCTGAGTTTTTATGCTTGAAGAGTGCAACATAGGAGGTTCGCTGCATGGACTTGCAGCGAAAAGGAAGGGAACTCAGGAATGCCGTGAGTTCTCTCTCACATTCCTGAATAGCAAAGTTTCATAACTTGCTCCTAATGATAAAATCCTCGCACCTGGTCTGATACAGGCTTAGTCTCCCAAAAGTGTAAATGTGTTTGCCAGTACACCACTGGAGAACAGATATCTCAGGTAAGTGAGTGTCTTCTGTGAAAGCAAAGTGCTACTACATTCATGTATTCACATCACATGCATGCATGCTTTTGCAGAGAGATCCAACATGTTGAGTTTCATTTTGTAGGATTGCCTGAGAGCATGATTTTTTTTTGAAGTGTGTCACCTTCCTTATTTTAAGAAAAAGAAAATATAATTTCAGGTGTCAGGTAAAATGTTCCAGGTAGAATTTGAATCCTGGAAACCCCTGACTATGACCCTGCAATTATGGTTTTGTCAGTCCTATTGTGACATTTCATGGTGGGTTGTCCTCTGTTTGAACTGGTATTTTTCAATAAACATTAGGATTTATTTTGTTCATTTCAAATACATGTATGAAGACATTAGCAGCAGAAAATACGGATATATTATTAAGTATAACTTGATGTTCTGTGGCATAGAGATCATTGTAGCTGATGTTAGAAAATAGTAAAAAGTAATTTAAAAACTTATGGTTAAGGTTCAAATGATGAAAAAATGTACTTGGTATTCCTTTCCTTATTTATTCACATTGGTTTTTGGTTTTTTGTTTTTTTTTTTCTTTTAAGGAGTCTTCTGAAGTCTGTTGAAGAAGAATTACATCAGCGGTAATTTTGATTTTTAATTAAGCTTAAAATACTTTATGTCACAGAGAGTAGAGTCTGTTTGCCCCCTTCTCTGTCATGTAGCCTCACGTTTTGGTGTTTAATTCTGAATCCTGTAAAGCTGCAGAAATAAAATGCTGTCTTGCAGTAGCCCTTCCTACACTTTGTAAAATTTCTTCTTAAGCCATTTTGGTAAAGTCCATTTAGTAACAGTGGAATTATCCTTTGTCCTTAGAGGGCACGTGGCACATTTAGAAGATGATGAAGGGGATGATGATGAATCCAAGCAGTAAGTTCTTTCCCTGTTTTTGATAAAAGATGTCATTTGATGTGATTTCATAGGTTTGACAGCTTTATATTGAGAGTATTATGGGTTATATCACAGTTTCTTTCTCTGTTCTAGTTGTGTTACCTCAGGCAACCTTAACAAAATACCATGGAGAGGTGGTCTAAACAGCAAGTTGTCTCACAGTTCTGGAGGCTGGGAGGTTCAGGCTCCAGCTGCTAGCCAGTTTGGTTCCTGGCGAGAGTTCTCTTTCGGCCTGCAGATGGTTGTCTTTTCACCGTGTTCTCACATGGGCTATCATCAGCGCATGCATGCATGCACGCATGCACGCAGAGAGAGAAACCTCTCTCCCCTTTTCGTAGAAGGCCTCTAATCCTATCCAACTAGGACCTCACTCTTACAACCTCATTTAACCTTCCACTAAACATTAGAATATGAACACAATTCAGCCAAGTTGTCTACCTCTCTGACGAGGATCACTTTTCCTCCCATTTCCAATAATGTGGTCATCATTTCCATTGCAGACCTCCACCATTTCCACTGGAGAATGGCCTTTAATGTGTACATTCTACCACTATTCTCTTGGTCGTTATTGATGCATTCTCTAAGAAGAGGGAAACTTTCTCTTCAGCTCTCTCTCTCAGCAAAATCATTGTTAGCGTCCATATTTCTAGCATGTACCTCAGAACTCTTCCAGCCTCTGCCTGTTACTTGAGTCCAGAACTGCTTCCACAGGGGTGCCTGGTTGGCTCAGTTGGTTGAACGTCCAACTCTTGATCTCAGCTCAGGTCATGATCTCACCGTTCATAGATGGAGCCCTGCGTTGAGCTCTGCACTGACCGCGTGGAGCCTGCTTGGGATTCTCTCTCTCCCTCTCTCTCTGCTCCTCCTCCGTGCTCGCTCGCTCGCTCTCTCTCTCTCTCTCTCTCAAATAAACTTTAAAGAAAAAATCTTAAAAAATAAAAGCAGATCTTCCACATTTGGGGTATTTGTTGTAACAGTACTCCACTCCTTGTTACCAAGCCGTGTCTTAGCTTAGGCTGCCATTACAAAATACCACAGACTGAGTAACTTGAATAACAGAAATTTGTCACAGCTCTATTCTGTTCCTGGTGAGGGCCCTCTTACCTGGCTTGTAGACAACTGCCTTCTTTCTGTGTCCTCAGATGACCTTTTCTTGGTGTGTACAAAGAGAGTGAGGAGAGATCTCTCTTCCTCTTCTTAACAAGGTTCTGTTGGATCAGATATACGGGAATATTTTCACTTACATAAGCATTCAGGCTTAGTTTTTTTAGATTCTCTTTTTTTCTTTAAAGAAAAGTGCAGTTTCATGGTAGAGTGACAGGTACCTCACTAGCAGTTGGAGGCATAAAAGCATAGGTTTTCTTTTCTGTCTCAGTACTCTTTGACCTTGAATCAGGTCACTTAACTTCTCTGGACCTGTTTCCTCATCTGAGAGTTTATGCTCCATCTTTTAAGTTTTTGTACATCGAAAACTCCCAATTCTGAGTTATAATGAATCTTAGCTTCAATCAGATAAATTCTGCCTAAAATTTTGTAGAGAATGTATGTAGCTTTTGATGAGCTTCATCAGAGATGTTTCATCTCTAACAGTAATAAAAATGAAGCTTACATTGTGATATATTTTTATACTATATCATTTTGCTGTTTTTCCCTAACTAGTTGTTGCTAGTGTTTTCATAATAATTACCATTCAATTGATATAAACTAGAATTGTAGTTATCTTTTCCTATTTTAATTTGAAACCAAGAAAGCATGTCTACTTAATTACTTCTGAATAAAACTTCATTCAGCATAACATGAACATTGTACAGAACGTTTTGGAAAACACTCATGATCTCAGGAAAGGGAACTTGTATCTGTAAATTTTCTTCCATATCTTTGAAAAATTAATTATACTTTAGTAATCATTCAATTCTGATCCTAAACTTTTATGTTTTTATAGTTCAACCATGAAAGCAAAAGTTCCACCTCCTTTGCCACCAAAGGTAAGCAGGTTTGTTTTTCAGTTTGAATTATGTGTGGGTGTGGGTGTGTGTGGTTGGTCTGTCACATCAGTACTATATTAATAGTTACTCTGTAGCTTATTTTCACTTGAGAGCCACAAGAAAACATGAAGTTACCAGCCATGATATTGATGATTGTGATTAATTTTGGTTGCTTTTTTAAATTATCCAACTTGTCATTTAGTATTTATTCTAAATAATAAAGTTCTAGAAATTTATACATGAAAATGATTAAATTAATGGGTTAGTATTAATTCACCTGGCTTAGAAATCTCATATTTTTTGTAAGATTTTTTTCCTTCAGAAGCTATGATCTACTAGTAAATGATTTCCTAAGAATGGGTAATGGGTAGTGATTTATTATCATAGATATTAAATTATCAGAAGGTACTTTTACATTAAAAAAACAATCAGAATAATTTTCAAAAATTTTTGGCAACTGTTTTGTCAGGAACATTGTAAAATGCTAAAATTCTCACTGATGGGTTTTTTTTAAAAGGCACAATGAGTTAATATAGGTAATACTAATATAAATTTATTTTATGAGTTTATATGCACAGCAAGTTTTAATTATAAAATGAACTGTTTATAAAATGAGCTGTTATAAGGTTTGAAATCAGGGTTTATAAATGACAATTGGAGTCTGGCCCGTCTTGGCATCTAATGTTTTACTCTATTTTCATTTAGGTTATTCAACTATCATTTCATTTTATACTTTAAAAAAATTATGAAAACTTTGAAATCCGGGTTTATAATGTTCATTTTTGAGAGAGAGAGAGAGAGAGAGAGACAGAGTGAGAACAGGGGAGGAGCATAGAGGTAGGGAGACAGAATCAGAAGCAGGCTCCAGTCTCCAAGGTGTCAGCACAGAGTCCGACGTGGGGCTCGAACTCATGAATCACAAGACCATGACCTGAGCCAAAGACACTTAACTGACTGAGCCACCCAGGCGTCCCGAAATCAGGGTTTATAAACGAGAATTAGAGTCTGACCAGTCTTGGCGTCTAATGTATTACTGTATTTTGTTTCATTTTATACTTAAAAAAAATTATGTTTCCCACAGGTAAATAATACTGTATTTGCTTGTTTTGTTTTACATTAGAATTTCAAAAACATAAGTGTGAACAATCTTTCTAGTAAGGGACACATTAAGAATTTATAAATTCTCCAAACCTTCAGCTGACTGGGGCTTTTTCCATTGTCTGCACAGAAAGTTTCCTAGCCATTCCATATTGCAGTGTTAGTCTTTTCCAGTATGATAGAATTTTAATTGGTATCTTCTCCTGCCCCAGTCTGAAAGGTTAGGCATTAACATAAAAGACATTGAGTCATCTAAAAAGTTTTTTTAATGTTTGTTTATTTTTGAGAGAGACAGAGACAAAGCATGAGAGGGGGAGGGGCAGAGAGAGAGGGAGACACAGAATCTGAAACAGGCTCCAGGCTCAGCGCTGTCAGCACAGAGCCCGACGTGGGGCTCAAACTCACAGACTGCGAGATCATGACCTGAGATGAAGTCGTACGTGCAACCAACTGTACATTGAGTCATCTAAAAGAGACAGTTTAGTCTTATAAAGAACTGTAATTTGATTAGTCTGAATGTTTAAAATAAAGAGACTCATTTAAGTTGGAGATCAGAAAGAGCAGAATATTTTTATTTAGCAAGTCTAGATAGGAAGGCTTGCGAAGGAATTAATAGAAAAGGACCTTTTTTCTGAGAAAACATGTTACTGTACGTTTTTAGGATATATATTAAGATAATATGAATCAGATAGTTGAATAACCTTAAAGCTCAGCTAGTAAACACAGAATAGTATTTACTTCAGGAAAGACGTTTAATATTTTTCTTTTTTGAATGAAACAAGTAATTTCATGTTTAATCATTGATCTCCTTTTCTGTATTATTTCAGCCTAAGTCCATATTCATACCACAGGAAACTCATTCTACTGAGGATGATAATCAAGGAACTATCAAGAGATGTCCTATGTCAGAGAGCCCAGCAAAACCATCCCAAGTTCCACCCAGACCACCACCTCCCAGATTACCTCCACAAAAGCCAATTGCTTTAGGTAATGGGTGAAGGGAGGGTGAAATAAGTACGTTACCAGGTTTTCGTACTGTGTGAAGAAAATGGAGGGTGTCTTGTCTTTTCAGAGTATCTGAAATTCCTTTGAGGGAGGGGAGAAAGAAGGCAGTGACTGTAGAGATGGTTTCTGCTTTTTTGCCACATAGTTTGAAGTGTTTATATATGACAGGATTACTGTGACCCATTCTGGTATTAAAATGTCCTTGTTTCTCCTTTCATATCTAGCCTTCTTTCTTGGGGAATTGTAAATGCTCAGTTCATCAGTTATCTTAATGTGGCAATAGAAGAAACTGAACGAACAAGGACAATGTGTTTTGGTTGTAGGCTACTTGTGTTTTAGAAAAAGAAAAGAGGGTTCTTCATCTAACTCCTTTCTTTTTTTTATTTCATATTATCATTTTTAGAAAAATGATTGTCACTTTTGCTAGTTATTTGTCTCCAAATTAATACTAGAAGATGCTGTTTTAGTACTGTATTGTGTATTATGCAAAAGAAACAATTAAAAAGCAACTAAAATTTCCTGGATATTGTAAATTGCCCCTTCCTGAAAGTAGTTATATATTCAGTATTTCTTTGTTTTTCGCATTAATATATGTGCTTAGATATAACCTGATTTTAAATTTGTCTCTATGAGGGGCACCTGGGTGGCTCGGTTGAGCATCCAACTGCATCTCAGATCATGATCTCACGGTTCATGGGTTCAAGCCCCGCATCAGGCTCTGTGCTGACAGCTCAAGAGCTTGGAGTCTGCTTCAGAATCTGTGTCTCCTTCTCTCTCTGCCCCTTCTGCACTCGTACTTTGTCTCTCAAAAATAAATTAAAAATGTTAAAAAAAAAATGTTTAAAAAAAGAGATAGAAGTAGAACATAGGTATCAGACTTTTTTTTCTTTAGTACTGTTTCTGATCGGATGAAGGCAGAAACCATCTGAGAAATCGTATTTTTCTTTCCTACTTGATAATTTTCTAAGTGAAAGTTTTCATGAAAATTAATCCTTTTTAAATATATTTAAACATCTTATTGAAGGAAATGGAATGAGCTCCTTCCAGTTAAATGGTGAACGAGATGGTTCATTATATCAACAACAGAATGAACATAGAGGCACAAACCCTTCAAGGAAAGAAAAGAAAGATGTACCAGTAGGTATTTATATTTATAATATACTTACTATATAATCTATAATAATACTTAATAATATAATTGTATTTTCTTTTTCATTGTTAAGTTAGTTTTGTTATTATAATTAAACTATAGGGATTGTATATTTTGCAATTAGTATGTTGTTTTTTTAATGTATTAATTATAATAGATTGCTTAAATCTTAAAAAAAAAAAAAAAAGTAACTGCTGTGGCAAACTTGAATGATGACTTTCTGCTATTCAAATTATGTAGGCCTTTTTTTTTTTTTTTAAATAATAGTGTATTTTAAATGTGACCTTCAGCATACAGGTAACTATTATTATTCTCATTGATGAGATTTTTAAAAGTTCCTAACAGTCTCAAAAAGTTATGGAAAGAAGGACATGGACAGATAAGGAAAGCTAGGACTTTTTTACTTAGGATGAGTTTTTAACTATAGATTATATAATTCGTGGTATTACTACTGTTACTCAAAGAAAATAACAAGGAGGAAAAATGAAAATTATTTTCCAGTAGATATAAAATATCACTTTAGGAAAGATGAAATTAGCCTCAGTAGCTATTCTTGTTACAAATGTTGGATAAAATACTGTGACATAGCTATTAAAACATAAATAGTATTTATCAGGATATTAAAATTTTTTAACATTTGTAAAAAATTTGCTCATGATCGTCAGAAGACATTTGTCTTTCATCATAGAACTTAAAACAAAACAAAACAAAAAATCCTTAAAAACCCAATTCAGCAGATGACCATGAGATCATAAGATGAGAGTATTTTTTAAGTTTTTGTGTATGTTGGGGCACTTGAGTGTCTAGGTTGGTCGAGCTTGATTTCTGCTGAGGTCATGATCCCAGCCAGGGTCATGGGATCAAGCCCTACATGGACTCCCCACTGAGTGTGGAGCTTGCTTGAGATTTTCTCTCTCTCCCCCTCTCTCCCTCTCCCTCCCTCCCTCCCTCTCCCTCCCTCTCCCTCTCCCTCCCTCCCTCCCTCTCCCTCTCCCTCCCTCCCTCTCCCTCTCCCTCTCCCTCTCCCTCCCTCCCTCCCTCTCCCTCCCTCCCTCTCCCTCTCCCCCTCCCTCCCTTCCTTCCTCCCTTCCTTCCTCCCTCCCTTCCTACCTTCCTTCCTACCTTCCTTCCTTTCTCCCTCTCTCCCCCCACCCACACATGAATGCACACACTCTCTCTCAAATAATAATAAAAAAAAATCAAAGTTTTTGTGTTTACTAATATTTGCTTTTATATAGTACAGTTAAAGTACTTATGTGCATATAGGTATGGTTTTATGCAGGAAGCACATTGTTAGAGGCTTTTGTACTATAATCTGTTTTTTTAAGATTTCATGACATAATATGACATACCCTTTTTATATTTAGTTAAAGCATTTAAAAATCTAGGATTATCCATCGTAAGTTGTGAAATTTAGGTAGGATGTTGTTAACAAAAGCGTCAAATGCCCTTTAGGAATGGGTTTTTATGATGTCTCTTCAACTGAACAGGGCCTTTTTGTGTTCACTGGTTTAAATTTTAGCAGCACTGTTATTGTAGTACAGAAATACAGCTTCATGACTCTACGATGCAGCATGAGAACTTTTGAGAGATGTATACATTTTTTTATGTGTGCATTTGTAATTCTTTCTTTTACCTTATTTCATTAGGATAAGGAACTACTGTACCGTAGTAGTAAAACTAACAGTCTCAGTGATTCTGAAATATGTTGGCAACTATATAATAGGATAAACAGTATCCATGATATGTTGAAACGTGATTACAGTTTCTGCAGCTTGAAAATGTTTATACCCAATTCTGTCAGTACTCAATGTAAATCTGACAGTTTCAACATTCAGAGCTTGCTAACTTAAAATGTTTTGCGGGGCATCTGGGTGGCTCAGTTAAGTGTCTGACTCTTTGGCTCAGGTCATGATCTCAGTTTGTGGGATTGAGCCCTGGGTTGGGCTCTGTGCTGACAGGCGGAGCCTGCTTGGGATTCTTTCCCCACCCCCTCTGCCCCTTCCCTACTCATGCGCACGCTTTCATGCGCGCTCTCTCTCCCTCTCTCTCCCAAAATAAATAAATACACTTTTCAAAAATGTTTTGCTCATATAGATGATCTAAGGTAACTTAAGGACATAAATATAAAACCAAGTACATAAGTTAGTTGCAAAATGAAAAAAAAAAAATTACCACAAATTGGTGGCAGCAATAGGCTATACATCCTCATACACATATCTACAAAGTAAAATTTCAAATAGTTCTAATTTCAGAAGTGTCTAATAATTACAGAAGTAGTGTTACACAGCATATTTTATTTGTATCAGGTATATGAAATCAATTAATAGATTTTGATTTTTGTCACAGTTAAATAATTTTGACTTAGAGTGACAAAAATTAGGAAGTCATTCCTTAAAATGTTATGAACATTAACCCCCAAAGAAATGTAGACTTTCATAAAACTTATATTTAAAGTATAATCCCTCTGAAAGGGTGGGAGGCAAATCATATATCCAGGCATGTGGCCCCTTGGAAAAATATCTGGTATTCTTGAGCTTTTTTTTTTTTTTTTTTTTTTTTTTTTTAATTTAGAGCACGCGCAAGTCAGGGAGAGGGACAATGGGAGAGAGAGACAGAATCTCAGGCACACTCCGCACTCAGTGTGGAGCCCAATGTGGGGCTTGATCCCACGACCCTGGGGTCATGACCTGAGCCAAAATCAAGAGTTGAGCGCTCAACTGACGTAGCCACCCAGGTGCTCCTCTTGAGCATATTTTTACTCTCCTTGTAATTATCAGTATACTCTGACCAGTGATTGATATATTTGAATCCCTCAAAATGTAAAACTTCAACTCACATTATAAACAAGGTTAAGATAATCTACAGACTAGGATAAAACATTTGTAACATATTTAATAGATAAAGTATTCAAATCTGGAATCTATAAAGAACACCAACAAATAGATAAGAAAAAAGATAACTCAGTAAAAAAAAAAAAAAAAAAATGAGAGAAGACAATTCATAGAAGAGAAAGTACAGATAGCCAATAAACTCTTTTTAAAATATTCTCAATGTTCCTAGCAATCAGAGGCATGCTTATTAAGGAGAAAACATTTTTTACTGATCAGTTTGATAACATTAAGTGTCTGTGAGACCAAAGAAACCAGGGCTCATCCACACTGCTGGTGGGTATAATGTGAAATGGGCACTCAGAAAGACAGTTTGGTGGTCAATATCCACTGCAGTGTAAGAGGTACAGACTTTATATTCCAGTAGTTTCTCTTATCACAGCATACCCTAAAAAAATAATTCATACATTGCATAGTAAGGTAAATGCAAGAGTGATCATTTCTGCATTGTTGTGATAGTAGAAAACGGAAAATAACTTAAATACCCAATAATAACTAGGGAATAGCTAAATAAAGTTTGTTATATTTGTACTGTGCTGCAGTTAAATGAACCAAATCTATGTGTACTGATACGAAGATCTAAGACCCGTTAAGGCAAAAGACAGGTTGATAAAAGAGTGCATTAACTATGTTCTAAAGCACACACCGAAACAGTGTTTTCTATGGGGACACATATATAAGTATATACAAGGTGGTATGGAAAGATACACAAATACATGAGTACATATAGTTGCCTGGGAAGAGGTTTGGAAGGGGTACCCTAAACCAGCTTTTTTGGAGAGGGGGCAGGTACCAGGGATAAATGGACTGTGGAAGGACTGTAGGGGACTTTAGCCTTATCTGTATTGTGCCCTTTTACAAAGAGAGCGTACATGTGTATTTTATTTCAATAATTATGTTTGAAATACAGTATTAATATGCCAAACAACAACAAAAGAAGTATATTCATGCATGTATTCTTTTTTCTAGAAGCCTATTAGTAACGGTCTACCCCCAACACCTAAAGTGCATGTAAGTATAAATATCAAATAAGTTGTTTTCAGGCTAAATACAATGACCAGTAATTGCTTGACTGTATACCTTTGGTTAAATGTTTTAGCTTTTTGAAAGAATCTCCATTTAGTATTGAAAAAATCTATAAGATTGCTAATTTAAATATAGATTGTTACATTTTGAAGCTCCTTTATTCCAGAATTTGTTACTATCTTCTTTGCAGACATTTTTGAAGAAATGTAGAAAAGGCACATGGATATAATGGGAAGTACAGAATGTAAATAGGACACATTTTTTTCTAGCATTTTCAATGATCAAAAACATTTTAGAACTAGAAGGAGCATTAAAGGACCATCTGACCCAAACTAGTTTGCCCACGAGTAAAACTGAGACCCCAAAATATTCACAAGATCACAGAACTACCCCCCAGCTCCAACCAGAGCTGGAATAGACGTTAGATACAGCCCTGTGTTACAGTCTGTTGTGGTTTTGTTGTTTGATTTTTTTCATTAGACCATGCTGTTTGAGGATTAAAATTAGATTAGTTCAGTGTAATTGTGCGTCAGTATAGGTAGAACTATATTTTCGCTGCTGCAACTCTTTAATCTGAAACATAGTGTGACACTAATTTAGGTGTCCACAGAGCTTCTAGTCTGTAACCTCCCAACTCTACTTTTTAGCCTTTTAGTTTCTTATTTCTTAATTTTTAACCTTTTTTCTCGACTTTTTAAATTTTTTTTTTTTTTTTCAACGTTTATTTATTTTTGGGACAGAGAGAGACAGAGCATGAACGGGGGAGGGTCAGAGAGAGAGGGAAACACAGAATCGGAAACAGGCTCCAGGATCTGAGCCATCCGCCCAGAGCCTGACGCGGGGCTCGAACTCACAGACCGCGAGATCGTGACCTGGCTGAAGTCGGACGCTTAACCGACTGCGCCACCCAGGCGCCCCTTTCTCGACTTTTTAAATTAATATGACGATCTAAATATTTATGCCTTATCTTATAAAAGTTTCTGAGAGTGAAGGGCTCCCAGGTCTGGCAGAGACATTCGGGTTGTCCTGTTTGGATACATATGTAGAAAACTCTCCGGTCAGATGTACAGCTGATGGGGAGGAGCCTCTAACTGGAAAGGCAGGTGGGACTGACCGTACAGACTGGCTTACACTCGGAGTTGGTTGGATTGTTCGGCACCGCATTGTGTCATTTGGATTTTTAGGGGTTAGGCCACACCTCCACATGTGAATTTTAGCAGCTGTCTTAAAGCATAATTACCAGAATGAGTTAAATGATACACTTTCTGCCCTACACCATAAAAACATGTTTATAGGTCTTCTGCGAGGTTGTTGTTATTTGGTGCTAAAATCTTAAAGATATTGTTTGGTAGGTTTCTGTGAGCAGAAGGAAATCTTAGGATTTATTATTTTGATTCTTTTTTATGTTGATATTTCTAACCCATTATCATCAGCTACAGGGGTTGTGTGTTCTGTCTCTGGGTATTGTCTCCATATTTGTGAAGAAAACACTCCAACTATATGATGCACAGTGCTCTGTTCTTTCCCCCCAAGTTGTTGCTAATAAAAGTGATTAAATGAGTAAGCTTTCTTGTATTTATTTATTCTAACATGAACAATAATTTGAAAATTAACATTTTATTCTTTCAAGATTAAAAAAAAGTTCAAATGAATGATACTGTGTTTCCTTATAAGGTATTTATTATATGAAAGACTTGTAAATGGGCTTAATAAATATTAACATAAAAAAATAAAGATTTTTATTGAATCCATCCAGGGAAAATAATCACATTGCTCAGTTTTTCTTAAAAAATGGGTCTGTATGTTTTAAAGTACATATATGAATTTGAAACCAGCCATACCTCTTTCATGTTGAAGTATTAAATTCAATGATTAATAACATTGTATTATTAAGATTATTTAACATTTATTACTAATAACATTTCAATGATTCAATAAATAAGAAAATTTTCACCTTTGTAGCGTTATAATTTCCTTCTTAGCAGGCAATATCGTATTACTTGGTTATTCTTTGTTTTTCCAGATGGGTGCATGTTTTTCAAAAGTTTTTAATGGATGTCCCTTGAAAATTCACTGTGCAACATCATGGATAAACCCAGATACAAGAGGTAGTACTATACGTTATTTGTTGTTGTTGTTGTTTAATGTTTATTTTTGAGAGGGAGACAGCATGAGTGGGGAAGGGGCATAGAGAGGAGGACACAGAATCTGAAGCAGACTCCCGGCTCTAAGCTGTCAGCACAGAGCCCGACATGGGGCTCAAACTCATGGACTGTGAGACCATGACTTGAGCCGAAGTCAGACATTTTACCAACTGAGCCACCCAGGCAGCCCCTTTCTAGTTGTTTTTTAAACTGAGGTCATGGAAGTATTCAGTTTTCTTCCTGCTCTGGATGTCTTTCTGAAAAATATTTTGTTATAATTCAAAAAAAAATTTTAGGCTATGTTTCTCTAGCTTATTAGCAGTGCTTGAGGTGACCCATGACACTAAAATTTCACTGTGTTGTCCCCGTGTTAATATAGCAAAACCATGCACTCTATGCCACCCTAATTTTCTCCACAAAAGTTTTTTCCACTGCTGCACACTCACTGTCTTTGTGTTTTAGACACAACTGTTGTTAAGGAGTTTAGCTACCCAGGGTCTAGGGTGTGGTGACCACGTTAGAGGATCTCTCCACCTTAAAGTAGATCATAATAAGAATTGTTGCCATTAGTCACTGACTAAAGACTATCTGCATTCTCCCACTATATATCTGTATCTTAATATATGTGTGTATAAGGTATGCATAAGCGCACGCGCGCGCACACACACACACACACACACACACATATCTTCTTACTAAATCTTTTAGAAATCCAAGGTGGGAACTTTTATTTCACAGGCAGGGAAAGTGACATGCAGAAAGGTTCACCACTGGTCGGTAGGAGGGCTGCAGTCAAACCTGGTTAGATTGTATTCTTGGACCACAAAGCTTATGTCTTCAATCTGCCATTACTAATCCTAAATATTGGGCAGTATACCAATGCTCTTGGCCTTCTAAGTTCTTAGCATACTTCAGTTTAGTCTGGAGAAGTTCCTGACCTGTTGTTTTATATTATCAAAAGCAGATCAGACAGGACCATAGCTAAACTAACATCTTCTAGAAGATACTGAGTACCTTAGCCAGGTATCTAAGTTTTAGCTTTTTAAATAGGCAGTAGCCAGATCCTGGTTTCTGATGTTATTTCTTACAGTGGTAGCCCATCTGCAAAAATATTTTGAATCTATATCAGTTCTTTGTTTACATTCTGTACATCAACTATACTTTTAAAAGAATTTTTTTTTTTTACTTTTTTTTTCAATGTTTGTTAATTTTTGAAGGAGAGAGAGACAGAGTGTGAGCGGGGGAGAGGCAGAGAGAGAGGGAGACACAGAATCCGAAAGGGGCTCCAGGCCGTGAGTTGACAGCATGGAGCCCGACGTGGGGCTTGAACTCAAGAACCGCGAGACCATGACCTGAGCTGAAGTTGGTTGATTAACCGACTGAGCCACCCAGGTTTCTCTTAAAAGAATTGTAGAAAATGAGCTATGGATTCTCTGCCAGTCCTCAGCACCCTCTGATGAGTGAGGAACCCTAGCTTTCCAGTCTTCAAAACCTCTTTTACATAAAAGTTTTCCTCAGTGCTTTGAGGCTGGTATTTATATGTAACTCAGTTCATTAAGGCAGAGTTTTTAGCCACTTATTTGTATTAAAATATATTTAATGCTTAGGGGTGCCTGGGTGGCTCAGTTGGGTAAGTCTCTGACTTCGTCTCAGGTCATGGTCTCGCGGTTCATGAGTTTGAGCCCCGCGTCAGGCTCTGTGCTGACAGCTCAGAGCCTGCTTCGGATTTTATGTCTCCCTCTCTCTCTGCCCCCCCCCCCACTTGCTCTCTCTCTCTCTCTCTAAAAAACAAACATTAAAATATATATATATGTATATATAGGTTGTCAATCACAGTAATTCTTTTTTCAGGTTATAGTACATATGTACATAATTCTAAACTATATAAATCCATTTTGAAAATATTTTTTTTTATCAAAACCGGTGAATTACTTTTGTTATTTCAGATCAGTACTTGATATTTGGTGCTGAAGAAGGAATTTATACTTTGAATCTTAATGAACTTCATGAAACATCAATGGAACAGGTACATTATTTTGTATTTTCCTTTCTTAAAGTCGTACACACACACTAGGTAAGAAATAAGTTTCAGTTCTGTGATTTTCTGCCTCTTTATTTTTTTATCCATAAAAGCTTCATCAAGTATGTTGTATTTATCTGGTACTGAGGACATATTCGCAGGACTAGTCCTTACCCTTCAAGGACCTCTCGGGTGTAATAGAGGCGTGGCAGTAGCTGTAGCACTCAGGTTAGGTGTCACACTAGGAGTGAGCACACGTCACTCGCACCTCCTGTGGGGAAGTGAGAAGAGACCGTAAATGGCAATGAGCGGAACGTTCCCAGACAGAGAGAGGGTAAATATAAGTGTGAAGGTGTGAAGTGGTGCAGCGGAGTGGCAAGGGTGGGGAACCCTGAGCAGACAGTCTGATTCGAGTGTAGAATGAGTGTAGAATGGTAACAGGAAGTGGAGGGGGGCGGGGGAGAGGCAGCTGCCAAACCCCAGAGCTTTGTTCGTGAACTGATCCGTGTAGAACGGTTTGCAGCATGGTGACAGATGACGCTAGAGATTTTGGTCAAAGGGCAAGGAAATGTTGAGTTGGGGCAGAAAGGAGAAAGTGTGTTTGGAATTGCGTGGGGATGTTTCTTTATTGTCACAGTGACTGGGGGAAGCTTTGGATGTTTAGTACCCAGAGGCCAGCAATGCTAAACAACCTACAGAAATGATCATGATGACATCAGTAGCTAGTACCTGTATAAAGCTTACTATGCACCAGATACTGTTTTTAATGCTTTACATAGAGTAACTAATCTTCACAACTCTCAGAGATAGATACCATTATGAGTTGCATGTCAGATGAGAAATCTGAGGCACAGAAAGGATTAGTAACTTTTCAGAGATCTTACAGTGCTTAAGTGGATGAACTGGGATATGAACCCAGGCCAGATGGCTCCAGAGTTCATGTGCTTAACTGCTTGACCACACTGCCCCTCCCACTTGTATTCCTCCCATAGAGAAACACTAGATCTAGGGAAACAAGAAAGACCTAGAATTGGCAAATTGAATGACCAGTTCAACACGGACATATAATAGAAGTATTTTACTTATTATCTTTTATAAACTTTGTACTTTTTTTTTTTATCAGCTATTCCCCCGAAGGTGTACATGGTTATATGTGATGAACAATTGCTTACTGTCAATATCTGGTAAGTCTTTTAGTTTTTATTTATATTTTTTTAAGTTTATTTATTTTGAGAGAGAGAGCGAACGAGCTGGGGAGGGGCAGAGAGAGAGAAAGAGAGAATCTGAAGCAAGCTCTGTGCTTTTAGTGCAGAGCCCGATGTGGGGTTCAGACTCACAAATGCTGAGATCGTGACCTGAGCCGAAACCAAGAGTCAGACCCTTAACCAACTAAGCCACCAGGAGCCCCTAGTTTTTTGATACCTTTCACTTGTTCCTATTTATGTTATTAGCTTTTATATCGTGTTTATTTATTTATTATATTTTTTTTTACAGGTAAAGCTTCTCAGCTTTATTCCCATAATTTACCAGGGCTTTTTGATTATGCAAGACAGATGCAAAAGTTGCCTGTTGCTATTCCAGCACACAAACTCCCTGACCGAATACTGCCAAGGTAACTGCACTTACTTATGTTTCATCCTTAGAGATTATATGTTAATGAATTCTAAGTAATAGTTACACTGCAGAAATTGAAAAAGCACTTAGTTTGCGTTAGTAGAAATCATGTGTAATGAAAAACTTGTGAGAGGTAATAGATTTTCACAAGAACTGAGAGGCACCTCTAGAAGTTTAAAACTAATTACTGTTTAGTATTTCATACAACATTAAAACTGATTTTTCTCTATAATTTGCTAGTAATTTTTCTTCATATCCAGTGCTTTGGACATATTTGTGTTAATTTGAATAACATGAATTTGTCTCAAAGCACAGTTTCTAAACTTAGAAAATCAAAATGATTTATTAAATCAAGGTTTTTACATTAGGAGATAATTACTTAGGAATTGAGGGGTTTTGCTTTTCTGCTTTCAGGGATTTTTCATTATGTTCTCTCCTCCTTTGCTTATTATATTGTACTTCATTTATTGACTGAAAGGTCTTCTGAGTCTGCTATAAATTTTATGTTACAAAAACATTATACTCTGGCCATTCTTCCTTTACCGTATCAGTTGTAAAGCAACTAATGTACACCATTAGCTCTCAAGTACCTTGAAAAGCTGTTCTCAATGCTGAGTTTACAGCTAAAATGTGCCCCTTTGTGCAAAAGGCTTTTTCAAAATTAATCTTTTTGATGAAAATCATTTAAAAGTTATACTGCATGCTTTTCTGTCTTAAAATAAATTACATTGAGTTTAATTGGACCTTTTCATGATGACTCAGAGTTGCACCTATGAACTTGACTTATTATACTTCTACTGTAATGTCTACAGTTGGGGTTAAGGGCAAGAACTACCCCAAGAATGGGGCCAGGGGGCTTCTTTACGTAGAGTTTATCTGCCCCTCTTTTCCTCTCAGCTGCCACTTGGTGCTATTGATTTTCTGTCTTCTTACAGCACATCTCCCTCTAGCCTTCTGACTTGATAATCCTAAATTCTCTGGGCATGGAAACTGGCCCCAAGCTTTAAAATATACAAGAGCGCCCCCCCCCCCTGCCCAGGAATGTAAAGCACATAAACTTTAATACATTCACTTTTTTATATCATTTTGTCAGAATAGAGACCTTTGTAGTTTATTTATAGCTGTGTCCAATTCTTCAAATTTTACTCAATATACAAGATGTGCGGGAAGTTTCCTAGTATGTAGCTAAAACAAAATTGAATAACGTATTACCTCTTGCTTTAAGGAATTTCCATAGAGGAAGATGTTACCTCTAAGAGTGCTTTACCTCGAGGCTTTTATTTCATGTAATTTTGTTATAGTCAGTCTTTAGTGTTGGTAGCACTCACCAGTGTGTCCTTCCCACTTTCTTCAATTTTGTTATCGTAAAATCTACTTTTTTTTTTAATGTTTATTTATTTTTGAGAGAGAGACAGAGTGGGAGCAGGGAGGGATAGAGAGAGAGAGGGAGACACAGAATCCAAAGCAGGCTCCAGGCTCTGAGCTGTCAGCACAGAGCCCGACGTGGGGCTCAAACTCAAGAACCATGAGATCATGATCTGAGCCAAAGTCAGATGCTTAACAAACTGAGCCACCCAGGTGCCCCTAGAATCTACTCTTAATTCTCTCATTTACTGGCAAGAAATCTGAAAACCTTTTTTGCACAATAAAATTTTATGTTCTTCTGCCGTAAAGTGAGCACAAATTAAACTTCCTTTGGGAAGTTTATAATGTTCTGTGGTTCTCATTATAAATATAGGTACTCATTGTATTGTATGGTAAAGCTTCAGTTAAGCATAATTTTTAGAATCCAGGTAGACTTCAATTTAAATCCTACATTGTTCACTCACTAGGTTCAGGACCTAGAATAAATTGTACAACTTCTCAGGATATTCATCTGTAAAATGGAACCAGTATACCTCTCTTGCAGATTGTTTTAAAAATAATAAATTATGTATGAAAAGTATCCACCATGGTTTCTGGCACATATTAGGCTCTTAAGAAATAGTCGTGTTATCATTATTATTAGTCATGGTAAATTGAATTGTGTCTGTAATGTACCCTAAAATATCTTACATTAAGTACATTGAGAATGTTGGTTCACAGGATTCTAGTTAATTGGGTGCTGTAAATAAATTTTTTTGCCTTGTAAAATCATAACTAAAATTAAGGTAATTCTATATGTAGATCACTGTGGAAAATTATGAGTTTTTATAACATTTCAGTGTGCTGCTCACAGCTCAGTTTTGAATCATTTCATTATCGTTAACTTCTAAGCTATACTTAGTAGTTGATTTTGTCTTGACTGTGTAGCATTCTTTATAATCTTTCAAAACCTTGCAGTCAATTAATCCTCCTGGGTTTGACAGATTTAGTAACTTAACCTCTAAGTTAACGTTGGGGGCCAAAGGACAAGTTCACAAGTGTGGACGAGGAACATTAAGTTGGTTGCAGTGGAAATCTATCAAGAGCTTGATTCAGATTTTTTTTAACTGTAAAAAGCACTTTGGTTCAAGCAGTTTACTTAATTTAAGGGTATGTGGATTTTTGTTTTATTTTAAACTGTATGAAATTCCAATGCCTATGAAAGGGGTATTTTTGTAATTATTAATGTAATTTATGAATTGGAATGTAAAATTCTCCCCAGTATGAACTTAGTCGAGAGGAACAATAGGGGCTTTAACCCAAAATTTGAATCAAGATATTCTAGATTGTCACTTTAGTCATTAGGTCCCTCAGTATCTGACTAATTTCTGTGTCACTGTTTAGGTACCATAGTATCAACAAAATTCTAATTCACACGGATAAAGTACTTACAAGTGATAACAGATTTTAACAACTTACCTTGCAAACTCAGAATACTCTTTAAAGTGATCCAGAATCATAAAAAAGAAGTAGATTTGTTTTCAAAGTTGAATCACTATGAATGTTGCAGTTAGGCTAAGACACTAGAGTAGAGTTCTTCCTGAATTGCTAACTGTATGATCTTGAGGAAATTACTAAATCTAAGCCTCAGATTTCTTTTTTCTTTTCTTTTCTTTTCTTTTCTTTTCTTTTCTTTTCTTTTCTTTTTTCTTTTCTCTTCTCTTCTCTTCTCTTCTCTTCTCTTCTCTTCTCTTCTCTTCTTTTCTTTTTTAGAGAGACAGAACACACAAGCGGTGGGTGGGGAGGAGGGAGAAAATCTTCTAAGTGGGCTCCGTGCTGAGCACACCCCCTAACCTTCAGATTTCTGTACTGTGACCTATCGCATGGCATTATCAGAGGGACTGACAGAACATGTGAAATTCATGGTAAACAATAAGATCTCAGTAAATGTTAGCAATAGTTATTATAGATTTTTATAAATACCGGCATATAAAACATATTAAAAGCTAAAATTACAATACCTCAGCATTATATGACTGATTATTACTCAGCTGCCAGTGTACAGTGATAGGAACATACATCAAGATTATTCTGAGCTTGGGGTGCCTGGGTGGCTCAGTTGGTTAAGCATCCAAATTGATTTCTGCTCAGGTCATGATCTCACGGTTTGTGAGATTGAGCCCCACATCAGGCTCCGTGCTAACAACGCAGAGCCTCCTTGGCATTCTCTCCCTCTTCGTCTGCCCTTCTCTCTCAAAACAAGTAAAAATAAACATTTAAAAAAAAATAAGATTATTCTGAGCTTGTTTGGAATGGCATTGCACATCACATACATGCTCTACAATTCTGTTACCAGCAAAGGGCAACTCTGTTTTGTTTTTTTTAAAAGATGTGCAGAGCAATGGCCTCTAATATGTGGCGAGTTTACACATGTAAAAGAAGTTTATGTGTACAGAAATGGAGAAGTATAATTTGAGGCTAGCAAAACTTGGTACGTTAGCAGTCTGTTATATTAATTTTCACTATAAAGCCATTTGAGTTCGTGGGTATTTTTTTTAATTGTAGTTTAAAAAACAATTTTAAATGGATTTTTACATATTAAGTTTGAATCACCTGTTTGCAGAACCCGTAAAGGACCTTAACAGAAAATCTGTATCTCGTTCTTCCTGAGCAGAGAAATAAAAATGTCTAAAAAAAGTTCTTATAAATTGTTTTAGTGATAAGACAATGTTTTACATAGCTTAAATTTATTACATGTGCTAAAAAATATCTTTCCCCCCAGTTTATGGCATATCTTTTTACCTTTTTAGTGTTATCTTTTGGTAAACCAAAGTTGTTAATATATTCAAATTCATTCAACAAATTGCCACCTGTAGTTTGAAGTGGTAGGGATCCCTAAGTAAAAAAAGTATCAGTTACGTTTATTAATATTGGGGTGCCTGGGTGGCTCAGTTGGTTATGTGTCTGACTTCAGCTCAGGTCATGATCTCGTGATTAGTGAACTCAAGCCCTGCATTGGGCTGCTTCAGGTGAAGCTGCTGTCACCACAGACCCATCTTTGGATCCTCTGTCCCCCTCTCTCTCTGTCCTTCCCCGGCTCACACTCTTTCTCTCTCAATAAATAAACATTAAAAACAGAAGTTTATTAATATTTTCCTGTATAGTTTGTTTCTTTTTGTATTTTTTAAGGAAATCCCATGGTTCTATTCTTCTAAATCTAAATATTCTATAGTCTTGTTTTTTATACTTTAATAAATCCTTAATCTATTTGGAATTGATTGGAAGAGGGATGAGAAACAGATCAAATATATTATTTTTAATAGATTACCTATTATGTCAGCACCAGTTTTTATTCTCCATTCATCTGTAATGATACTATTATCATATACTAACTTTACCTACATGTATTATATATTCATTTTCATTTACATTTAGGAAATTTGCTGTATCAGCAAAAATCCCTGAAACCAAGTGGTGTCAGAAATGTTGTGTTGGTAAGTAAACTGTTCCATAGCACGTAGCTCTCCTGCTTTGCGGAGCGAATGAGAAAACACTGTGAGGCTCATTTTTAAATCTAGTATGAAACAGTACTTCTCCAGGGTATTCTGCCAGTGATAGTTTATTTTTACCCCTTGAGTAAAACAAATGTGTTGGCCATCCAGTCTCCGTGTAGACTAACCCTATAATATAGTACCTTGTACATAACAGTTGTTTTGCAAATTATTTATTGACTGGATAAATGGAGAAAGTAGGATGACTTTATTACAGCACTTTATCACACCCTGTTCTCCAAGGGGCCTGTTACTTGTCATTCACATGCTGCTTGGTAATGGCTTATGAGACTGCATTTATTCATTCAGCATATATTTTCATGCCTTTAATGTGTGAAACCTTATGCCTGTGGTGTGAAGGTTATAGTCTCTCTGTTCACACACACGACCCCGAATCCCTCCCCACCCCCATAACAACCAGCTGTTCTATTTGCACCAAGCAAAACCAAAAAAATCTTTTCCCTTAAGATCTCTTCCCTTCAGAAACTCTGAGGCTTTGTTTTATTGTTTGTAAACCTGTATTTTGAGATTTCATTAACGTCTTCATGCTGTTGCAACCAAAGCATTACTACCTCTGAACATTACTACCAAAAGCATCCTTAATCACCTGTCCCTAAGTGTGCTGTAGCCCTTCCCGCCAAATCTTCTTAGG
Source organism: Leopardus geoffroyi (assembly GCF_018350155.1). NCBI lineage: Eukaryota > Metazoa > Chordata > Mammalia > Carnivora > Felidae > Leopardus > Leopardus geoffroyi. The sequence continues at coordinate 108,443,143 of NC_059336.1, forward strand.
ACCCTTCCTTTAGGGTCCTGCTGCCTCACCTAATCTCCCTGCTCCCATGAGATGCAAAATCTTTCTTCCCACCCAGACCCCAAAACAACCACCAGTTTCGTTTGTGCATTAGACAGAAATCCTGCAAGTGATGAAGGAGTTTCCTGCTGTTACCTGAAAGTTTTTTCACCCTCTAGTCTAATTAAGAAATTGACCTAGCAGCCAGCTTTTGTTTGTTCTCAGAGCTTGCAACTACTATCCTAAGGATTTTGTATCATAAGAGGACTTACATACACTTTTTTGCCTTGACAGTGCGAAATCCTTACACAGGCCATAAGTACCTATGCGGGGCGCTTCAGACTAGCATTGTTCTATTAGAATGGGTTGAACCAATGCAGAAATTTATGTTAATTAAGGTAAGCACGAAAAGCAATCTAAGTCATTCTTAGTATAAAAGCTTATAAATGAAATCAATTTTCTTGTTCCTGTTTTTTTCCTTAAAAAAAACCAACAACATTTTTTCCCATTAATTCTCAAGTTAATGTCATGATTTTGGATTATGTGGCAGGGTGGTGAAAGTCTGCGTGTGTGTGTTAATCTCCTGCCTGGGTATTACATCTCCACTTCCAGTGTCAGTCACGAAAAATAGTGAGACCTGAGAGTCCCCTGTCGGGCCACATCTTGTGCACTTTCTCCGTAAGATCGTAAGGAAATGAGTTGGCCTGATACAAGTTTCAGAAGAGACTAGAGGGATGGTTCAGGGAAATGACAGTAGGAGCTGGAAACAGGGTCTCACATACACAGTCGGATATCCAGAACTGGAGGTGTTAAAAAGCAGTGAAATGCTGTTCCAGTATACCCTCTGGTTGACCGGCTCCATCACAGCAGGAAAATAACCTACAGGTTGGCGTTTGGCCCAAGAGGACAAGGGGTAACCATACTGAGAAGGAAGTTCTTGATCTGAGTTACATGCCTGCCTGCTGATTTTGATTTGCCCAGGCTTTCCCATGAATGGTTTTTTGGTGACTGAGTTTCTCTAGAATCTGTAATTAATGAACATTCTTTAAAATATCTAATATTACTCAGCAATAACTTTAAATTGGAGGAAAAACTAACTCAAAATGTATGAAGTACAGGTTCACTCACACCAAGGGACTGCCAAAGGAATTTTTTAAAGCTGTTTCCTTTGCTATTTTATGTAAATTAAGTAGTCTTAGTTTTTTGAGCATTTGAGATCTCCATAGAAACTGGGGTCAGGAGGGGCGCCTGGGTGGCTCAGTCGGTTAAGCGTCCGACTTTGGCTCAGGTCATGATCTCACAGTTTGCAAGTTCAGGCCCCACGTTGGGCTCTATGCTGACATCTCAGACCCTGGAGCCTGCTTCGGATTCTGTGTCTCCCTCTGTCTTTCTGCCCAACCCTGCTCACATGCTCACTGTTTCTCTCACTCTCTCTCTCTCAAAAATAAACATTAAAAATTTTGAAAAAAAAAAAGGAAATTGGGATCAGAATATAATTGGAGTGGATTCTTCATAAATTTTATAATACAGCATAATAAAAGCTTCCTTTTATTTAAATTTTATAAGTGACTGAAATCTATTTTTAATTTCATATCACTATTTGTTAACCTCAAAATTAACTAGGGCTAAAGAAATGAAAAAATCGTTTCAAGAATTTTGGATCCATTGAGGTGGTGTTGCCACAAATCACTGAAACAAAAATTCTTTAAACCAGAAGCTGCAGGGGAAAAATAAATAGCCTTAAGAACTGTCTAAAGCAGAGCTTCTGAATCAGCCCATTTATGGCAAAAATTGCTATGTCCTCAGCTCCTCTTTGTTCTTCCCCATTTCACAAAAATACACCTTATCATAAATGGAAGAGTAAAGTGTACATGGTTTGATTTTTCAGCAGCCCTCCCCTTCCCTACCCCTTCCTTTCCCCTTTTAGGTGTATTTTAGGTACATCTTCCCTATTCCTTTCATTCTTAACCTCTGGTAGAATGAAAAATAGTTTCATCATATCAGTGTTCATATCATCAGTTAATAATCTGATTAAACCATAGGATGAATGAATTTTTTGTGTAATTTGATATGTTATACCACTTACCCTAATACACAACAAAGACTCTTTTCTTTGTTAAAGGAATTTTAGGTATGAAGAGCATGCAGGAGAGAATGTATAAGACATGGGAAGCTTAAAAATTACCCGTCCACATTTTCTCTCTTCCAAGTGGATAGTCCCAAGGAGCCTGGCCCTGGCTAATGAGGCCTGTTGCCAGAGTTCAAAGATACTAGACTTACAGTATAGTCTCCCTCAAGACTTCACGCCCTTCCCACTTTCCCCTTAAGCTCCCTGAGCTCTCTGTAGGCTCTTACTCTCCTCCCTGAATCTTAACCCAGCTCTCCTTCCCCTGCCTCTCTGCTCCAAGACCCTGTGGATATTTTGTTTCTGTATTTGACATTGTTGTGCTTAGTATTTATGATGTTGCTTTTCTACACTCTTACAAGATGTGCTCAAAAACACTTTTATCCTTTATTCTCCTCTTCATGACATTTTTGACAGTTTTTTATTTATTAGACTACATTTTCATCATAAAAGTTGTAAGTTAAAGACCTCCCCAGCAAACAATTATGTACTTACTACCAACCAGGCACAGTGCTGTTTAAGGAGACAGAAATGAATAAGATATGGTCACTGCCCTCAAGGACCATCACCAACAGCAACTGGATGTAAAGCTTTTAGACGGGAGTCCTCTTCTGTTAATGACTTAACACATGATTATTAGAAACTAAATAGAAATATTCAGAATCTCTTGGTTTTCTTATTTGCTGACACACACACACACACACATAAAGAAGCACTTTTTTACTGTACTGCTCTTACCACATTTCAAAGAGAATTATTTTAAATGTTTTACCTTATTAAAAATATGACAGGGATGCCTGGGTGGCTTGGTCGGTTAAGCGTCCGACTTAGGCTCAGGTCATGATCTCACAGTCCGTGAGTTCGAGCCCCACGTCGGGCTCTGTGCTGACCGCTCAGAGCCTGGAGCCTGTTTCAGATTCTGTGTCTCCCTCTCTCTCTGCCCCTCCCCTGTTCATGCTCTGTCTCTCTCTGTCTCAAAAATAAATAAACGTTAAAAAAAAATTAAAAAAAAAATATGACAGATTTAGGGGCGCGTGGGTGGCTCAGTCGGTTAAGCATCCGACTTCGGCTCAGGTCATGATCTCGCGGTCCGTGAGTTTGAGCCCCGTGTCAGGCTCTATGCTGACAGCTCAGAACCTGGAACCTGTTTCGGATTCTGTGTCTCCCTCTCTCTCTGACCCTCCCCCGTTCATGCTGTCTCTCCCTGTCTCAAAAATAATAAATAATGTCTCAAAAATAAATATATGACAGAATTTATCCAAAGCCTCTCCCCAGGTAAAGGGAAAGCTTCTAAAGAGAGGAGGTTTGGGGAGTGTTGATGAAGAAGTGTCTGTACCCATGAGATGGAGGCACTCTGGCAGTCACAGGGAAGGAAGGAATACGGGAACAACAGGTGCACATAGAGCTTCACCTTCTAGCCACAAGGACCACATTGTGTTTCCTAACACTTGTGTGTGTGTGTGTATTTTCTGACACTTTTAAGAATAATAGTTATGGTGGACCTATTTCACCTGTTTTTCTCCAGAATTTATTTTCTTCAGAATTTACATGTTGCCAGATTAAAAAATAAATCAAATTCAGTAACTTTGTTAAATACTACCAATACTAACCTTGGGGGAAATTAAATGAAGTTACAGCCCATTCATGAGAGCAACAAAATCTAAAACATACTAAGAGTGGACTTACTACCGTATGGATAAGACCCATATTTTTTGAAAAACAACCTTTTCTGTTGTGAGGAATATCATCAGCACCTCTGAACTCCCCATGGCACCCCATCCACTAGGAGTCAGTTCCCTTATTTTCCATTTTCACTTTATAAACGTACACCCCTAAGCCCCTAAAATTAGAATTAATTTTACCTGATTCTTCCCCAGTATGTAAGTGGAGTCATAAAGTATGTATTCGTTTGTGTCTGGCTTTGGTGCAGCATTAGATTTGTGTAGTTGTTGGATATGGTTCTAGTTTGTTCATTTTCATTGCTCTGTGACTTCCCATTGTGCAAATAGGCCGTAACTTTATCTGGCTGTTGTTGATGGGTATTTGAGTTACTTCCAGTTTTTTGTTATTTGAACAATATTGCTGTGAACATGTTTGCATCGTGTCTCCTGTGCCTGTGTGTGCTCGTATTCTCTAGAAAGGATAAGAGTATTGCAGGGCCCTGACACTCACAGATAATGTAGTCAGCCAGCATGGCCTTCCCTGCTTATGCTCCCATCACTTGGTGAGCACTCGTCTGCTCCTCCTGGTAATACTTGTTACTGTCACTTGTTTCATTTTAGTCAGGGGGATATGGATCTTATCTCGTGGTTTAATTTCCTGATTACTGAGGATGTTAATGTTCTCCATCTATTTTCCCAAACTTACAAAATATGAATTTATTTAGTCTCTTGGTTGCAATGTAAGAATAATTTTGAAATAATGTAAAGGTAAAATTGGTTGCATCATAAGTGAGTTAATGAATAGCATCACTTGCGCCAAGAAGCTAAATTTCTCTTATTTATGGGGTTTTTTTTTTTTACTGTCCACACTTAGGATTGTTTCTTGCTAATTAGCATTTCTGTGCTCTCATCCATGTTTGCTCAGTTGGATAAGAAAGCAGGGAAATATAACTGAAGCAGCATCCAATGGGGAGACAGGAGACTTTGCAACAAAGTCTGGGGGACCCTGGGCCAGTCCCCAGATTTCTGGATCTCGGTTGCCACCTGGGTTGGACAGGTGATTTATAAGTTCCCTTCTAGCCCTAATGTCTTAAAATTGTGTGATTTTTAACTTAACAACATTTTACAGTGTTAAACCTCAAATCAAATACTTTATAATTTGTGTTTTTCTACATACCCAGAGTTTCTGTGACAAGAAGCAGTCCTAATAGTAGAGAGTTATTTTCCATGTGTTTGTAGAAGTAAAAATTCTTAGTGCTCTCGTGACACTATTTGGCTTCCGTTTTCCTTTGTTTAATGTCCTTTTGTTTCTGTGTCTAGCACATAGATTTTCCTATACCTTGTCCGCTTCGAGTGTTCGAGATGCTGGTAGTTCCCGAACAGGAGTACCCTCTCGTCTGTGTTGGCGTCAGCAGAGGGAGAGACTTCAACCAGGTGGTTCGATTTGAAACTGTCAACCCAAATTCTACCTCTTCGTGGTTTACAGAGTCAGGTTGGTGACTTATTACTGAGTTATTAAGGCCAGTACATATCAGTGGTTCCCAAACATGAGTACGGATCAGAATCCCCTGGAGGCCTGCTGGCCCCCACTGCCAGAGTTCATCTGGTAGATCTGGAGCAAGGCCTGAGAAGTTGCTCTTGTGTGTGCTCCCAGCTGATGCCGGTGATGCTGACACAGGCACCGCCCCGTCAACTGCACATACACAGGCCTCAGGCTGAGGAAAGGTGATCTAAATAAAAGCAAAAACTGCATTGAGTCTATTTTCCATCATATTCTGGTAATTGAGACACAGGTACTATGCAATCACTTTAATGAATTTTTTAATGATTCGTAATTAAGATATAAATATAGCTAAACAAAAATATTTGAGGGTGCTTGAAAATCATTCTTTTGTACAATTTGTTTTCTTAAATTTTGATCTGCGTTGCCCAGTGGCGTAGCAGATCCTTTCTTCATACTAGTATCTTGGGAAATATTATTTCCAATTAATTATCTTTTTACAGAAATTTGATTATAGTTTGAAACCTCCAATCTTGTTGGTGTAGTCAGTACATATCGGTAAAACTTATGTTTCGTGGTAAATAAATCTGATTCAACTTTTTACACTTTAAAAAAAGTGACCTGAATGGTCTTTTTTTTCCTGATTTTTAAAGCACTGTGTTTATTATGGAGCGCCTTTTGATTTTTTTCCCCTTTAGAAATAACACTGCACAATGTTTTGCTGTAAAATAGACAGTGGCCATTTAAGAAGGCAATTTCATTATTTTTTTTAATGTTTTATTTATTTTTGAGAGACAGAGAGAGAGAGAGAGAGAGAGAGAGAGGGAGAGCATGAGCAGGGGAGGGGAGGAGGAGGAGGCAGAGAGAGGAGACACAGAGTCTGAAGCAGGCTCCAGGCTCTGAGCCGTCAGCACAGAGCCAGACGTGGGGCTCGAACTCATGAACCATGAGATCATGACCTGAGCCGAAGTTGGACGCTTAACCAACTGAGGCACCCAGGCACCCCAAGAAGGCAATTTTTAAAGGTCTTGCAGAGGCCTTTTGTCAGGGTCTTTGGGTTCTTAGGGAAATATTAAGAAGACAATTGGCCGATAAATATTGATTAGTCAGGAGTTTGTTGGAAGCCTGAAAGAGTGTTCACAAAAGGAAAAAACTTAGAGTTGTGGGTCTTTCACACTGAAAAAAAGTCATCGCAAACACATTCACAAAAACCTAGAGACAATTACATGACTTCCTGAAGCCCAGGAAATTTGAAACAGCTTTCCTTTAAGGACACATTGTTGAAGGAAAACATGGCTGGCCCTTGACAATGTGATGTGGCTTCCTTGGCTCCCTCGAATTCTCTGTTCTGCATTCTCTCTTAGACACCTATCTACCCTTTCAGACAGCAGGTGCACTCCTGCTTTCCTGATCTCTTCCTCCCTGCTTAATAGGCATTGTTGGGTGATTGATATTTTATTGTTAGTGGATTTCAGTTAATACCTTATTTCTCCCAAGCATTTTAATTTTAAATCCTTTTCTACTAATTGTTGAATGAAGGGCCTGATTTCTGCGCAGAAGAATTTTGTACAGCTGTGTGGGTACCTTCATTCTAAGGAGCTTCTGATTTCATTCTCTTACTGTAATGAAATCACTTTATTAGGAGTTGGGTTTTTTTGTTTTTTGGAAGTTTTTTTTGTGAATTAACATTAGATTTCCTTTTTTCTTTTTTAATATAATTGATTATCAAATTGGCAAACATACAGTGTGTAATGTGTGCTTTTGGTCTCGGGTAGATTCCCGTGGTTCATCGCTTACCTATAACACCCAGTGCTCATCCCAACAATAGAAACTAAGTATGATAACTACAGTTCATCTCTGGTTTTGAGATGCTAAGGTAAAAATTGAATGAGAGAAAGTATGGTTAGAGTTTTGCATCATATGAAATTCTGAGTCATTGGTTTCCTAAACTGTGTTGCACTGTACAGCCCACCTGGGAAGTTTTAAAACTCCTGATACCTCAAGTCACATATGCCGCCAATTAAATAAGAATATCTAGACGTGGCAGCTAGGCATCAGTATTTTGTAAAGATCTCCGGGTGATTCTAGTGTTTGGTAACTAATTGATACAAGCAGTTGGTAAAATCTTATTTTCCTGACTTTCTCTCTGGTATGCTAGCCTGGCTTCCTGAACTGAAGTCGATTGTATAGATATGTTCAGATTGTTAATTTTCACCCACATATGTAAGAGCTACAAAGATCTGATTTCCAGGAGGCCTGTTCCGTGTCCTTTCAGCTCTGGTTGGTTACAGACGTACCAGGTCTAAAATACATTTGAAGGTCTAACGGCAGGCCTTGGAGATGTCCTAAGACTAATACTATAGGAAGTAGAAAACAGTAACTGTAGGTCATCAGACCCACTCTCAAGGACACGTAAGGCCAGAAACAAAGGCCTGTAGATCAGCAGTTTCAGTTTTGATGTTCTTACAAAGTTTGGGGTAGCCTACTTTTCACTTCATGGAAAATCATTTAAACATTCTCAGTTTGGGGGTGCCTGGTTAGCGTCCAACTCTTGATTTCGGCTCAGGTCAGGATCTCGCAGTTCATGGCTTTGGACCCCACATTGGTCTCTGCGCTGATGTCATGGAGCCTGCTTGGGATTCTTGTCTTCCTTCTCTCTACCCCTCCTCCACTTGTGCTTTCTATATAGATACAGATACAGATCTATATCATATATATGTGTGTGTATATATATGTATGTATGTATGTATATATTTATTTATTGATAAATATAATATTTTTTTCAAAAGCATTCTTGGGGTGCCCACATGGCTCAGTCAGTTGAGCGTCCAACTTTGGCTCAGGTTATAATCTTGCGATTCGTGAGTTTGCACCCTGCGCCAGGCTCTGTGCTGACAGCTCAGAACCTGGAGCCTGCTTCAGATTCTGTGTCTCCCTCTCTCTGCCCCTCACCCGTGCGCATACGCACGCTCTCGCTCGCTCTCTCTCTCTCTCTCTCTCTCTCAAAAGTAAACAAACATTAAAAAACAATTACAAAAAAATTCCCAGTTTATAAGAACTTTGATAAATCTTAATTAAAAAAATGATGCCTGTTTGCCTTTTGATAATATTTCATACTTCTCAAAATACTTCAGTGTTTCTTTTAACTCATTGGTACTTGAAGTGATTTGTCTTTCTGATTCATTCACTCAGTAAATAATTATTGCATGTGGTGCTGGACACTACCATGTGATATACAAAGCAGTCCCTGGCCTTCTGAGCTTAAAAGCAGAAATCAGTCATAACTATAATATACAGGATTAGACTCCTGATTTCACATATGAGTGAAAATAATGACATCACCAGCAGTAATGACAATAGTTAGCGTTCCAGTGAGCCCTGACTTCCTTCAGCACTTGCATCAGAGTTTAGACCCAAGCAGCCTGGCTCAGCCAGTACATATGTATAGCTAAAAATTTAAGTCTGTTTCAGATTCAGTGATGTTCAGAATTCTTGTTTTTAGGTCTCTGTGCTTTCAAAATTACTTTTTTTATGTCAGTTTATTGGGTTTGTTTGTGTTACAGATAGCCCACAGACAAGTGTTACTCACGTAACCCAATTGGAGAGAGATACCATTCTTGTATGCTTGGATTGTAAGTTTTTATTTATGAACATCTTATTTTAACACCTTCCTTTTATCTTAGTTTCTGAGTGACTCTCCCCCTCCCCGTCTCTAGGTTGTATAAAAATAGTAAATCTCCAAGGAAGATTAAAATCTAGCAGAAAATTATCATCTGAGCTCACCTTTGATTTCCAGATTGAATCAATAGGTAAGTGCAAGTTTTGTATTTCTGGTTTGATTGCAGTAAGAGCTGCTTAAAATATCTTACCTGATAATTATCTGAGATTATAGAAATATATTACTAAGAATACATTTTTTACAATACAGGGCATAATGAATATGCAGTCAACATCAGTCTTCACTTTTATACATTCTCTAAAATAGTTTAATAACTGACATCTAGAAATAATGTTGTCCTCCTTACAGATTTGACATTTCAAAAGAAATAAATACCATTTTTCATAATACAGGAATTTCCATTTCCTCCAAACTCCTGTGGAGTTTCCCTATAAGTACTTTAAAATTTAGTACTTAGCGTACTCTGTTGTACTTCTGCTGTTGTATCTGCTGACCAGAGCAAAATGTGAAAATGGCAAGAAGGAGATTCCATTATCTCATTCTCACATTTTGCTGGACTACGGTGTTTTCTGAAAAAGGATTTCTTATATATTCAGTATTCTAAAATTATTACATTCCAGGGGCATGTGGGTGACTTAGTCAGTTATCTGACTCTTGATTTGGGCTCAGGTCATGATTTCATGATCATGAGATCCAGCCCTGTGTTGGGCTCTGCACTGGGCATGGAGTCTGCTTGGGATTCTCTTCTTCCCTCTCTCTCTGCTCTTTTCTCTCTGTTTCTCTTTCTGTCTCTCTGTCTGCTCTTCTCTGTTTCTCTTATTTATTATTAAATAATAAATTTATCTATTAAATTAAATAAGTAAGTAAATATTAAAATGATTACATTCCAGAAAAATGAGGTAAAAATGATCACAGATGGTGCTGGGAATATGAATGAGAGCTAATTCAGTGTTTAACTAGGCACAATTTTTTTGTTCTTCGTTATCAATGAAAGATATTTGCACATATATAAAGAGGGTAGGGCCAAGGACAGATAGTTCATTTGTTTTATTCCTGGTTCTACTTTTACTGTCTCCTCCAAGTAGAATGCCCTTCTTCCAGCAAGAAAATGCTGATAATAAAATGAGAGAAATCTCTTCACGATTTTAAAATGGAATCTGTGCAGGACACCTGGGTGGCTCAGTCGGTTAAGCGTCTGACTTTGGCTCAGGTCATGATCTCACGGTTTGTGGGTTCAAGCCCCACATCAGGCTCTGTGCTGACAGCTCAGAGCCTGGAACCTGCTTCTAATTCTGTGTCTCCCTCTCTCCTGTGTCTGCCCCTCCCCTGCTCCTGCTCTGTCTCTCTCTGTCTCTCAAAAATAAAAAAAGTTAAAAAAAAAATTTTAATATATATAAATAAAAATAAATAAAATGGAGTCTGTGCTTAAAAACTCATAGCCAAAGCCAAAGAATAAGATAAATAAAGAACAGAAACTCAAAGCAATATGTAGGCCTGCTGTGCTTCTTCTGATAAAGAAGACTAAAAGTATCCTGTAGGAAGTGGGAGCCAGAGCCTGGCTCCTTGCTTGAGGTGCCTAGTAATCAAGACTCTCCCCACATAAAGCCTGACATCCTTATAGAAGACTGTTATCCACCCTTAAAAAGAGATAATCCCTATCCTGTACAGACTATTTCAGATTACTGACAAAGAAGGAATGCTGAACAAATCAGTGTTTAACACTGATACTAAAATCAAGCAAGGTTAGTATAGAAAACAAAAGAATCCATTCTCATGAAAGCAGAATTTGAACAAATCTGAAACAAAATAGTAAATAGAACTCCACACCATCAAGTATAATAGAGTTTATTTCAGGAAAGTAAAGATGGTTCAGCATCAGAAAACTTGTTTATGTAATATATAATATAGCACATTAAATATTAAAAGCAAAAAGTCATATAACTTTCAGTAGATGCACAAAAAAGCATTGAGTAAAATCCAGATCATTCATGATTTAAGAAAAAACTTCTCAGCAACTTAGCAATAAAAGGAAATGTTCTTCATCTAGGAAAGACTATTAAAAATATTCATGTTTGGGGGGCGCCTGGGTGGCGCAGTCGGTTAAGCGTCCGACTTCAGCCAGGTCACGATCTCGCAGTCCGTGAGTTCGAGCCCCGCGTCGGGCTCTGGGCTGATGGCTCAGAGCCTGGAGCCTGTTTCCGATTCTGTGTCTCCCTCTCTCTCTGCCCCTCCCCCGTTCATGCTCTGTCTCTCTCTGTCCCAAAAATAAATAAATGTTGAAAAAAAAAAATTTTTTTTTTAAAAAATATTCATGTTTGGGGCTCCTGGGTGGTTAGGTTGGTTGGGCATCCGACCCTTGATTTTGGCTCAGGTCATGATCTCATGGTTCATGGGATCGAGCTCCAAGTCTTGCTCTGTGCTGACAGTGTGGAGCCTTCTTGGGATCCTTCTTGGGATTCTCTCTCTCCCTTTCTGCTTCTCCCTCATGCACACGTGCATACTCTCTCAAGTAAATAAACTTTTAAAAAATATACTTAAAAAATAATAAAAAAAAATTCATGTTTCATGGTCAGATTCTGCCATTAAAGTCAAGAACAAGATAAGACTATGTGCTATCGTCACATTTGACATTGTCTTACTAGACAAGGAAACTATGAGGATTAGAAAAAAGTAAAAGATCCTTTTTTGTTGATGATATGATTATATGGACTGTATAGCTCTCTGAGTAAACTGCTGGAATTAGTAAGAGAATTCAGAGTTGCTAGATATGACTCACACCAATAAATAGCTTTTTGATATGCCAGTAATTATGAAATTAATAGAAAAAAGATCTCACTGACGATGGCAATAAAATAAGAAATTTGGAAATAAATGTAATCAAGATATGTTTAAGACCATCATCTAGGAAATTCCAAGTTATTGTTTGAAAGCATAAAAGATTTGAACAAATGAAGAACTATACTGTGTCTGTGAATATGAGAAAGGTGTCAGTTCTTTATAAGTTAAACCACAAATTTGGTTCGTTTAAATAAAAATCCCGGGGCGCCTGGGTGGCTCAGTTGGCTAAGCATCTGACTTTGGCTCAGGTCATGATCTCACGGTCCCTGAGTTCGAGCCCTGCATCTGGCTCTGTGCTGACAGCTTGGAGCCTGGAGCCTGCTTCGGATTCTGTGTCTCCCTCTCTCTCTGCTCCTCCCCTGGTTACTCTGTCTCTCTCTCTCAGAAATAAATAGACATTAAAAAACATTTTTTTTGAAATCCCAATAAAGTGATTTGTGCCACATGATAAGCTGATCTAAAAATTCATGTGACACACAAAAATAAATTCAAAATGGATGAAAGACCTAAATGTGAGACCGGAAACCATCAAAATCCTACAGGAGAAAACAGGCAGCAACCTCTTTGACCTCAGCCACAGCAACTTCCTACTTGACATGTCTCTGAAGGCAAAAGTGAACTATTGCAACCTCATCAAGATAAAGAGCTTCTGCACAGCAAAGGAAACAGTCAACAAAACTAAAAGGCAACCAACAGAATGGGAGAAAGTATTTGCAAATGACATATCAGATAAAGGATTAGTATAAAAAATCTATAAAGAACTTACCAAACTCAGCACCTGAAAAACAATCCAGATGTGAAGAAATAAGCAGAAGACACGAATTGACACTTTTCCAAAGAAGACATCCATTTGGCAGACATATGAAAAGATGCTCAATATCACTCATCATCAGGGAAATATAAATCAAAACCACAGTGAGATACCACCTCCCACCGGTCTGAGTGACTAAAACTTAACAACTCAGGAAACATCAGGTGTTGGCGAGGATATGGAGAAAGGGGAACCCTCTTGCTGTGTTGGTGGGAATGCAAACTGGTGTATCCACTCTGGAAAACAGTGTGGAGATTTCTCCAAAAATTAAAAATAGAACTGCCCTACAGCCCAGCAATTGGACTACTAGGAATTTATCCAAAGGATACAGGAGAGCTGATTCAAAGGGACATGTGCACCCCAGTGTTTGTAACAGTGCTATTAACAATAGCCAAATTAAGGAAAGAGCCCAAATGTGCTTCAACTGATGAATAGATTAAGAAGATGGGTGTGTATGTATATATGTATATATACATACACACGTACATACATACGTACACAATGGAATACTACTCAGCGATGGAAAAGAATGAAATCTTGGCATTTGCAACAATGTGGATGGAACTAGAAGGTATTATGCTAACCAAACTAAGTCAGTAAGAGAAAGATCTCATCATTTCACTCATATATGGAATTTGAGAAACATAACAGATGATCATAGGGGAAGGAAACATATAAATAGAAAGGGAGGCCAACCATAAGAGACTCTTAAATACAGAGAACAGGGGCGCCTGGGTGGCGCAGTCGGTTGAGCGTCCGACTTCAGCCAGGTCACGATCTCGCGGTCCGGGAGTTCGAGCCCCGCGTCGGGCTCTGGGCTGATGGCTCAGAGCCTGGAGCCTGTTTCCGATTCTGTGTCTCCCTCTCTCTCTGCCCCTCCCCCGTTCATGCTCTGTCTCTCTCTGTCCCAAAAATAAATAAACGTTGAAAAAAAAATTAAAAAAAAAAAAAATACAGAGAACAAACTGATGGTTGATGGGCATTAAGGAGGGTGCTTGTTGGGATAAACACTGGATGTTGTGTGTAAGTGATGAATCACTGGAATCTATTCCTAAAGCTAAGACTATACTGTATGTTAACTAACTTAAGAATAAATCTCTTTAAAAAAAAAAAAAGGGAAAAATAAAAATTCATGTGAAAGAGTCAAAGGCCAAGAACACTAAAATAAATTTGGATGGATACTTGCCTTACTCAGTATTGGAACTTTTATAAAGCTATAGTGATTAAGACAGTGTGGGATCAGACGGATAAAAAAGTAGAAGAGTGGCACCAGAAGAGAAGGCTCAGAAGTGGACCTACATGTAAATGGAAATTTATAGCATAAATAAGTCAATGGAAAATGGACTGTTCAGCAAATGATGCTGATGCAATTGCTTATCTGTAGGAAATAAAGTTAGATGTCTTCCTCACTGAATACACACAAAAATATGTATCAAATATGTAAATATTAAAAGCAAAACTAAAATTTTTAAAAAGTATGCCTGTGTCCCATTTATTCTGTTTCTAGAATTAGAAAAATTTGCACATGTATTAAAGAAGAGGTACAGAATGTTTATTACAGATCAAAAACCTAGAAACAGTTCAAATGTTCACCATACCCCATGTATGAAAGTCGGAAACATTTGATACAAAGTTTGATATTGTGTAGTAATAGTAAAAACATGCATGAGAATGACAAGCATCAAATTTATAATAGCGGATATGTCAGGGAGAAAGGAAGGCCTGGAATGGACAGGGCCAGCTGCTCGGGCTGTACTCAGGCACTGGCTGAATTTGGTTGTATTTTAAACGAAAGGCATATAATGGCAAAATGTCAGGATTTGAGAGTTGAATGGTAGATACATATGTTTCTGTGCTCTTCTCATGTTTTTCGGTATGTTTGAAACATTTTATAATGTCATTTTCTCAAAACAAAAAATTTCTGTAACAAAACAATATTTTCAATGAATCTTCTTTTTTCTTGCCAAAAGATGAATCAGTTCTGTCTGGTATATGTATATTTTTAATTTCATAAGTAAAGATGCCATGTAAACATGGAATAGCTGACATTAGTTCTTAATGGAAGTACTGCTGTGCAAGAAAGAGGGACAGAATGATGCTTATCGGCTGAACTTTTGTACTATTAACAGTAACTGAGCTGTTCTTGCCTGCTAGTTTGCCTACAAGACAGTGTGCTAGCTTTCTGGAAACATGGAATGCAAGGTAGAAGTTTTAGATCCAATGAGGTAAGTAGTCTTTTAAAAATTATGTCCATTAAATAGGCATGAAACTATCAGATTCTACTTCAAACAATTTTCTTTAACTTTGCAAAGTTCCTAATGGATACGAGGAATACTTGATATGCTCGCTGTTGATGTTCAGTGTATTCAGTCTGGTGACGAGGTTCATAGCGTGTGCTCTGCAGCCACCTCTCTTTCTGCATTCACCCAAACGACTTCAGTGCGCATTTTGTGTGCAACCACATACTCACTTTTATATTCGGGACAAGAATTTCCTAATACTGCTAAAAGTGATTTCCTCGCAGCTCTCCAACTCTCCCAGCCCATCCCTTGGAACAAGAGTGCAGATGCTGGCTCTCCCCGTCTTGAGGCACCATTTCTACTTTGGATTTCAGAAATGATAACCAGAGCAGGCTTATAAGTCAAGGATCCCACATTCCTCTCCAGTCACCTTGCCTCCTATTTCTCTTACCCTCCTTCACTTGGCATTTATAAGATTCTTTGCCCCTTTTTCTTCCTACCTAAATTTAACTCCAGGAACGATTTAACTCGCAAGTCTTGTGAGTCAGTTCAGCTCACCATTTCCACCAGAGAGTGCTGGGGTTACAGACATTGTACTTGGCCCCGAGAATATTATAGGCAAGTGAAACCAGAAACTCTCCCAGTACCCCCAAATCAGTCTCAGCAGTATAACTTTCACTTGAACATTAGAGGGAAACGAAAACCTTCGGCTCCTCAAGCAAGAAAGCTCGTTTATGCCCCAGTCTGTCATTCTGAGCTCAGAGCATTTCTGCTAACCAAGTGGGCAGTGTAGTAGAGCAACCGTTAGCATGAGTTCCAGAGTTGCGACGCCAGGTTCGTTTCTCCGCCCTGCAGTTTAGTACGTGTAGCCGTGGCATGTCACTTAGCTCCTTTTCATTTTCAAATGGGAGATAACAATCGTACTTATTACTTCATGGGATGATTAAGGGAAAGGAAGCATGTGATGTGATTGGCATAATGCCTGATTTACGGTAAGTATTCGATAAAAATCCAAGGAGCGCCTGGCTGGCTCTGTCGGTACAGCATTCGACTTTTGATCTTAGGACTGTAAGTTTGAGCCCCACGTTGAGTTGTAGAAGTTACTTAAAAATAAAATCTTAGAGAAAATACAGTTAGGGCTAATACGTTCCTAGCAGTAATTCCCACAAGAGGGTTCACTTCTCAGGAAGATGTTTTAAAATCATCTGTGGAAATTGAACAGGGAATTAAGAACAGTCAACAACTAATAAACACTAGGCAGAGAAAGAAAGGCACCATAGACAGGATACAAGAGAACAGTTTTTACAAAAAGACAATGTTGCCCCCAAAATCGCCTGAGGGGCTTCTTCAAAGTGCGCCGGCAGCCCTCACTGAGTACTGCTTGTCCAAAAACGTGTCGAAGATCAGTCATGAGCACGATTACTGAAGTGAGCATGTTGTATCCTTCAGGTGTGCTGGGTTCCAAAAGAGTTGAGAATCCCTGATGTTTCCAGAATAACTAATTGTAGAGGTACTAGTGCAATGGGGAGAAGTTACTGCCATTATAATTTGGAATGTTTCGCATTCAATAAGCAAAAGGAGTGGGTTTTTCTTTCTTCTGTAGACATATCTTTAACTCTCCAGCTGGTAATCGGTCACACTGAAGACTTCCAGAAGGCTGTATGCCATCAGAAAACACTATTTCAAGAGACTGGGGTGGGGGTGGGGGGGGCGGTGGATATGGGAAAGAAAAATCCTCTGTTGAGCACTCCCATTGCTAGGCATTATACCCACTGATACTTTTAAGAATACTGCACAAGACTACCGCAGAGTAGATATTTTCTCTCCTGTTTTGCAGAAGACAAAACCATTTTCAACAAAATTACGTACCTTGCCCAGTGTCATAGCTAGTAAGTGGGATTCAAATTCCAGTCTTGAGTTTGTCCCATCATGCCACACTGCAGCCTTTTAAAAGTAAAAGGGCCCGATCAAAGTGGCTTGCTGCTGCAGTGGCCTTGCTGTTAGCATTAACCTAACTGACAAAAGGTTTTTGTTAAATAAATGGACTGGGTGCTTGCTTTTAAAGTTTTCCCTTGAGGTCTAGAATTTTGTGTTGTTTTGTTATGTTTTTATTTAACTTCCGGTTAGCTAACATACAGTGTAATAATAGTTTCGGGAATAGAATTTAGCAGTTCATCACTTACATGTAACACCCAGTACTCATCGTAACAAGTGCGCTCCTTAGTATCCACCACCCATTTAGCTCCTCCCCCCTGCCCACCTCCCCTCCAGCAACCTCAAGGTCTGTAATTTAATAAGTAAATGGTTTTCCTATTCTCCTATTTTAGGATTAATTCGAAATTAGCCATGTTTTTCCTAGGCTAACAAATTGACGTATCGCTGTGCTGACTTAACAAGTTAACAGTCATATAGGGATCTGTTTTCATCTTAGGAATTATGTTTCTTTTTGATAGAGTTATAAATTAAATGCCCATATAAAATTTTGTGCCTTTAACTTTGGAAATTAAATTTATATTTTAATTGAACAGGTAACACAAGAAATTTCAGATAACACAAGAATTTTTAGGCTGCTTGGATCCGACAGGTATGGAAAGGGGTTGTACTAAAAACATAGTACTAAATGTGTTTTATAAAATCCAGCATGAAACTGATTTCATTTTCAAGGGAATTGAAATTTCTACAGTAATATATTCAACATTGTATTTTTCACACCAAAGAATCCCCAAGTCAGGAAGTTATAAAGCCTTTGAGAATGTACCTGCTGTTCCAAGTAACAGGAATATATAGATCTGTCAGTACTAATTTTGCATTACGGTGCTGTCCAAAGCGTGATTTACAGCACAAGAAAGAAGAAATACCATATGCTGACAAATAAAACGTTTTGGTTTTAGCGCCAGATAGAATTTTTAGGTTCTATTCTGATATATTTCCTGTTTCTTGAATGACAGATTGTTCTATACTTTATGAGAATTAAGTTCCCCCAAATTATTCCAAACACAGGTTTACCCACCCCCTGCTCCCTGACTCTTAAAACAGCACTGGCTTAGAGGTGGGAGGTGGTGGGCAGCAAAATTACTTACCGGAGCTGGAATTGGTTCTTTAACTATAATGATTTGCAAATGACGGTCTGCCCACAAATCAAATAAACAGTATTTTATAGAGGCATAAAATGAAGAAGTAATGGAATCTGTTTCTGCTGACATTAGTTTTCAAGAATAACTTTGTTCTCCTACATGTTTTTTTGTTTATTACTTTTAGGGTCGTGGTTTTGGAAAGTAGGCCAACTGATAACCCCACAGCAAATAGCAATTTATACATCCTGGCAGGTCATGAAAACAGTTACTGAGAAATGTTGTGCTTTGACAGTTAATGCCAGAAAAGAAGGACACTACCGCGGCAACATTAACGAATGCTTGAAGCTGTACAAAGGCTGCAGTGACCTGGCTTCAGTTACTTGTAATTTATTGTGGCATGAGACAAGATGGGGGAAATTTCTGTTTTAAGTGGTATGGATATATTTAGCATATTGAACCACACAAGTGCTTAATTCATTGTTAATGTAATCTTTGTACATATAGGCAGTATTTTTCTGTGAAACTTCATATTGCTGAAGACATACACTAAGAATTTATGTAGATAATGTACTTTTATGAGATGTACAAGTGAGTGTCTTATCTGTACAGATGTAAATGTTGATGAAAAATGCAATTGGGGTTAATATTTTAAGAATTCTTTAGTATATTCTTGGGTGTGGCTATATTACAAAACGGGATGCTGGCAATGAAACAGTACATTTAACACTATTGTATTTTTATTATATGTAATTTAGTAATATGAATATAAATCTTGTAACTTCCAAATTGTAATGGAGGCTATAATCATTTTATAATCTTGTTTTTAATTTTAATGCAAGTACACTGGTGTTTATATTTGCACAGAGTATTGATACGTGATGTATTAAGTCACAAAAGTAAGCTGTGACAATGTCAATATGCATTTGGCCCCACAACATCTTTTTTAAATGTCTTTGGATTGTTTTCTATGTGAAACAAACCAATTAACCACCTGTTGTAGTAACTGGTCTTTTTATATTTAAGCAGAATCCTGTAAGATTGTTCGTGCTTAAAAATATACCTTTGAAAAAATTTTGAATCACAGAATAGCGGTACCTATAATAGTGACGCTGCAATTGTTGTCAGAATTACAGTGTGCACAAAGAATAAATCAGCGTTACTAGAGTCCACACTAAACATTTCATATAGTCACGTTGAAGAACTATAACATTCCATCGAGTGGAGTGGTTCAAATTTCTAGTGGGATTTTTACTTTGGTTGGCCTTATTTTATGCTCGTTTTCCTATTTCTTTTGACTTAGAGTATTAATACATGGCCAAAATAATTTAGTTACTACCTCATATAAACAATATAATGGTTACTACACATCACAGGAACTTAGCTTTGGTTTAAAGTCATTTTTGATTGCTTTTTTCCAGTGGAATATGTATATACCAAGTTTTAGCAAAAATGCACACTCTGGCTCTTTTTTGGTATATGTTCTTTATATTTTAATGTGGGTATATACACTAGGAACAAACTAAATTGTGATTTATGGTCTTCACTTATTTTAATTGATAATGCTTTTAAATATGTTTTTGATTGTACATAGTGTAAAATAAACATGTTTTTTAACACACGGTTGTACAGTAGCTTGTTATCTGGCTTAATCTGTATAGAGTAAGACTAAAATATATTAAGGAGAAAAAAATGTTTACTTATTCTGCATACCCATTCTGGTCCCTCAGATCATATTTTTATTTGATCTGTCATCTCAGTTTCATAAAGGGGCATCATCTATAGAATCTTCAACTTTCTGATGAGGAAGATCAGAACATCCATAGTCTTAGGAAGCAGGTGTCGGCAAACATTCCTCATCCCAATCCTGCTCACCATCTGCTTTTTGTAAATAAGGTTTTATTGGAACACCACACCACATACTCGTTTATGTGTCATCTGTGGCTGGATTTGCTGTACAGTGACCGAGGTGAGTGGTTCCGAGAAAGCTGTATGGCTTACCGAGCCTTAAATATTTACCAACTGGCCCTTTATAGAAAATGTTGCCGACTCCTGGGTTACAGAAAGGAAGGGGACAGTGTTGGGGAATGCAGTTCTGGAGGTTAAGGAAGGGGACACTTGGGTGGGAAGAACTGGATTGTGTGTCATGAGACGCCATTTCTACTCTTGCTAGTTTCACTACCCTTCTCTGTGACTTTAGGTAATTTACTTGACTCTAGAACAGTTTTCCTTATTTAAAAACATGACTCTAAGTCATATAGGTATAACACTATCATCAGTTTGTTGAAAAACAGACTCGTGGAATTGATTTTCAAGAAATCAAGAGCTGTTCTTGGCATTTATTGACAAGGCTGTCGATCCTTTTTCTGGGCCAGTTTTTTCTAGTTTCTGAGTCCTATATGTTACATAAAGGGTCACATCTCAAAAAAGATTTAACCATCATATTTAATTGTCAAACAATTCTTCCCAGAAATGCAACTGGTTTGTAGGTCACTCATGGGCTTTTTAAAAATGTGGACCCCTGGAATCACTCCCTGGGGATGAGGCCCAGTGACATATTATTTTTATAAAGTTGTACAGATTATTCTGATGTGCAGCCCCTGTGTGGGAAACACTGGTTGACTTGAATTTAAATCAGTTTTCTGAGGGTGGTCCAAGGATCACATGCCTCAGAATAATCTGATGACCCTTAAAAATGCAACTTTGTAGCTCTACCTGGTAAGTTTTGACTAAGGATCTTTATTCACTCAAAAGGAAAAGAGCCACTCACCTAAATGTTGGAAACTATTTCATCTTCATTAAACAATCTATCTTGTGAGCTAGTTTCTTAGACATTAGTGTTGAGATGAGATTGGTTGTTTCTGGGCCCATTGCCATCATTCAGCTTGCAAGTGCGCCACTGATTTCAGAAAAGATTAGGAAATAAAGAACAAATAGCAATTTGCACCATTGTTAGAAAGAGATGAAAATGTGTGCTATACAAAATACTAGGTAAGCACTAAGAGTCTGACTTGAGGGAATATGGTAAGTGCCCAGGGCTGTGTGCCAGGTGGTTATCCTACATGCTTTATATAGATTCTCCCACTAGAGCACCACAACAGCCCAGTGAGTAGGTATTGTTAATGCTCTTTCACAAATGAAGAAACAGGCACATATAGCTTAAATAACTTGCCTAAGAATAAAGCTGGTAAGTGATAGAGCTAGGATTTAAACCCAAGCCACTTGGTTCAAAGTGCATACTCTTTTAAGTACCATACTAAAGTATGTAGTCCACAGAATACAAGCAATATATATATCCACTGCCCTCTAAAATATAAGCATTTTCCCCCCAGGAAATTAGGTTTATTTTCACCAGGAGTTGGATTCCAAATTCTGATTCTCACTGTGTCTTGCAACAAGAGAAATTAACTTCCTGTCTTAATTTTTGCTTTGTCAGAAAGCATTTTCTTTATTCAAAGTGTTTTGTATTAGAATAAGAGGATTTGCATAAAATTACAACTAAAGCTTATTAAGTCTATTCAAAACCATTGCAAAGACGTGGTGTGTGTGTGTGTGTGTGTGAGAGAGAGAGAGAGAGGGAGACTCCATTATTTAACCAACTTCTATTGATAACTTTCAGTGTATCCAGACACTTCACTGGCACTGGAGAAAAGATGGAAAAGGCGGCATTTCCAGTATTCAAGGAGCCCATTTGGTTGAAAAGCAATAAAGAAGGTACAAAAGGCTGCACCGAATTCTGCTTTGGGAGAAGGAAAGCCTTTATGCAGAAAGTTCTATATAATCCAGGTTATTGATGGATGAAGTTTATGAAGTGCAGGAGAAAAGGGTAGCAAGCTGTAGGCTAGATCTTGAATGCAGGTGCAAGGAACAGTGGTGATACATGCAGCTGAGTGTAAGGTGCCTGGAGCACAGCAACAGGGCATGAAGCTAGAAAACAGGTTGGGCCTGACTGTAGAGGGCTTCCCCACGAGAAAGGAGCTCTAGTAGTCTATAGTTTCAGGAACTTCATAGATCGAACACATGACCATGGAAACATGATGAAGGCAGAAATGGGTAGATGTGAGTTTAGGTAGATTTGAGGGTATGCTTGGTCTTGAAGGAGAAAGGAGATAAACATTTCTGGCTTTGTTTTCTAAGCAAATGAAGGCAATGGAAAACTGAAGATGAGAAAAAGGGAGTAGAGCGACCTGAAGGAAGAAGGGGAAGTATGGCCACCCCAATCCGGCATGATGGGGAGCATTGTATTGATGCTAAACAAAGTATGTATGTGCTCATTAACATAGCATTTTTAAGTTCCTGTTTGGAAACAAGAAGAGTAAGCTTTGGCAAAAATGATACTGTCCAGCGTTCATCACATTATTTGCCTGACTTGCTTCCTCACTGGCTGGCAAATTGGTCTCTCTCTGAATCAGCTCCACATACTACTACCCTGCTCGCTGAATTATGAAAACGGCAGCAACGTGTACCATAGCTAATAGCTGCCTGTCACGGAAAAGCCTCCAGAAGTTTGCTGAAAAGCTATTTGGACAATAAAAGCAGGACTGAAAAGTACTAATAACAGAGGATCTGACAAACTGAAGTTCTCTGCCCGGGCAAGGAAACAGCCTCATTTCAACGTTTATATGCGCTTAATTTTAGTGCTCTTGAGGACTCGGAGAGGAACAGGACTTAGTACAATCAAGTGTTACTGGATAAGTAGCTTAAATATTTCCTGAGCGCCTTCTTCGGGGCCCCTTCGGGGTTCCAGAGAAGAAGCTTCTCCTGTG